>NC_091432.1:133175799-133534265 GCF_964237555.1 Oryctolagus cuniculus
CTGGCATAGCTGGAAGGCACATAGGGCTTGAGACATCACGAGGCAAATAGTTGGCAGTGATGGAGGATTGGCAAACACAGAAAGAAATAGAGGAGATGTCATATAAATCAGTGCACAGATAAATTTATAGGCTCAAGATATTATGTGAGAAGACAGAGACCTAATCATCGTGACATCCTTCTTAAGATCTAAGATGAACTATACAGCAATATAGGATAGTGAAAATGGAGAATACCATCAATATAATGCCTTTAGTAAGACTGTACCACAGAAACAAATAATAAAGGAAAAGTGTTTTGAAAACATATGAGCAGATGGTTGGCACTGTGGTGTATCAGGTAAAACTGCCGTCTGCAGCGTTGGCATCCAATATACGTGCCAGTTCAAGTCCCAACTGCTCCACTTCCAATACAGCTCTCTTCTATGGCCTGGAAAAGCAGTAGAAGATGGCCCACATCCTTGGGCCCCTGCACCCACATGTGAGTGCCAGAAGAGTCTGCTGACTCCTGGTTTCAGGTTTGCCCAGCTCTGGTCATTTCAGCCATTTGGGGAGTAAATCTTGGATGGAATACATCTCTCTCTCTGCCTCTGCTTCTCTGTAACTCTTCCTTTCTAATAAATTAATATTTTTTATAAAATGAGTAGAATTAATAAAGACTAGTATAATCTTAAAAAAAGTAAAAATATGCAACACAGATAACCAGTGACAGAAATCCAAACAGCATTGTTCTTGACCAAATTAATAAAGTTTAGCAACACAGTTAAAGAATATTCTGAAATGCATAGAAATAAGTATTTTTAAAAAACTTAAACCCAGAGCCACCACGTTATGAAATAAATTTATCAAAAATCTTCAATAACATAGGAATCTGCTATAGAAACAAAATAATTGACTCAGTATTTGAAAAATCAAAATAACCAATGAACAAATTCAAAAGCAAAATTTCTGGCCTAGATTTGTAGAATTTCCCTCATATTCAAGGCAGTAAAACACTCCTCAATTTCCCAGATTCATAAAAAGTGGTAATAAATATGGAATATGATTTAATTTCTTTTCTGAACACCGTATTACATTGATGCCACAGTCAGATCAAGACATGAACTAAAAAGGAACTTAAAGAACATATCTTTATTAAAAAAAGGTACAAATATTTTAAGCAAAATGTTAATATAGAGCAAAATATGAAATCACAAGAGATCAATAGAAAAGCAAGATAGAGTCAAAGATGCCAAGGTGTTTAACAGTTCAAAATAAATCATGTAAATAATTCATGTGGAAGAGAAACACAAAAACATCACATGGTAACTGCAATTAAAAGATGAAAAGTTTTGAATAAAATTAAGCATCTAATCACAAAAATAAACTGTGAGTAAAGCAGTAAAAATAGTTATTATTTATTATAACTAAGATGGGCTGCAATGCACCTGTAATATAGAGCATAATTGTCATAGAACACTGAAAGCTATTTCCCTCAGAACACAGCTGTACAAGCCGCTATCCTTTCATTTTCTGTCTTCAACAATGTCCTAGATGTGCAGTTAGGAAATTTAAAAAACAGAAAACTTTATGTATAAGGATATGCTTTTAAGCAGCAAAACCATCAATAAAGGTTAATTAAACTATTATATACGGAGATAATCCCATAAAATTCAAAACAAATAAAAACTGACCAGAGAATTATGCAGGATTACTGTGTATAAGATCAATACATAAACCCAATGTGTTAGGACATGCCAGTAAGAACGAAACAGACAACAATATTAAATTACAGAATACAGAACTACAAGTGAATATCTGTAATAGAAACACGAGAAAGAGAGGTCAATCTATGTAATGTATTTTTTAGTATCTTAAAATAGTCCTGGAGTCAATTTTTTTTTAAAGTCAAATGACCTTAAAAAAGAGCCAAGAATATAAATAATATAAAGACCCTGATAAAGACCCAGAATACCGGAAAGATTCAGCATTCTGTTACACATGAGACCATTATTGAAAGTCCAAGGGTCACAAGATTTTGATAGGGTCCTGGAAAAAGGAGGGAGGGACAGTGCTCTGATGTCATGATCATCAGGGAGGTGAGAGCGGCCCCTGCTGTTGGGAGGATCAAGCTGCAAAGATGAGGCAGTTTCAGACCTGAGACCAAGCAGAGTTCCTCTCTGCCCCCACCTGACACAACCCCAAGCTACGGCCCTCATGCTAGGAGCGTTTGGATTGGCTGTGTGTTCTCTGATGTTATGCATGCTCATTGTTAGGGCAGACTTTACAATCAGGTGTTCAAAGGCAACACTGCTGAACCGCACAGCATCTTCTTTTCTGGCATTCCAATGTTAGGCTTTCTGGGTTTGTTCCTGAGAGAGGTCTCAGGTGTTTCACCCATTGCTGCTCTGTGAACTTCCCTCACCACACTCAGGAGCCCTCAGGAGGATTCTGGGACTCATTGGAAGCTGGAAAGTGGTGAGTGTCAGAAACCAGTATTCTATGGTCACAGGAGGTGAGCTGGGCCAGTAGCCAGGACCCTGGTGTCCTGTCCTGTGTCTAAAGGAAAAGGGTTTGTGTGAACCCTGGGGCTGCACAGCTTTCCAAATTGATGGTGATTACAGAATCCACATGGAGAAATGAACTTCCACATGTGATCTGATATCCTTTGGTTGAGAAACGAGGTCACTAGTTTACAATTCAGTCCTGCCAGCACAGCTCTTCCTAGGTTCTGAGTCAGGTTTTGTTTGATGCTAATAACAGAATAGTACAGACTCAGTAATTTAGAAAGAAATGGTATTTGTCTCATGGTTTGGGTCCAAGGTCGGAGGGCAGTATCTGTTGATGGTCATCTTGTTGGCAGAGGTTTGGGTGGCACAGAGACCATATGACCAAATAATGAAATTGCAGGAGGTTCAAATATGAAGTAGTTTCTATAGCACACAGCTGGGAATAAGCAGTCACTCAATAATCACATGAATTGATTTAGCCTAATCGCTTCATTAGGGTCCCACCTGTTCCCAATGATTAATCTCTCCTAATAGGTATTAACTGCCTTCACACCCTTGTGTGGAGAGTAAAATCTTTGTAAAGGCCAATCATTCTTCACTCCCCAACCCCAAGCTAACTGGTGTGGGAACTGAAAATCAAATAAACTGTTGAACACACAGTAGTTTCATTATGCATGCAAATTTGGTTTAGTCAAATGATAGCTTGTAGCATTTGAGAATATCTCAGAATATCAGATTCTGCTGGCTATAAAATGGTTTATAAATTTGAGAGTTCATTTGTGACTGGTAAAAGAAAAAAAAATTCTTTTCTCCTGAATTCCTGTACCTTTGATTTTAAGACTCAGATATTTCATGGGCAATATGAGTGGCTATGATTCTGTCTAATACACAAATTTCAGGCCATAGCTAAGCTCATGCAAATAAGATAGCTTTAGAGGGGATCTCTGGATAACTTCATAATTTTGACTGGAGCCAGAAAATCAAATACATGCTTTTCATTGGTATATGCCTGGGATGTGTTGACGCTAAAATCTTAATCCATTATGTCTACTAACTCTATATAATGGCAGAATTGAACTGTTGGTGAGTCACAGGTGTTATAGATGTGTTGTTTGATATTAAGCAAACAACACACATTTGGTGTTAGTGATCATGAAAATGACTGCACAGGTCACAGACTTAAACTGATTTTAAGTGTTTGATTTCTGGTGAGAATTAAGACCTTGGAGGAGGGAGCCAATGCAAACTGTTGGGAGGGAAAAGTAAAAAGTGTGGAACTCTCAGAATTAAATGTTCTGGCTGCCGAGGTTTGTCTTAGTTCCTGAGAGTGAATCCCCTTAGTCTGCATCTCCTGAGAGTGATCCCCAAAGTCTGGGAACCTGAGTTTGGTGTCCCTTGATACTGTGGGATAAATAGGTTGCTTCCTTTCAATTGCACTTAGTACACCAGTTTAGAAATTATGTGCCATGATTTCATGTTAGGCATATATACTCTTGCATAGATCCCTAATATACAGTAATAAAACCTGAAAAGAAGACAATTGTTGACATCTTTGTTTTCTGCTAAAGTTGAATAAGAATGTTAACATCCATAGAACTAATATTCAGGAAAATATAGGGGCCTTGGTCAGTTCAGGTATTTTCCCAATCTCTTCTACTTCTGCCCCCAAGAGGAAAGTCCTGGTTCTTTGATGGTTTTGTTTGCTTACTTTCTGTTTCTCTAAACCATGAGTTTTGCTAGCTTTGTTGGGTATTTGTGACAATATCCTTCTTGATTTTTGTTGCTCATCTGCTAATTCTTGGCCTTTTTTATTACATCATGGCAAAATGCTGTCATGTTATAGATTGTGTATAGACTGTGCTTCTGTAGGAAATATTGATAGTTAAAATGGATTGTCTATCTTTTCTTCCATATATACTGATTTTTGTGCTTTTTCAACACTTGAAGTGACCTTATTTATTTATTTATTTATTTTCTCCATCTAGTGTTAGCTGATGTATCTGCACAATGACATATGGATAACTATTAATTACCCCTGGTTGGGTATTTATACCATTGCATTTATTTGTTCTGATAAACACTGGGCAATCCTTGCAGTTTTGTAAGCATTTTTCTTAAATATTCTGATGCTCTGTCTATGAACACTGATATGAAACACTGTACTATCCTCATAGAAAATGATCTGCTCATCTCACTGTGTAACCCTTTTAAATTTTCTGACACAAATCCTGATTAACCTGAAGTGCATATTGCTTTTCCAGGCTTCAATGTAATGGTGTTATAATGGACCATGTTTCTGCATATTTTCTATTTCATCATTTTTATATCTTCATTCTATTTTACTTTTGAAATCTGTACATATGTATCTTAAGTTCACAAAAATGTAATGTATTTAGCACATAAAATTGGTTTGGAACACTATTTCTTTGGAAGCTCAGATATCTCATAAAAGAATGTTCTCAACTCTTTACTCCTATTGTTTATACAATTTCTGTCATTATTTTTAATGATCAGAAACTGTAACAACACTGTTCATTGTTAAGCTTTTATTAAAATGATAATATTATCTGTTAGGTTACATTGGAATAAAGAATACAAATATTTTCCTATACCTCCATTTGCTTTCAGCCTTTTCTTTACTTGGATGACTTCCAAGACTATGTTGCTCTTTATGTCTGATGAATTATTTTCTAATTTACTTGATAGAAAACAAGAGACAATGAATGAGAGAAAGAGCTCCTATTCACAAGTTCACTTTGCAAATGCTCACATCTTCCAGGGAGGGATCAGATCTAAACCTGAGAGCAGGTAACTCACTTCAGGTTTTCCATGTGGGTGGCACAAACCACATGTCTTGAGACATCATCATGACTTCCCAGGGTCTGCTTTAATTGGAAGCTGGAGTTAGGATCAGAATCAGAAAATGCACCCGGGTCCTCAATTGTGGAATACAGTTTTATTAAACTTAACAGTTACCCTAAGCCTTTTTTTAAACTGAAATACATGGATCCAAGTTTGAACATCATGCCTGTAAGTTGACAACAGTATTAAGAATGAATGAAACAGTATAAAGGGATGGGGTCATGAGCAGTGAGTTAAGCCACGACTTGGGATGCCCTCTTCTCATATTTATCTTCCTCATTCAGGTCCTGGCCATTCCCCACTTCCATTCCAGATTCTTGCTACAATGTATCTGAGGGGCATTTGATGATGTCTTAAGTACCCATGTACCTTCTGCCTACATTGGAGATACAAAAAGTGTTCCTGGCTCCTAGATTAAACTGGAACCAGTCCCAGGTTTTGCAAACATTGACAAGTGAACTAGTGGATGGAAGATCTATCCACTACTGTCCCTCCTCCTTTCAAGTAAATAAATACATATTAAAACCTTACAACTATTCTTCCATTTAGGTTCAAGTTTAGCTTTGCAACAATGGCATTCATAGAATATCAGAAAGGCATGCAAGGGATGAGCAGAAAGTTCAATGGGAAAGGCAACCTTGATGTTTAGATTTTAAGATTATTTAAATAATCCTTAGCAGGACTGGAGATTATTGCCTTATTACTTTCTTATGCTTTGTAAATGATGCAGTTTGGTTAATCACATATTGCAGACAGTTCATTGAGAGAATATAGAGACATTTCTGATTTTTAAAATTTTGCTCAGTCTTTGATTAACACTACTTTTATATTATCACAGGATACAGTGCAACATTTGAGTACGTACACAACATAATTTAATCAATCTAGAAAATGAGGATTTTCCTTGCTTATTTTGTGTTTAAGGCCTACAAGCTCCTCCATTCCAATTTCTTATACAGTGTATCTTATCATGAACTAAAGTCACAACACTGTATTATGGAACACTGCCAGTGGTTCGTTCTTTCTAACTCTGTTTCTATATCCGTTATCGTACCACCCAGTATCTTCAGTAATGAATCTTCCCATCCTAATTAAAAACATTTATATTTATATCCACCATTTTTTAGAAACCCATATATCAGAGAACATGTGAAATTTACTTCTTCCTATGCCAGTCTTACTTCACTTAAGGATCTCCAGTTCCACCCATTTTGAAGCAAATAATATTTCAATCCTTTTTAATCACTGAATTAGGACTGGAAAACCTGTAACACACTGATAGATTCCTAGGTTGGTTCCAAATATTTACTACTATGAATACTGCTGTAGTCAAAACAGAAAGCGGAAATCTCTTTTGCATGCAGATTGAATTTCCTTCTGATACATACACAATGGTTGGAGAGGTTTATCCCTTCTCATTTTTTGAGGGATGGCCATACTAAGTCTTCATAATGCTCAGGCTAACTTGCATTCTCATCAATATCTTATATTTTAAAATATTTATTTATTTGAAAGTCATAGTTACAGATAGAAAGCGAGAGATCTTCCCTCCACTGGTTCACTCCCCAAATGGCTGCAATGGCTAGAGCTGGGCCAAAACAAAGCCAGGAACCAGAAGCTTCCTCCTGGGTCTCCCATGTGGGAGCAGAGGCCTAAAGACTTGGGCCACCTTCCACTGATTTCCCAGGCCACAGAAGAGAGCTGGATCAGAAGTGGAGCAGCTGGGACTCAAGTCCCCATATGGGATTTTGGCACTGCAGGTGGTGGCTTTAATTGCTACACAACAGTGCAGGCTCCAATAACATATTAAAGTTTTCTTTTCTTCATACCCCGCTAGCACTTGTTAGTGAGGTGACACCTAGTGTGTTTTGATTTGCATTTTCCTATATAATAATTATATTGCATTTTTCCCATTTTTGTTGACCATGGGTATTTCTTCTTTACAGAAATGCCTGTTCAGATCCTTTCCCAATTCTTAGATATATTTGTGCATAATTTCAGCAGTTTCATATGTATTCTGAATTTCAGTTCTTCATGAAATGCAGAATTGGCAAATACGTTATCCCAGTCTACTGGGGTATTAAAATAATTTTATTCATATAAGGTGAACAAATTTCATGTATTTCATATACACAGACTTAAGAGCATAATATTTCCCACCCTAACCTCCCTCTTGCCCATGCGCCGACCCTCTGTCCTCCTTCCTCTCTTATTTTTTCTTTTTATATCTATAATTGCATAATTTCAATTTATTTTATAATCACAAGCTGAACTCTGCACCAAATAAAGAGTTGAATGGAACAAGTAGAAAAATCACTGCTTATCAAGAGTACAGACAAGGATTGTAAGCAATAACCAAAACTCAACATTGCATTTTTGTGCTTTGTTTCTTTGTGCTTTGTTTATTTGTTTATTTTGTGCTGGTTTATTTGACTGAGAATAATGGCTTCCATATGCATATACTTTGTTGTAAAAGACAAGATCTTATTAATTTATATAGCTGAGTAGTTTTGCATAGTGTATATATACCACATTTTCTTTAACCATTATTCAGTTGATGAATCTCTTGGTTGATGTCAGATCTTAGCTATTGATCTGCAATAAACATAAGGTGCAGACAAGTCTTCCTTATGCTGATTTCATTCCATTTGGGTAAATTTTTAGGAGTGGAATGGCTGTGTATACAGTAGAACAATTTTCAGATTACTGAAAAATTACCAGACTGTGTTCCATAATGGTTGTACTCTTTTACAATTTAACCAGCAGTGGATTGTAGTATTTTATCACCCATATATTTGCTAGCATTTATTGTTTTATAATTTTTGAAAGATAGCCACTCTAATTGGGGCGAGGTTTCACTCTCATCATCCTTTTGGTTTGCATTTCCTGATGGCTAATGATCCTGAGCATTTTTAAATGTTTCTGTTGACCATTTTGTGGGGAGCAACTCGGACTAGACTGTTACTGGAATTAAGACTTATTCTATGCATCTGCTCTCCCACAATATGGCGCTGGGAGAGGAGTAAACAGCTTCTACCCAGCTGCCTCTCACCAACTTGACAAGCTGCAGGAGCTGCTCCTGATTGGAGGAGAGCGGCGTGCTCGGCATGTGGGCAGCCGAGTTGGGATTGGCAGAGGAGGACTATAAAGGAGGAGAGAGACGGCATGCACCAGGAACATCTAAGGGGAACACCTAAGGGGAACACCTGTGCAGCCCCCGAGAGAGCCGGCCGGCGGTGTGCCGCTCCCCTGCGGAAGTGGGGAAAGTGGCCAGGGGGAACCGCCCTTCCACGGAGGTGGAAGGGACAGTAGCCAACCCGGGAAGAACCAGCAGCAAACCCGGGGAGGGCCGAGCAGACGAAAGAACAGCGCAGGGTCCTGTGTCGTTCCTCCACGAAGAGGGGGAGCGACACATTTGAATGTCATCCTTCAAAAATGTCTGTTTTGTCCTTTGCCCATTGCTTGACAGGATTTTTGTTGTTTTTGCTGTTCTGGATTACTTGAACTCTTTGTAGATTCTGGATATCAGACCTTTAACCATTGCAAGATTTGCAAATATTTTCTCTTGTTCTCTTGGATGCCTCTACAATATGTTGAGCAATTCCTTTGCAGTGCATAAGCATCTTAGCTTAATGCAATCCTATTTGTTTATTTTTGCTTTGATTGCCTATCATTCTGGGGTATTTAACAAGAATTCCGTGTGTATGCCAATGTCTTGCTGAGTTTCCCAATATTTTCATCTAGTAATTTGATGTTATCAGGTTATTGTTTTATATCATTGATCCATCTATAGTTCATTTCTGTATAAATTGTAAGGTGGTGGTCTTGTTTCATACTTCTACATGCAGAATCCAAGTTTTCCAGTAACATTTGTTGAAGAGTACCTTTTTTTCAGGCATTGATTTTGGCTCCTTTGTCAAAGATCGGTTGGGTGTACACGAGTGTATTAAGTTCTGGAATTTCTACTCCAGTCCATTGGTCTACATGTCTATTTTTGTGCCAGTATTAGGCTTTTTTGATTCTAACTGACCTGTAGTTGTCATGAAATCTGATATTGCGATGACTCTGGTTTTGTTTTATTCTTTAAGTTTGCTCTAGCTATTCAGGATCTCTTGGGCTTCCATATGAATTTTAGCATCAATTTTTCTATCTTTCTTTTTCAGAAGAATGTCGTTACTATTTTGATTGGGATCATATTGAACATGTAAATTGCTTTCAGTAGTATGGACATTTTGATTCTATTAATTCTTCTAATCCATGAGCATGACAGATATTTCCCTTTTTATGTTCTCCTATTTATTTTAAAAATGTTTTGTAATTATCATTGTAGAGATATTTGACCTCTTTATTTAAATTTATTCCAATTTGTTTGGCTATTGTGAATTGAACTGATCTTGCATGTCCTTCTCAGCCATAGCATTGTCTTTTTATGCAAATGCTATTGAATTTTGTGTATTGATTTTATCTTGCAAATTTACCAACCTCTCTTGAGTTCCAATAGTCTCTTGGTGGAGTCTTTTGGCTTCCCTATATATAAAATCATATCTTCTATCAACAGTAATAATTTGACTTCAACCTTTCCAATTTGTATCCCTTTGCTTGGATTTTGCTTGCTGGTGGCTCTCAGTAAGCCTTCGAGAACTATATTGAATAGCAATTATGGGGGTGAGCATCCTTGTAGATCTTAGTGGAAATGCTTCCAATTTACCCACACAATTTGATGGTGGCTCTGTGTTTGTCATAAACTACCTTGAATGTGTTCATGAATATTCCTTCTATTCCCAGTTCAAGGTTTTTATCAAGGACATATTTTATCTAGTGCATTCCCACTTGGTCTGGGTGAATTATATTTCTAATGTGTTGTTATGTTTGATTAGCAAGTATTTTGAGGATTGTTTGCATCTGTATTTATCAAATATATTGGTCTTAGTTTGCTTTGTACATATACCTGGTTTTAGAATTAAAGTGATGCTGGTTTTAAAGGAGTTAAGGGGGGTTTTATCTTCACTCTGATGATTGTCTTCTTTGTTGCGAATTATCTTGTTAGTTTGATATAAGGTTTCTCTATTAGTTTTTTATTGCCTGTTCTTAGGGTATCTTATCAAGAAGCCATTGCTTATGTCAATGTCTTATAGTTTTCTCTATATTTTGTAAGTTTCAGTTCTTACATTTACATCCATGACTCACTTTCAGTTGACTTTGTTTAGGAAAAGAGGGGTGGTCATCTGGGTTTAGTCATGTCCATATGGATATCCCGTTGCCTCTGGACAATTTACTGAATAGACTATACCTTTTCCGGTGTATTTTTGTTTGCTTTGTAAAAGATCCATTGTCTGTATGTATCGGTGTTTCTTTTTGGGAGCCTCTATCCTCTTACACTGGTCTATTCATCAGTTTTTATGCCAGGGTTTACCATACATCTATGGTATGTATTGAACTCATTTGTTGTGACCCCAGACGTGTTCTGTTTCTCAAGAGTTACTTTTCTATGTGGAACTTTGTTTAATATATGTGAAGATATGAGGTTTAGGTTTATTTTTCTAGATACATGATGAATTCCATTGATTTTGATGGAAAGCATATTGTATCTGCAAATTAACTTGGATAATATGGAAATATTAGAAAGTATTTCAATCTGTGAATATGAGCGGTCTTTTTGATCTCAGATTCCTTATCATGGCTTTAGAATTGTTGCTGTAGAGGCATTTTACATCACAAGTCAAATTTATCCAGGGTATTTTATTTCTTATTGTGAATTTAATTTCTTCTTTAATTTATTTTTTCAGTGGGTTCACAATAGTATAGGTATATAAAACTTATTCTGATTTTTTGTGCTTACTTTGTATCCTACAAATCTACCAGTCATTTACCAGTTCAGGTGGCCTGTTGTTGAACTCATTGCATTTCCATAAAATCATCTGGAAAAATAAATAATTTCAATTTCAATTTCTTCTTTTCTATATCTATGTCTTTTATTTCCTTCCCTTTTCTTTTTGTTTTGCCTAGACCTTACATTGCAGTATTGAATATAAAAGTAAAAAATGTGCATCATTTTATGGTTCCAATTATAGGGTAAATGCTTTCATTTTGTTAGCATTCAATAGAATCTGGCTCAGGTTCCTCAAATGCAAGGGTTTTGTAATTGAATTATATGCAATCTGTAAGTGTTCTGCTCAATTTACTTCTCATAAGTGAATGTATAATTTTATACAAAATGTTTTCTGCATCTAGTTTATTATACTGATGTTTATTTTTGATTGATGTGAATTATTGGAGTTATGAATTACATTCATATTTTCCCTGTTCCTATATTACATCTGACTTGATTATGATATCTGACCATTTTATTTTATTTTATTTTATTTTTTGGATTCCAAACTGGATTCAATTACTATCAAATTTTCCACCTATATTCTAATATAAATTCTATTAGGATGACAGTGTTGCATTATATTCAGCAGGGACACTGCTGTGTAAGTTTTTATTTGAAAAAAGAGAATCAGAGATAAACAGAGATCTTGCATCTATCAGGTCACTTTACGAAAAACTAGCCTTATATAATGAGTTTGGAAATGTTACCTCCCTAACAATTTGTATAATGCTTTTCAAAAAATTGGTGTTTTTTTAATTTTGTAGATTTTAGCAATGATGACAATTGTTGTTGATCTTTCGTTTGAACACATTATTCCTCATTTAATGTTCTCAGTATTGCTCTATTCAGAGATGTTATTATTATAGAAAACTTTTTATAATTCCCTTAATTAAACTTAGGTTTATTTATTTATATTTTAACTTTTATTTCATAAATATAAATGTCCAAAGTACAACTTTTGGATTATACTGGCTTCCCCCCGCATAACCCCCCTCCGACCCACAACCATCCCATCTCCCACTCCCTCTCCCATACCATTCACACCAAGATTCATTTTTTCAATTATTTTTATATACAGGAGATCAATTTAGTATATGCTAAGGAAAGATTTCAACAGTTTGCACATACACAGAAACACAAAGTATAGAGTACTGTTTTAGTAGTAGTTTTACCATTAATTCACATAGTACAACACATTAAGGACAGAGAGCCTACATGGGGAGTAAGCGCACAGTGACTCCTGTTGTTGACTTAACAATTGACAATCTAATTTATGACGTCAGTAATCACCAGAGGCTCTTGTCATGAGCTGTCAAGGCTGTGGAAGCCTCTTGAGTTCACCACCTCTGATCTTATTTAGACAAGGCCATAGTGAAAGTGGAAGTTCTCTCCTCCCTTCAGAGAAAGGTACCTCCTTCTTTGATGGCCCCATTCTTTCCACTGGGATCTCACTCACAGAGATCTTTCATTTAGGTCTTTTTTTTTGCCAGAGTGTCTTGGCTTTCCATGCCTAAAATACTCTCATGGGCTCTTCAGCCAGATCCAAGTGCCTTAAGGGCTGATTCTGAGGCCAGAGTGCTGTTTAGGACAGCTGCCATTCTATGAGTCACTTCCCATCTTAGGTTGTTCTCTCCTTTTTAATTCTATCAGTCAGTATTATCAGATACTAGTCTTGTTTAGGCGATCTCTTTGACTCTCAATCCTGTCGTTATGATCAATTATGAATTGAAAGTGATCACTTTGACTAGTGAGCTGGCATTGGTACATGCCACCTTAATGGGATTGAATTGGAATCCCCTGGCATGTTTCTAACTCTACCACTAGGGGTATGTCTGATGAGCATGGGCTATACTGTACATCTCCCCCCTCTCTTATTTCCACTCTTATATTTAACAGAGATCACTTTTCAGTTAAATTTAAACACCTAAGAGTAATTGCATGTTAATTAACGAGTTCAACCAATGGCATTAAGTAGAACAAAAATACTAAAAGGAACAAAATAGTAAGTTGTTCTTCAACAGTCAGGACAAGGGCTGATCAAGTCATTTTTTCTCATAGCGTACACTTCCCTTCAACAGGTTTCCTCTTAGGTGCTCAGTCAGTTGTCACTGCTCAAGAACATATGATATTTGTCCCTTTGGGACTGGCTTATTTCACTCAGCATGATGTATTCCAGATTCCTCCATTTTGTTGCAAATGAACAGATTTCATTTCTTTACTGCTGTATAGTATTCTATAGAGTGCATATCCCATAATTTCTTTATCCAGTCTTTTGTTGATGGGCATTTAGGTTGATTCCAGGTCTTAGCTATTGTGAATTGAGCTGCAATACACATTAAGATATAGACAGCTCTTTTATTTGCCAACTTAATTTCCTTTGGGTAAATTCCAAGGAATGGGATGGCTGGGTTGCATGGTAGGGTTATATTCAGGTTTCTGAGGAATCTCCAGACAGACTTCCATAATGGCTTTACCAGCTGGCCTCATATGATGAGTTTGGAAAAGTTACCTCTCTAACTTTTCAAAAGATTGGTGTTATTTTTTTAATTTTGTAGATTTTATTAATGAAGATATTTGTTGCTGATCTTTCATTTGAACACATTTTTCCTGATTTAATGTTCTTACTCAGTATTGCTCTATTCAGATATGTTATAATTATAGAAAACTTTTATTTAATAAATATAAATTTCAAAAGTACAACCTTTGGATTATAGTGATTCTTTGCTCTATAACCACCCTTCCACCCACAAACCATCCCATCTCCTACTCCCTCTCAATCCCATTCTTCATTAAGGTTCATTTTAAATATCTTTATATACAGAAGATCAACTCTATACTAAGTAAAGATTTCAACAGGTTGCACCCACACAGAAAGACAAAGTATAATGCATGGTTTGAGAACTAGTTATAGTGTTAATTCTCATAGTAAAAAACATTAAGTACACAGGTCCCAATATAGGGAGCAAGTGCACAGTGACTCCTGTTGATGATTTAACAGTTCAGACTTTCATTTATGATGTCAGTAATCCTCTGAGGCTCTTTTCATGAGCTGCCAAGGCTATGGAAGCCTCTTGAGTTCACAAAGTCCAACATTATTTATACAAGGTCATAATCAAACTGGAAGTTCTCTCCTCCCTTCAGAGAAAGGTACCTCATTCCTTAATGTCTGCTTCTTTCTGCTGGAATCTCACTCACAGAGGTCTTTCTTTAAGGTCATTTTTGCCACATTTTGTCCTGTGTTTCCATGCCTGAACTACTCTCATGTGCTTTGTAGCCAGATCCAAATGCCTTAAGGTGTGATTCTGAGGCCAGAGTTCTGTTTACGGCATTTGTCATTCTAAGAGTCTGCTCTGTGACCTGCTTCCCATCCTGGGTTGTTATCTCCTTTTTAATTCTGCAATTATTAGCAGACACTGGTCTTATTTGTGTGCTCCCTTGACACTTAATCCTCTTTACGATCAGTCATGGACTTAAACTGATCACTTTAATTAGTAAGGTGGCATTGGCACATGCCAATTTTTAGTATTTCGAGTCCCATGGCAAGTTTTAAGCTTTACCCTTAGGGGTAAATACCTGGGAGCATGTGCCAAACTGTATATCCCCTCCATCTCTTATTCCAACTCTTATTTTTTATTTCAATTTGATTTAAACACCTAAGAATAATTCTGTGTTAAGTAAAAAGCTCAACCAATGGTATTAAGTAGAAAAAGAAAATACTAAAATGAATAAAATAGTAAGCTGTTCCTTGACAGTCATCACAAGGGCTGATCAAGTCACTGCTTCTCATAGTGTCAGTTTCACTGGCTTATTTCACTCAGTATGATGTTTTCCAGATTCCTCCATTTTGTTGCAAATGACCAGATTTCATTTCTTTTACCACTGTGTAGTATTCTGTAGAATACATAACATATCACTTAACTTCTTTATCCAGTCTTCTGTTGATGGGCATTTAGGTTGATTCCATGTCTTAGCCATTCTGAATTGCACTGCAATAAACATTGAGGTGTAGACAGCTCTTTTATTTGCCAATTTAATACTCCTTGGGTAAATTCCAAAGAATGGAATTGCTGGGTCATGTGGTAGGGATACATTCAGATTTATGAGGTATCTCCAAGCTGTTTCCATAGTGGCTTTACCAGTCTGCATTCCCACCAACAGTGGGTTATTGCGCCTTTGCCCCCACCACCTCACCATCATCTGTTGTTAGTTGATTTCTGTATGAAAGCCATACTAACTGGAGTGAGGTGAAACCTCATTGTGGTTTTGCTTTGCATTTCCCTGATGGCTAGTGATCCTGAACATTTTTTCATGTGTCTGATGGCCATTTGGATTTCCTCTTGAAAAATGTCTATTTAGGCTCTTGGCCCATCTCTTAAGTGGGTTGTTTGTTGTGCTGTTGTGAAGTTTCTTGATCTCTTTGTAGATTCTGGTTATTTTTTTACAGGCAGAGTTAGACAGTGAGAGAGAGAGAGACAGAGAGAAAAGTCTTCCTTTTCCATCGGTTCACCCCCCAAATGGCTGCTACACTGGCACACTGCACCGATCCGAAGCAAGCAGCCAGATGCTCCCTCTGGTCCCCCATGTGGGTGCAGGGCCTAACCACTTGGGACATCCTTCACTGCCTTCCCAGGCCACAGCAGGGAGCTGGACTGGAAGAGGAGCAACTGGGACAGTACCTGGCACCCCAACTAGGACTATAACCCAGGGTGCCAGCTCCACAGGCTGAAGATTAGCCAAGTGAGCTGTGGTGCCTGCCAGATTTTGGTTATTAATCCTTTCCAAGAAGTCTTCCCTGTGCCTATATCTTGCAGACTTTCTCCAATGTTCTGTAATAATTTTATGGTGTTGGGTCATAGATTTAGATCTTTAATCCATGCTGAGTGGATTTTTGTGTAAGGTGTAACATAGGTATCTTGCTTCATACTTCTGCATGTGGAAATCCTGTTTTCCCAACAATATTTGTTTAAAAGACTCTCCTTGCTCCAGAAATTGGTTTTAGCTCCTTGATCAAATATAAATTGGTTGTAGATGTTTGGATTGATTTCTGGTGTTCCTATTCTGTTCTATTGCCTATCCATCTGTTTCTGTACAGTACCATGCTGTTTTGATTATAATGGCCCTGTAGTATGTCTTGAAATCTGGTATTCTGGTGCCTCCAGCTCTGTTTTTGTTGTATAAGACTCGTTTATCTATTTGAGGTCTCCTGTGCCTCAATATATGTTTCTATATGAATATCAGCATCATTTTTTCTAGATCTGATAAGAATATGTTTGATATTTTCATTGGTATCACATTGAATCTGTAAATTGCTTTTGGAGGAATGGACATTTTGATGATATTAATTCTTCCAATCAGTGAGCATGGAATATTTTTCCATTTTTTGGTATCCTCCTCTAGTTCTTTAAGATTTTGCAATTCTCATTATAGAAATATTTGACATCCTTGGTTAAGTTTTTTCCAAGTTATTTGTTTTTTTTTTTTTTTCTGGTAGCTGTTGTGAATGGGATTGACCTTAGAAGTTATTTCTCAGTTCTGGCAGTGTCTGTATACAAAGGCTGTTGATTTTTATGTATTGATTTTATATCCTGCAACTTTGTCAAATTCGTCTATGAGTTCCAATAGTCTCTTAGTGGAGTTCTTTGGATACCTTAAATAGAGTCACGTTGTCTGCAAAGATGTATAGTTTGACATTTTCCTTCCCTTTTTGTACCCCTTGTAATTTCTTTGTCTTGACTAATGGCTTGGCTAGAACTTCTAGTGCTATATTGAATAGCAATGGTGAGATTTGGCATCCCTGTCTGGAACTGGGTCTCAGTGGAAACGCTTCCAACTATTCTGCATTCAATAGGTTGCTGGCTGTGGGTTTTTTCATAAATTGCCTTAATTATGTTGAGGAATGTTCCTTCTATACACAATTTGGTTAGAGTTTTCATCACGAAATGGTTTTGTAATTTATCAAATGCTTTCTCTGCATCTATTGAGATAATATATGATTTTCCTTCTGCAGTTTGTTAATGTGGTGTATCACATTGATTGATTTGTGAATGTTGAACCATCCCTGCATACAAGGATAAATCCCACTTGGTCAGGTTGGATGATCCTTCTAATTTGTTGTTGGATTATTTTGGCTTGAATTTTGTTGTGTATTTGTTGTATGGTCTTTCGAGAAATTGGTGTGTAATTCTCTTTCTCTGCTACATCTTTTTCAGGTTTAGGAATTAAGTGATACTGGCTTTGTAGAAAGAATGTGTGAGGATTCCCTCTCTTTCAATTGTTTTGAATAGCTTGAGAAGAATCGGAGTTATTTCTTCAGTAAATGTCTGATAGAATTCAGAAGCGAATCTCTCTTGTCCTGGACTTTTCTCTGTTGGGAGGGCCTTTATTACTGATTCAGTTTCTGACTTTCTTATGGGTCTTTTTTTGGTTTTCTATGTTTCTTGCTTCAATTTTTGTAGGTCGCCTATGCCCAGGAATCTATCCATTCCTGACAGATTTCCCTGATTGCTGGCATACAACTCTTGTAGTAATTCATAATGACTCTTGTTATTTCTGTGGTGTCTGTTGTTACATTTCCTTTTCATGTCTAATTTTATTGATTTGTGTCTTCTCTCTCCTTTATTTGGTTAGTTGTGCCAATGGTGAGTCAATTTTGTTTATTTTTTTTTTCAAAAAATCCTTTCAAAATTTTGCTTCTCTTTTGTATTTTTTTGGATTCAATTTTGTTGATTTTCTTCTCTGATAATTATTTCTCTTCTCCTACTAGATTTGGGTCTGGTTTGCTGTAGTTTTTCTAGATCTTTGAGATGCATTGATAGTTCATTTATTTGGTGCCTTTCCAATTTCTTGATGTAGGCACCTATTGCTATAAACTTTCCTCTTAACACTGCTTTTGCTGTATCCCATACGTTTTGATATGGTGTGTTGTTATCTTCATTTGTTTCCTGAGAGTTTTTGATTTCTCTTTTGATTTCTTCTATGACCCAGTGTTCATTCAGGAGCATGCTGACATTCTCCATGTGTTTACTTATGCTCTAGAGAATCCCGAGTTGCTGATTTCCAGCTTCATTCCATTGTGGTCTGAGATGTATGGTATGATTTTGATTTGTTTTAAATTTGCTGAGACTTGCTTTATGGCCTAATATGTGGTCTATCCTAGAGAAAGTTCCATGCACTAGTGAGAAGAATGTGTATTCTGTAACATTAGGATGAATATTTCTGTACATATCTCTTGGATCTGTTTGTTCTCTAGTGTCAAGTAAATCTACTGTTTCCTTGTTGATTTCTGTCTGGTTGATCTGTCCATTGCTAAAAGTGGAGCATTGAAGCCCCCCAATATTATTGTATTGGAGTCTAAGTCTCCCTTTAAGTTCCTTAACATATCTTTTAAATAAACTGGTGCCCTGTAATTAGGTGCATATACATTTATAATAGTTACATCTTCCTGTTAATTGATACCTTAATCATTATATAGTGCCTTTCTTTGTCTCTCTTAACATTTTTTGTGTTAAAGTCAATTTTTTCTGATATTAAGGTGGCTACATCAGCTCTTTGTTTGGTTTCTTTTGGCATGGAATATCTTTTTCCAACCTTTCACTTTCAGTCTGCATGCATCTTTGTTGGAAAGATGTGTTTCTTGAAAGCAGAAAATAAATGGGTTTTGTTTTTTAATCCATTCAGCCAGGCTGTGTCTTTTATTTTAAACTTTTATTTAATGAATATAAATTTCTGAAGTACAGCTTATGGATTACAATGGTTCCCCCCCATAACTTTCCTCCCACCTGCAACCCTCCTCTCTCCCACTCCTTCTCCCCTTCCATTCACATCATGATTCATTTTCAATTATCTTTATATGCAGATCAATTTAGCGTATATTAAGTAAAGATTTCAACAGTTTACACCCACACAGAAATACAATGTGTAAAATACTGTTTGAGCACTAGTTATAGCATTAAGTAAAAATGTACAGCACATTTAGGACAGAGATCCTACATGACGAGTAAGTGCACAGTGACTTCTGTTGTTGACTTAACAAATTGCAATTATTGTTCATGGCATTAGTAATCACCCTAGGCTCTTGTCAGGAGTTGGCAAGGCTATGGAGGCCTTTTCAGTTTTCCGACTCTGATCATATTTAGACAAGGCCATGGTCAAAGTGGAAGTTCTCTCCTCCCTTCAGAGAAAGGTACCTGATGACCTGTTCTTTCCACTGGGATCTCTAGAGAGTTGAGGCCATTTACTTTCAGTGCAGCTACTGATAAGAAGTGACTTTGCCCTGCCGTGTTCCCAAAGATATTTCTAATATATAGTTTGAACTTCCTGTGATCCCTTACTGCAAGGTTTTCTTCCTTTACCACCTTTCTGTTGATGACTGTGTTTCTGTGTTTCTGTTTGTAAAACATCTTCAGCATCCTTTGCAGGGATGGATGAGTGGTGACAAATTCATTCTGTTTGTTATGAAAGGCTTTTATTTCATCTTTATTCCCAAATGAGACCTTTGCAGGGTATAATATAATAGGATGACTGTATTTTCTCTAAGTCTTGGGCTATATCTCACCATTCTCTCCCAGCTGGCAGGGTTTCTGATTAGAAGTCTGATGTGAATCTAATTGGAGACCCTTGAAAGTAATCAGGCATTTATCTTTTGCACATTTTAGAATCTTTTTCCTATGCTTTGCTGTGGTGAGTTTGATTACAATGTGTTCTGTTGATGATCTTTTCTGGTCATGTCTGTTGGAAGTTCGCTAGTATTTTGCTTAAAAAAGGCATTCTAACACTTTCTCTTTCTCCATAACTTCAGAACCTACAAGAACCCAAAATCTTGTTTTTTTATATATTGTATCCTATAGATTCTCAACACTATGTTTTAGATTTCTAATTTTCTCTTGCAGACTTTAGCTAGACTGTATACTTTTCTGTGCTCTGTCTTCTAAATCTGATATTCTCTCTTCTGCCTGATTTGGATTTTAAGGTTCTCAAATGCATTTTTTATTTGTTCTGTTGAATTCTTCATTTTCATTTTGTTTTCTCTTCAATATCTCGATGTCATGTTCTATTGAGTTTTTTCATTTCATTTTTATTCCTCCTTATAAATTAAATAGGCAAACAAAAAAGCTGTCTGCACATTAATGTTTATTGCAGCTCAATTCACAATAGCTAAGACCTGGAACCAACCCAAATGCCCATCAACAGTAGACTGGATAAAGAAATTATGGGACATGTACTCTATAGAATACTATCCAGCAGTCAAAAACAATGAAATCCGGTCATTTGCAACAAAATGGAGGAATCTGGAAAATATTATGCTGAGTGAATTAAGCCAGGCCCAAAGGGACAAATATCATATGTTCTCCCTGATAGGCGACAACTAACTGAGCACCAAAGGGGAAACCTGTTGAAGTGAAGTGGACACTATGAGAAACAGTGACTTGATCAGCTCTTGACCTGACTGTTGATGTACAATGTAATACTTTATCCATTTTAGTATTTTTTTGTTCTAGTACTACTGGATGAACTCTTTAATTAACACACAACTATTCTTAGGTGTTTAAATTTTAACTGAAAAGGGATCTCTCTTAAATGTAAGAGTGGGAATAAGAGAGGGAGGAGATGTGCAATTTGGGACATGCTCAATCGGACTTGCCCCAAATGGTGGAGTTAGAAACGTGCCACGGGATTCCAATTCAATTCCATCAACGTAGCAAGTACCAATGCTATCTCACTAGTCCAGGTGATGAACTTCAGTTCACAATTGATCACACTGATAGGTCTAAGAGTCAAAGGGATCACAAAACAAGAGTAGTGTCTGCAAATACTAGCTGACAGAATCAAAAAGGGAGAGAACGATCCAACGTGGGAAGCAGGAATACACAGCAGACTCATAGAATGGCAGATGTCCTAAATAGCACTCTGGCCTCAAAATCAGCCCTTAAGGCATTCGGACCTGGCTGAAGAGCCCATGAGAGTATTTTAGGCATGGAAAGCCAAGACACTTTGGGAAAAAAAAGAAAACCTAAATGAAAGATCTGCTCGAGTGAGATCCCAGTGGAAAGATTGTGGCCATCAAAGCAGGAGGTACCTTTCTCTGAAGGGAGGAGAGAACTTCCACTTTGACTATGACCCTGTCAGAATAAGATCGAAGTCGGGGAACCCCAAATGCTTCTATAGCCTTGGCAACTCATGACTAGAGCCTAGGGAGATTACTGACGCCATAAACAAGAGTGTCAAATTGTTAAGTCAACAACAGGAATCACTGTGTACTTACTTCTCATGTGGGCTCTGTCCTTAGTGTGTTGTCCAATGTGAAGTAATGCTATAACTAGTACTGAAACTGTATTTTTACACTTTGTGTTTCTGTGTGGGTGTAAAATGATGAAATCTTTACTTAACATATACTGAATCGATCTTCTGTATATAAAGAGAATTGAAAATGAATTTTCATGTGAATGGAATAGGGGAGGGAGCAGGAGATGGGAGGAGTGCAAGTGGGAAGGAAGTTATGGGGGGAGCCTATGTAATCCATAATCTGTACTTTGGTAATTTATATTTACTAAATAAAAAAATTAAAAAAGGATTTTAATTTCATGAGAGTTTTTCTTTCATGTTCTCCATGGATTTTAGTAGTCCATGCTTTTGCTTTTGATTACTTCTGTATAATCTTATCATCAATTTTTGGAATTCTATTTCTTGCATTTCTTCTATCTCATCATCTTCATAATCTTGTATTGAAGTGTTCTGTTCTTTTGGGAGCATGATGTTGTCTTCCTTATTCTTGTCTCTTGGGTTGTTGCATTTGTTGTTCAGCATTTGTGGAGGTACTCGTTGGTTTCTTCTTTTTTCCCCCACTTTGGCAGCTTTTATCATTGTACTATGACTCTGTAGATGAGTGGAATGTCTGCTTTCAGTGAATGTCTAGAGGCTTGTAGTGGATGTAGCCAGAGAGCTCTGTTCAGTTCTCTAGAGTTAAGGGCATGCCTAAGTTGATACTCTCCGGTTTGACATGGTAAATCTTCACTCTCTTTTTTTAATCAGAAAGGAATTATTTCTGCTCAGCTGAGCTCTTCTCCTTGATGGAGTCCAGTGCCTGAGCACTAGCCAAAGTGGATATAATATTCCTCCGCTCTGTCCCAAGGACCGCACAAAGGATCTGTGCAATTCTCAGTATAAGTTAAGATTTTCCAGCAATGTCTCTCACCAGGTGTCCAGGACTTCTGGAGCTTGTGGTATCCCACTGAGACTGCTCAAAGTCTCATCCACACCATGAGTTCTTCCACACACACTCATTTTTTTCCCACAGTCCTGGTTCTGAAGCTTCACACATTCACAAGCTCCTAACCTTCTGTTATTTCTCCCCACTGGAGTCAGGAATCTCCATTCAGCTGATTGCCAGGCACAGAAATGAGCTGGTGCAGCTGTTATGTATGTCCAAATTGGCCCCTGCTCTATTGGCTTGTATGGCTTTGTAAGGTGATCAGAGAGAAATGTGTTCATACCCTCTTTTTTTCTCTCCTCTAGTTAGGCTGGTGCACTTTCCCTCACATAGCTTCAAACCTCACTTCCTGTAGGGTCTTCCTTCTGCTTTTTCACCAGAGTCTCAGGCTCCTGCCATCTTCTCTCACCTCACTTTGCAGCAATGGTGCATAGGCTCTTGGATATTGGAGTCCTGAGCCATGGGTGCCCATGCCCTCCATGTAGTAGAGTTTCCTTTGCCTTTTTTTCATAACTCTTCCCCAAGACTACCACTTATTTAAAACTATTTTCCCCTGGGCTAGAGAAATAAGCTCCCTCCCTATTCTGCTATCTTGTAACCACCACTGGCTTGCCAATAGGCTTCTTCTAAAGGGCATTTGTAGATTGGCAGTGACAGCAAGCAGAAAGTAAGGTCACTGTGTACTTCCTACCTCCTGCTAGCAGGTGGCTTCCTCTATGACCAACCAACATCCTGCATGGAGAGCATGTTGGCTGCAGCTAAAGAACAACATTCACAATGATCATCACCCAAAGCCGCAACCCCGTGGGAGACCTGGATTCTCAGATATGTTATATCTACTTGGCTCAGTTTTGGTAGGTTATATGTATCCAAAAATAAACATTTTTTTACAATTTTATTTATCCTTGTTAATATAAATTAGTGATGCCTATTATATCTGTGATATGCATTGTAGTTTCCCCTTCTTTGATTTTATTTACTTGAACCTAGTTTTTATAACCTAGTGAAAGGAGTGTTTCTTCTATTAAAAACAAAATCTTTATTTTGCTTATCTTTAATGTTAACATTCCATTTATGACCTATGCTATTAATTTCATCTTGTATTTGGTTTATTCTTGTTTTCTAGGACTCTTGAGATGGATACTTAGGTTGTTGATTGGAAATCTTTCTGTTTAGATGTTTGGCCATGGCAATGTCTGTGTATAGAAAGGCTATTAACTTTCGTGTGTTATTATTGTATTCTGCTACTTTAACAAAGTTTTTTTTATGAATTCTAATCATCTACTAGTGGACTCTTTTGGCTTCCCTATATTGAGAACCATGTCATTTTCAAATAGGAATAATCTGAATTCCCACTTTTTAATTTGTATCCCTTTGATTTCCTCTTCTTATCAAATGGGTATGTCTAAAACTTCAAGGTGTATATTGTTTGTCTTTTTAAACAATAAAATTATGAACTGAATTAATAGAAAAATACATGATGAGGCAACAGAGATATATGACTAAATATTTTTAATGATGGATCTGAAATGACTAGTGTTTGTGGCACACATTATTTTGCAATGGGATTGGCCACTGCTTGCAATGCTGGCCTCCTATATTGTAGTGTTACTTTGTGTATATTCTATTAATGAACCTGGGAAGGCAATGGAACATGACCCAAATGCTTTGGAATGTGCCCATATAGCAGATGTAAATAAAATTACTTGCTCCTGGCTCTGTCCTCGCCAAAACCTGTGTATTTTAGCATCTTGGGAAGTGAGCCAAGAAAAAGATGCTTCATGTGTCTGTGTCTCTGTTTTTGTCTTTCATTTCTCTGCCTTTCAAATAATTAAATATTTAAAAAGAAAAGGCTAAATTCAGTTAATAACCCTTGAGGTTATTTTAATTAGCTAGACTCACTCTTTGTTCATCACTCCCTTTATTTATGCCACTTGGACTATATAATCTTCTGTATTCAGGACAAATTAATCACTATAGCTTCCTTATTAACTCAGAAGAGTTAAAGGAGTGGCTTATGATTAGCCAATTTTTGGCGAGTATGATGGTCACATTTTTTCTCATATTGGAGTTTCCCTTGGAAGCTATATCTCCATTCCCAGAAGGAACAACTCCTGTTGGCAGAGGTGTGTGATGAACAAAGAGAGCAAATTCCAGGAAAGGACATAGAAACTCACAAAGTCCATGGTGCTGAGCTAGCTCATTAATCCCTGAAATTTCATTTTTATCTCAAGCAATATGAAATTGAGACCTATTTTTTCATCATGTACTAGTTTCTGAGCTCTGAGATGAGGGAACCTAGGCTTGGAAGCTCAAGTTTAAGGTTCCCACATTTGTAGAATATCACTTAGGACAATGGCAGTATAGAGAAAACACAGGAATTTGAACAGGGAAAATCATATCTGTGCAATAAAGGAAACCAGGGAGATGTTGTGGGACTAAAACCAGTACACTGTCTTACTCCCACTGAAGTTCACATTAGCCATGGCCATTCCCTGTTAGACAAGAACAACAGTGGCAGTAGAGGCTCTATGTAATTCTTGTGTTGATATCTTGCATGAGTTATAGAAGAAACTAGCGAACAGAGAAAGTTAAGATCTGACTCTCAGAGCTATAAATAAAGATTTGATAGATCATCAGATGAATGTATAGAGAAATGGATTTCAAGAGTTTTGAATTAATTCCCAGAGACTGGAACTTTTGCTTTGTGCAATGAATTTAAATGCACCCACAGTAAGACTCATTATTTTAGTCTAGTAAATGTACTGTAGTAGTTTTATGAATTCTTGAATATTACCCATGAATAACACACTAATTATTTGATTAGGTCACAGCAAATAACTTGATGGATTAGATATAAGTTGCCATAGGAATAGTAGCTTCATGTTTAAGTATCTTAAAGTAGAATAGCATGATGTTTTCCATATTTTATACATGTATCTGTGACAAGCAGATGTGTGTTTAGAAATACAGTATGATTATCAGAATTGAAAACAAAGGGAAAGCAAATAATAATCATCATAAAACCTGTTCCCACATTTGAATTTATCCATTTTTAACTTTTATTTACTAAATATAAATTTCTAAAGTACAGTTTATGGATTACAATGGCTTCCCCCCCATAAATTCCCTCCCACCCACAACCCTCCCATCTCCTGCTGCCTCTCCCATTCCATTCACATCAAGATTCATTTTCAATTATCTTTATGTACAGATCAGTTTAGTCTATGTTAAAAAAATTTCAACAGTTTGCACCCACACAAACCAATTAAGTGTAAAATACCGTTTGAGTACTAATTATAGCATTAATTCACATTGAACAACACATAAAGGACAGAGATCTACATGAGGAGTAGGTACACAGTGACTCCTGTTGTTAACAAATTGACACTCTTGTTTAAGGCATCAGTAATCACCCTAGGCTCTAGTCATGAGTTGCCAAGGCTATGGAAGCATTGTGAGTTCACTGACTTCGATCTTATGTCAACAATACAGAGTCAAAGTGGAAGTTCTCTCCTCCCTTCAGAGAAATGTACCTCCTTCTTTGATGCTTTGATGGCCCCTTTCTTTCCACCGGGTTCTCACTCACAGAGATCTTTCCTTTAGACTGGGTTTTTTTTTTTTTTTTTTTTTTTTTTTTTTGCCAGAGTGTCTTGGCTTTCCATGCCTTAAATCCTCACATGGGCTCTTCAGCCAGGCCCGAATGCCTTAAGGGCTGATTGTGAGGCCAGGGTGCTGTTTGGGACATCTGCCATTCTATGAGTCTGCTGTGTATCCTACCTCCCACGTTGGATCGTTCTCTCCCTTTTTGATTCTATCAGTTAGTATTAGCAGACACTAGTCTTGTTTCTGTGATCCCTTTGACTCGTAGGCCTATCAGCATGATCAATTGTAAACTGAAGTTGATCACTTGGACTAGTGAGATGGCATTGGTACTTGCCACCTTGATGGAATTGAATTGGAATCCTGTGGCACATTTCTAATTCCACCATTTGGGGCAAGTCCGATTGAGCATGTCCCAGATTGTACATCTCCTCCCTCTCTTATTCCCACTCTTACATTTAAGAGAGATCACTTTTCAGTTGAATTTAAATACCTAAGAATAGTTGTGTGTTAATTAAAGAGTTCAACCAATAGTTCTAAGTAGAATGAAAAAATACTAAAATGGATAAAGTATTACATTGTACATCAACAGTAAGACAAGGGCTGATCAAGTCACTGTTTCTTATAGTATCCATTTCACTTCACCATGTTTCCCTTTTGGTGCTTGGTTAGTTGTCACCAATCAGGGAGAACATGTGATATTTGTCCCTTTGGGACTTGCTTAATTCACTGAGCATGATGTTTTCCAGATTCCTCCATTTTGTTGCAAATGACAAGATTTAGTTGTTTTTTACTGCCGTATAGTATTCTATGGAGTACATGCCCCATAATTTCTTTATCCAGTCTACTGTTGATGGGCATTTGGGTTGATTCCAGGTTCTAGCTATTGTGAATTGAGCTGAAATAAGAATTCATCTGTTTTTAACACATGCCTTTCAAATATGAGTTTGAAACCCTAAAATTTAACCACTAGAGTTCCACTTCGTTAGTGTGTGGTTGAAGATGAATTCTTTTGCATCATGCATTTTGTCTTGTGAGTCAAGCGATTACTCAGGAAACATACAAATCATTCCTCTTGTTTCTTTTTATATCTCAAAGAAACATTTTATTTAATGAGTACCAATCTCATCAGTACAACTTTAGGAATATAGTGATTCTTCTCACTATGCTGCCCTCCCTCCTCCACTCTCACCCCACTCCTCTTCCCTTGCTCATTCCAAGTTCCATTATCCTTTAAGATACATTTTATTTAACTTTATACATAGAAGACCAACTTTTACAAAGTAGATTTCAACAATTTACACACACGAACAAACACACACTGACAAACACACACACAAACCTAGAACCAGTTTTACAGTTAATTCTCATAATACAATTCATTGCGGACAGAAGTCTTTTATGAAGAGTATGTGCACAGTGACTCCTGTTGTTAATTTAACAAATAACACTCTTATGTATGATATCAGTGATCACCCGAAACTCTTGTCATGAGCTGCCTAGGTTATAGAAGCTCCAAAGGCTATAGTAGCCTTTGTATCCAAAATCTGTGTCAGTATCTAGACAAGTCCACAAGCAAAGTTGAAGTACTCTCCACCTGTCAGACAAAAGTACATCCTTCTTTTATGGCCACTTATTTCCACTGGGGTCTCTCTCACAAAGATCCTTTATGTAGAACATTTTTTTACCACATTGTCTTGGCTTTTGATGCTTGAGTTGCTCTCATGCAACTTTAACCTGACCAGAATGCCTTATGGGCTGATTCTGAGGACAGAGTGTTTTTTAATGTGATTCTCATTCTATGTTTCTTCTCTGTGTACTGCTTCCCATGTTGGAATATTCTCTCCTTTTTAATTCTGTTTATTTTGACCAGACATTTCATATTATTTATATGATCCATTTAACATGTAATCCTATCTATATTATCAATTTACCACTTAATATGTTCACTTTAAAAATTTTTACTATCCAGTTTGATGGGATTTGAGGTCCCATACCAAGATTTTAAACTGTACCTTTAGATGTAATCTGTAGGAAAGTATGCAGGACAATAAAGCTTCACAGTTACAAAATTCCTCCTTCCTGTGTTATTCCAAACATTATGCTTAATGAGATTTATTTTCAATTGACTTTATAACCCTCCACTGTGATACGGCATTGACTAAACAAGTTCAGAGTTGGTGAACTCAAGGGGCTCCCATAGCCTAGACAGCTCATGACAAGAGCCTCGGGTGATTGCTGACATCATAAATAAGAGTGCCAATTGTTAAATCAACAACGGGAGTCACTGGGTACATACTCCCCATGTAGGATCTCTGTCCTTAATGTGCTTTACTATGAAACTTAAAGACAACATTACTAGTTGAACAATACCCTATACCTTGTGCGGTTGTGTAAAGGCAGCCTGTTGAAATCCTTGCTTAGTATATACTAAGTTGATTTCTGTATATGAAGGTAATTGAAAATGAAACTCGATGAAGAGCGGGATGGGAGAGCGAGTGGGAGAGGGAAGGGTCACAGGAGGGAGGGAGGATGGGGGGGAAGCCAAAACAATACAAAAGTTGCACTTTGTAAATTCACATTTATTAAATAAAAAAACACATGATTAACACAATGTTATTTTTTTTTCTTTTTCTTTTTTTTTAACTTTTATTTAATGAATATAAATTTACAAAGTACAGCTTATGGATTACAATGGCTTCCCCCCATAACGTCCCTCCCACCCACAATCCTCCCCTTATCCACTCCCTCTCCCCTTCCATTCACATCAAGATTCATTTTCGATTCTCTTTATATCCAGAAGATCAGTTTAGCATACATTAAGTAAAGATTTCAACAGTTTGCTCCCACACAGAAACATAAAGTGAAAAATACTGTTTGAGTTCTAGTTATAGTATTAAATCTCAATGTAGAGCACACTAAGGACAAAGATCCTACATGAGGAGTAAGTGCACAGTGACTCCTGTTGTTGACTTAACAAATTGACACTCTTGTTTATGGCCTCAGTAATCACCTTAGGCTCTTGTCATGAGCTGCCAAGGCTATGGAAGCCCCCTGAGTTCACTGACTCTGATCCTATTTAGACAAGGCCATGGTCAAAGTGGAAGTTCTCTCCTCCCTTCTGAGAAAGGTACCTCTTCTTTGATGACCCATTCTTTCCACTGGGATCTCACTCGCAGAGATCTTTCATTTAGTTTTTTTTTCTTTTTTCCCACAGAGTGTCTTGGCTTTCCATGCCTGAAATACTCTCATGGGCATTTCAGCCAGATCCACATGCATTAAGGGCTGATTCTGAGGCCAGAGTGCTGTTTAGGACATCTGCCATTCTATGGGTCTGCTGTGTATCTCACTTCCCATGTTGGATCATTCTCTCCCTTTTTGATTCTATCAGCTAGTATTTGCAGACACTAGTCTTGTTTCTGTGATCCCTTGGGCTCTTAGTCCTATCATTACGATCAATTGTGAACAGAAATTGATCACTGGGACTAGTGAGATGGCATTGGTACATGCCACCTCTATGGGATTGAATTCAAATCCCCTGGTATGTTTCTAACTCTACCGTTTGAGGTAAGTCAGCTTGAGCATGTCCCGAATTGCACATCTCTTCCCTCTCTTATTCCCACTCTTATATTTAACAGCAATCACTTTTCAGTTAAGTTTCAGCACTTAAGAAGAATTGTGTATTGATTACAGTATTCAACCAAAAGTATTAAGTAGAATAAACAAAAAAATACTAAGATGGATAACATATTAAGCTGCTCATCAACAGTCAGGGTGAGGGCTGATCAAGTCACCATTTTTCATAGTGTTCATTTCACTTTAACAGGTTTCCTTTTTGGTGCTCAGTTAGTTGTCACCTATCAAGGAGAACAAGTGGTATTTGTCCCTTTGGGATTGGCTTATTTCACTCAACATCATGTTTTCCAAATTCCTAAGAGGGATCACTTTTCAGTTAAAATTTAAACACCTAAGAATAGGTGGTCTTCCCAGGCCAAAGAAAATGAACACACCACCAGTAAGTTGTTTATTTTTGTTTGCATTATATTGTGATATAGCAGATTTATGAGTGTATTTTATTAAAATTGTGAAATAAATATTTGACAACATAAAATTATGATTATAAAGCATTAGAAATATCAAGCCGGAAATCAAATTTGTTTGTAGTCTCTGTGCTGCTATAACAGTAACATGTTTATCATGTTATTCAAATTGTAACATAGAATCTCCTAAATTTTTGTAAAACATAAAGTCTGATTTTGTATTTATTGGTCTTATCGATGATATAGTAGAGGTGGTTCAGTACCAACATAGTTATATACACTGAACTAGTAAAAAGTTGAGGCCAGCACTGTGGCACAGTGGGTTAATGCCCTGGCCTGAAGTGCTGGCATCTCAAATGGGTGCCGGTTTGAGACCTGGCTGTTCCACTTCTTTTTGTTTTTTTTTTTTTTGTTTGTTTGTTTAAACTTTTATTTAGTAAAACAGTACAGCTTATGGATTACAATGGCTTCCCCCCCCATAACTTCCCTCCCACATGCAACTCTCCCATTTCCCGCTCCCTCCATTCCATTCACATCAAGATTCATTTTCAATTCTCTTTATATAGGAGATCAATTTGGCATATATTAAGTAAAGATTTCAACAGTTTGCACCCACATAGAAACACAAAGTGAAAACTACTGTTTGAGTACTAGTTATAGCATTAAATCACAATGTACAGCACATTAAGGACAGAAATCCTACATGAGTAGTAAGTGCACAGTGATTCCTGTTGTTGACTTAACAAATTGACACTCTTGTTTATGGCGTCAGTAATCTTCTTAGGCTCTTGTCATGAGCTGCCAAGGCTATGGAAGCGTTTTGAGTTCTTCAACTCCGATCTTATTTAGACAAGGTCATAGTCAAAGTGGAAGTTCACTCCTACCTTAAGAGAAAGGTACCTCTTCTTTGATGGCCTGTTCTTTCTACTAGGATCTCACTAGAGGAGATCTTTCATTTAGGTCCTTTTTTTTTTTTTTGCTAGAGTGTCTTAACTTTCCATGCCTAAAAAACTCTCATGGGCTCTTCAGCCAGATCCAAATGCCTTATGGGCTGATTTTGAGGCCAGAGTGCTGTTTAGGACATCTGCCATTCTATGAGTCTGTTGTGTATCCCACTTCCCATATTGCATCATTCTCTCCCTCTTTTATTCTATCAGTTAGTATTAGCAGACATTAGTCTTTTTTTTAACTTTTATTAAATATATATAAAATCCAAAGTTCAGCTTATGGATTACAATGACTTCCCCCTCAATGACTTCCCTCCCACGCACAATCCTCCCCTTTCCTGCTCCCTCTCCCCTTCCATTCACATTAAGATTCATTTTCAATTCTCTTTATATACAGAAGGTCAGTTTAGCATATATTAAGTAAAGGTTTCAACAGTTTGCACCCACACAGAAACACAAAGTGAAAAATACTGTTTGAGTACTAGTTATAGCATTAAACCACACTGTACTTCACTGTACACACTGTGTGTCTCGCTCCCATGTTGGATTGTTCTCTCCCTTTTTGATTCTATCAGCTAGTATTTGCAGACACTAGTCTTGTTTCTGTGATCCCTTGGGCTCTTAGTCCTATCATTATGATCAATTGTGAACTGAAGTTGATCACTGGGACTAGTGAGATGGCATTGGTACATGCCACCTTGATGGGATTGAATTGGAATAACCTGGTATGTTTCTAACTCTACCGTTTGGGGCAATTCAGCTTGAGCATGTCCTGAATTGCACATCTCTTCTCTCTCTTATTCCCACTCTTATATTTAACAGCAATCACTTTTCAGTTAAGTTTCAACACTTAAGAATAACTGTATTGATTACAGTATTCAACCAAAAGTATTAAGTAGAACAAACAAAAAATTACTAAGAAGGATAACGTATTAAGTTGTTCATCAACACTAAGGGTAAGCGCTGATCAAGTCACCGTTTCTAATAGTGTTCATTTCACTTTAACAGGTTTCCTTTTTGGTGCTCAGTTAGTTGTCACCGATCAGGGAGAACATATGATATTTGTCCCTTTGGGACTGGCTTATTTCACTCCGCATAATGTTTTCCAAATTCTTAACAGGGATCACTATTCAGTTGAAATTCAAACACCTAAGAATAATTGTGTGTTAATTACAGAGTTCAACCAATTGTACTAGAACAGAAAAATACTAACATGGATAAAGTATTACATTGTACATCAAAAGACAGGACAACAGCTGATCAAGTCACTGTTTCTCATCGTGTCCATTTTACTTCAACAGGTTTCCCCTTTGGTGTTCAGTTAGTTGTCACCAATCAGGGAGACCATATAATATTTGTCCCTTTGGGCCTGGCTTAGTTCACTCAGCATAAGGTTTTCCAGACTCCTCCATCTTGTTGCAAATGACTGGGTTTCATTGTTTTTGACTGCTGGATAGTATTCTATAGAGTATATGTCCCATAATTTCTTTATCCATTCTACTTTTGATGGGCATTTGGGTTGGTTCCAGGTCTTAGCTATTGTGAATTGATTGAGCTGCAATAAACATTAATGTGCAGACAGCTTGTTTGTTTGCCAATCTCATTTCCTTTGGGTAAATTCCAAGGAGTGGGATGGCTGGGTTGAACAGTAGGGTTATATTCAGGTTTCTGAGGAATCTCCAGACTGACTTCCATAGTGGCTTCACCAGTTTGCATTGCCACCAACAGTGGGTTAGTGTCCCTTTTTACTCACATCCTCTCCAGAATCTTTTGTTGGTAGATTTCCGAATGTGAACCATGCTAACCGGGGTAAGGTGAAACCTCATTGTGGTTTTGATTTGCATTTCCCTGATTGCTAGTGATCTTGAACATTTTTTCATGTGCCTGTTGGCCATTTGGATTTCTCTTTGAAAAATGTCTATTGAGGTCCTGGGCCCATCTCTTAAGTTGGTTGTTTGTTTTGATGTTGTGGCGTTTCTTGATCTCATTGTTGATTCTGTTTATCAACCCTTTATGTGTTGCATAGTTTGCAAATATTTTTCCCATTCTGTCGGTTGCCTGTTCACTCTCCTGAATGTTTCTTTTGCAGTTCAGAAACTTCTCAATTTGATACAATCCCAAATGTTAATTTTGGCTTTGACTACCTGTGCTTCTGGGGTATTTTCCAAGAAGTATTTGCCAGTACCTATATCTTGCAGGGTTTCTCCAATGCTTTCTAATAATTTGATGGTGTCAGGTCATAGATTTAAGTCTTTAATCCATGTTGAGTGGATTTTTGTGTAAGGTGAAAGGTAGGGGTCTTGCTTCATGCTTCTATCTGTGGAAATCCAATTTTCACAGCACCATTTATTGAATAGACTGTCCTTACTCCAGGGATTGGTTTTGGATCCTTGATCAAATATAAGTTGGCTGTGGATGTTGATTGATTTCTGGTGTTTCTATTCTGTTCCATTGGTCTATCCATCTGTTTCTGTATCAGTACCATGCTCTTTTGATAACAACTGCCCTGTGGTATGTCCTGACATCTGGCATTGTGATGCCTCCAGCTTTGTTTTTGTTGTACAAGATTGCTTTAGCTATTCGAGGTCTCCTGTGTCTCCATATGCATTTCAGCATCATTTTTTCCAGATCTGAGAAGAATGTCTTTGGTATCTTGATTGGTATTGCATTGAATGTATAAATTGCTTTTGGGAGAATGGACATTTTGATGATGTTGATTCTTCTAATCCATGAGCATGGAAGATTTTTCCATTTCTTGGTATCCTCTTCTATTTCTTTCTTTAAGGTTTTGTAATTTTCATCGTAGAGATCTTTAACGTCCTTGGTTAAATTTATTCCAAGGTATTTGTTTTTGTAGGTATTGTGAATGGGATTGATCTTAGAAGTTCATTCTCAGACGTGTCATTGCCTGTGTATATATAGGCTGTTGATTTTTGTGCATTGATTTTATATCCTGCTACTTTGCCAAACTCTTCTATGAGTTCCAATAGTCTCTTAGTAGAGTTCCTTGGGTCCCCTAAATAAAGAATCATATCATCTGCAAAGAGGGATAGTTTGAGTTCTTCCTTCCCAATTTGTATCCCTTTAATTTCTTTTTCTTGCCTAATAGCTCTGGCTAGAACCTCCAGAACTATATTGAATAGCAGTGGTGAGAGTGGGCATCCCTGTCTGGTACCAGATCTCAGTGAAAATGCTTCCAACTTTTCCGCATTCAATAGGATGTTGGCCGTGGGTTTTTCATAGATTGCTTTGATTGTATTGAGGAATGTTCCTTCCAAACCCAGTTTGCTTAGAGTTTTCATCATGAAAGTGTGTTGTATTTTATCATATGCCTTCTTGGCATCTATTGAAATAGTCACATTGTTTTTCTTCTGCAGTCTGTTAATGTGGTGTATCACATTGATTGTTTTACGCACATTAAACCATCCCTGCATGCCAGGGATAAATCCCACATATTCTGGGTGGATGATCTTTCTGATGTGTTGTTGCATTCTATTGGAGAGAATTTTATTGAGGATTTTTGCATCTATGTTCATCAGGGATATTGGTCTGTAATTCTCTTTCAATGCTGCATCTTTTCCCAGCTTAGGAATTAAGGTGATGCTGGCTTCATAGAAAGAATTTGAGAGGACTCCCTCTTTTTCGATTGTTCTGAATTGTTTGAGAAGAATTAGAGTCAGTTCTTCTTTAAATGTCTGGTAGAATTCAGCAGTGAATCCATCTGGTCCTGGGCTTTTCTTTGTTGGGAAGGCCTTTATTACTGTTTCAATTTCTGTCTCAGTTATGGGTCTGTTTAGGTTTTTGATGTCTTCCTGGTTCAATTTAGGTAGGTTGCATGTGTCCAGGAATCTATCCATTTCTGAAAGGTTTCCCTGTTTGCTGGCATACAAGTCCTTGTAGTAATTTCTGATGATTCTTTTTATTTCTGTGGGGTCTGTTGTTACATTTCCTTTTTCATCTCTGATTTCATTGATTTGGGTCTTTTCTCTTCTTTTTTTAGTTAGTTGGGCCAATGGGGTGTCAATTTTGTTTATTTTTTCAAAAAACCAGCTCCTCGTTTGGCTGATTTTTTGGAATGTTTTTCTTGATTCAGTCCTGTTGATTTCTTCTCTGATTTTAATTATTTCTCTTCTCCTACTAGATTTGGGTCTGGTTTGCTGCAGATTTTCTAGATCCATGAGATGCATTGAATGCTCATCTATTTGGTGCCTTTCCAATTTCTTGATGTAGGCACCTATTGATATAAACTTTCCTCTTAACCCTGCTTTTGCTGCATCCCATAAGTTTTGGTATGTTGTGCTGTCATCCTCATTTACTTCCAGAAAATTTTTGATTTCTCTTTTAATTTCTTCTATGACCCATTGTTCATTCAGGAGCATGTTGTTCAATCTCCCTGTGTTTGCATACGCTCTAGGGATTCCTGAGTTGCTAATTTCCAAACTTCATTCCTTTATGGTCTGAGAAACTGCATGGTATGATTCTAATTCTTTTAAATTTGCTGAGACTTGCTTTATGGCCTAGTATGTGGTCAATCCTAGAGAAGGTTCCATGTACTGCTGAGAAGAATATAAATGCTTTCTGTGTAGGATGAAAAGTTCTGTAGATATCTGTTAGATCCATTTGGGCTATAGTGTCGTTTAAACCTACTGTCTCCTTTTTGATCTTCTGTCCTATTGATCTGTCTATTTCTGAGAGTGGAGTATTGAAGTCCCCCAGTACTATTGTAATGGGGTCTAAATCTCCCTTTAAGTCTCTTAACAAATCTTTAAAATAAACCTGTGCCCAGTAATTAGTTGCATATATGTTGATAATCATTGTATCTTCCTGTTGAATTGATCCCTTGATCATTATATAGTGCCCCTCTTTGTCTCTCTTAACAGTTTTTGTGGTAAAGTTTACGTTCTCTGATATTAAGATGGCTACATCCACTCTTTTTTCATTTCTGTTGGCACGGTATATCTTTTTCCAGCCTTTCACTTTCAGTCTGTATGCATCTTTGCTGGAAAGATGTGTTTCTTGTAAGCAGCAAATAGATGGGTTTTGTTCCTTTACCCAGTCAGCCAATCGGTGTCTTTTAACTGGACAGTTCAGGCTATTAACGTTCAATGTGACTATTGCTAAGTAGTAACATTGCCCTGCCATTTGCCAAAGATATTTTCTAATATATGTTTTGAACTTCCTGTGATCTTTTGCTGTGAGGTTTCCTTCCTTTACCTTCTTTCATATTGATGACCGTGTTTGTGTGTTTCTGTGTGTAACACATCTTTAAGCATCTTTTGCAGGGCTGGACGAGTGGCAACAAATTCTTTCAATTTCTGTTTGCTATGAAAGGTCTTTATTTCACCTTCATTCACAAATGATAGCTTATCAGGATATAATATTCTGGGCTGGCAGTTTTTCTCTCTTAGTACCTGGGCTATATCTCGCCATTCCCTCCTAGCTTGTAGGGTTTCTGATGAGAAGTCAGCTGTGAGTCTGATTGGAGATCCTCGGAGAGTAATCTGACATTTCTCTCTTGCACATTTTCGGATCTTTTCTTTATGTTTCACTGTGGTGAGTTCTATTAGCTTCCTGTACTAGGATGTCTCTGTCCTTCTCCAAACCTGGGAAATTTTCTGCTAGTATCTCACTAAAAAGGCCTTCTAATCCTTTCTCCCTCTCCATGTCTTTAGGAACTCCTAGAACTCAAATTTTTGTTTTTTTAATAGTATCTTGAAGATTCCCAACAATATTTTTTTATATTTCTAATTTCCTCTTCTTTTCTTTGGTCTGACTGTATATTTTCCTGTGCTCTGTCTTCTAAGTCCAATATTCTCTCTTCGCTTCACCCATTCGGTTTTTAAGGCTCTCTAATGTGTTTGGCATTTGATCAATTGAATTCTTCATTTCATTATGATTTCTCATCACTTTTGCAGTTTCATGTTCTACTAGTTGTTTCATTTCATTTTGATTCCTCCTTAATATTTCATTTTTGCGAGAGAGATTTTCTATCTTGTCCATTAAGGATTTCTGTAGTTCAAGAGTTTGTTTTTGAAAACTTCTTAATGTTGTTATCAATTTTTTGAGATTCGCTTCTTGCATTTCTTCTATCTCATCATCTTCATAATCTTGAATTGGGGTGTCTATTTCATTTGGGGGTGTCATAGTGTCTTCCTTGTTCTTGTTACCTCAGTTTTTGCGTTTGTTGTTTGGCATATTGGAGATGTTTGGTTTCTTCTCGTTATCCTGTGACTCTAGATTAAATGGACTGTCTGCTTTTGATGGATCCTTAGAGGCTGTGATGGGTGTGGCCAGAGAGTTCTGTTTGGTTCTTTGGGGATAAGGGTGTGCCAAAGGTGACTCACCCAGATTGTTCTCTCACTTGCTCACTCTCTCTCACTCTCTCTCTTTTTTTTTTTCTGACTCAGTTGGGAAGTAATTCCACACAGCTGAGTGGAATTGGGGGTAGTTGATGTATGAAATCTGGCACCTGTGGGTAATTGTCTGGTTACCCCTGGGACCACACAAAGAGTTTATGCATCCCTCAGTGTGGTCTCAAATTTCTCAATAGTCTCTCCCCAGTTTGCCCAAGTTACCGAGTTTGTGTGCTTGGTGAGTTCTCTCGCCCTCCCCTCAGATTTTCAGTCTTAGTTCGTTAGCTCCTCACTTTCACTAACTAGGTCTTAACCTCCTGTTATTTCTCCCCACCAGAGTCAGGTTTTTCTGCTTGGCTAAGGGCCAGCACCTCTTTCCATATGTAAAATGGTGCCAGCTCTTTGTCTTGCTCAGCTTTGTAAGATGAGTGGAGAGAGAAGTTAATGTCCATGCCGGTTCCCCTTATTTGCTTGTTTTTTCTCTCCTCCAATCTGCCTGGTGACCTTCCCCAGTGGGGCTTTCGTTCCCTGTAGGCTTTTTCTGCCTTTCCCCGAAATGTCTTGGGTTACTGAGGTTTTTATCTCACCTCATCTTCCAGCACTAGCGTGCAGACTCTGCGGTGTGGCTTCTGCAGCGGCGCGGCTTCTTGGTCTCAGTTTCAGCTTCTGCTTCTGTGGTGGTGCAGCTCCCGTGGCTCAGCTTCCATGTGGTGGGTGACCTTGCTCTCCTCGTAGGTCCTCCGTGTCACCTCCACTAGATCCGGGAGAGTTTCCTCTGCAATTTTTCCCTGAGCCTTTTCCTGTGGCTACAGTAACTCCACTTTTATTAAACTGTCTTTTCCCGGACTATCAGTGTGTGCCCACACTATTCCGCCATCTTGGCTCTGCCTGTTTGTTTTTTTGACAGGCAGAGTTAGACAGTGAGAATGGCTGATCCAAAGCCAGGAGCGAAGTGCCCATATGGGATGCTGGCACTGCAAGCTGGAACTTTAACCCACTGTGCCACAGCGCTGGTCCTGGATCTTTTTAAAATATTTATTTTTCAACATTTTTTCTCCTTACTTGCTAGTATAGCCTTCTCCCTTGGTGCTGCTGCTCTCTGTGGACTTGTCCTCTTCAGCCTCTGACTAGAGCACAGCCACCTCTCCAATGCTGACATCCTCTGACACATGTTTCACTCTTCTGTTCTCTCTAAACTGCAGACTCTTGGGCAACCTAACTCTCATGCATAAACTTGCATAGACACACACACCTGAGGACTCCAGAGTCTTGGATTTCAGGTTGTAATTAACTTTCATTTTCAGAGGACTGGTGAACAAAACAAGTCTGGAAGCCAGGGTGTAGCCTTGTGGTTCAGATGCCTGTGTCCCACATTGGAGTTTCTGGGTTTGATTCCCGGTTCCAGCCCCTGCCTCCAACTTCCTGATCATGCAGACCCTGGGAGCTAGCAAGTGATGGCTCAGATGATTGGGTTCCCTGCTCCTGGGCAAGCCCTGGCCACTGTGGACATTTCAGCAGTGAACTAGAGGGTGAATACCACTTCTCTGTCTACTTGTTCATTTCTTTGCATCTCAAATTAAAAAACAAAACAAGTATGTTTGTATCATCCATTAAAACAACTTCCTCATTGGAAAAAAGTAGTTTCATTGTTAAATTTGGGGAAAAATAATGCTTCTTGGTTGTAAATGATATTTGAATAATGCATGACTGTAAATCAGACTTCCATAGTGGATAAGGAAGAGAAAGATGGAAGCAATAATTTTTACTTCTGGCTTTGGTACTTGTCATATAACCTTGAAAAATTCCTTTAAACTCATGGAGCCTGAGTGTCCTTAAAATTACAGGCTCATCGAGTTGAGGCAGGTGGTGTAAGGGGAGGTGGCAGGAAGCTGAGAGCTTTCCTTGTTTCTGTGCCGACAGAGCTAAGTGACATTAGCAATTCATTCGACCGCTCTGGATCTTCCTCCCTTGTGAGATAAGATTGTCTTTATAGTTAAAGGATTTATTCTACACAGTCCTATCTTATGGTAAGGTTCACATGACTGTGAAGTGTTTTATAAACTGGCAGTGTAATAATCGAGTTGACACTGATGATGAAATGTTAAACAGCATAGAACTTCTAAGGCTTGTAGTTCTATTAGGAGCTACACAGAAACATTTAAGTTCATGGGCATTTTTAAATTTAAAAACAGAATCATTGAATCATTGTTCAGAATCAGTATAGTTACTAAAATTCTTATTTATAATCACTGAGATTGGTAGTGTAATTACTGATAGCATACTCCTAGTGTTGTATATTTTAGTTTATACAATACTTAGACTATATAAAATATAGGTAGCATGGGAAGTGGGATACACAGCAGTCTTGTAGAATGGCAGATGTCCTAAACAGCACTCTGGCCTCAGAATCAGCCCTTAAGGCATTTGGATCTGGCTGAAGAGCCCATGAGAGTATTTTAGGCATGGAAAGCCACTCTGGCAAAAAAGAAAAAAAAGGACGTAAATAAAAGATCTCTGTGAGTGAGATCCCAGTAGAAAGAATGGACCATCAAAGAAGGAGGTACCTTTTTCTGAAGGGAGGAGCGGACTTCCACTTTGACTATGACCTTGTCTAAATAAGATCGAAGTCAGTGAACTCAAGAGGCTTCCATAGCCTTGGGAACTCGTGACTAGAGCCTAAGGAGATTACTGATGCCATAAACAAGAGTGTCAAATTGTTAAGTCAACAATAGGAATCACTGTGTGCTTGCTCCTTTTGTGGGATCTCTGTCCTTAATGTGTTGTCCAATGTGAAGTAATGCTATAACTAGTACTCACACAGTATTTTACACTTTATGTTCTCTGTGGTGCAAACTGATGAAATCTTTACTTAATATATACTAAATCGATCTTCTGTGTATAAAGATAATTGAAAATGAATCTTGATGTGAATGGAATGGGAGAGGGAGTGGGAGATGGGAGGGGTGTGGGTGGGAGGAAAGTTATGGGGGGGAAGCCTTTGTAATCCATAAACTGCACTTTGGAAAATTATATTTACTAAATAAAGTTTTAAAAATTAAAAAAAAATAAATAAAAATATAGGTAGCAATATTTAATGCTTCTCTTACTTTTACTGGATTGGATTATAGCATACGTTAATAAACCTTTTTTAAAGATTTATTTATTTATTTGAAAGACAGAATTATAGAGAGAGACACATAAATAGACAGAGATGTTCTGTCTGCTGATTTACTCCCCAAGTGGCTGCAAGCAGCTGGAGCTGGGCTAATCCAAAGCCAGGTGCTTCTTCCAGGTCTCCCACATGGATTCAGGGGCCCAAGTATTTGGGCCATCTCCTGCTGCTTTCCCAGGCACATTATCAGGTAACTAGATTAGAAGCAGAGCAGCTGGGACATGAACCAGTGCCCATAAGGTATGCCAGCACTGCAGGTGGTGGCTTTACCTTATATGCCACAGCACCAGCTACAGCCAATTCATTTTAAATTAACTAAAGATTATCCACTGTTCAGGCTCCAGGATTTGGCTTGGCCCAGCCTCTGCTGTTGTGGACATTTGGGGAGTGAACCATGTGGGGAGCAACTGGGAGCAACTCGGACTAGACTAAGTTACTGGAATTAAGACTTATTCTATGCATCTGCTCTCCCACAATATGATGCTGAGAAGGGAGAAACAGCTTCTACTCAGCTGCCTCCAGTTCAAACAATAAACTGTAGGACCTGCTCCTGATTGGAGGAGAGCAGCGTACTCGGCGTGTGGGTAGCAGAGTTGGGATTGGTGGAAGAGGACTATAAAGGAGGAGAGAGACAACATGCACCAGGAACATCTAAGGGGAACACCTGAGGAACACCTGTGCAGCCCCCGAGAGAGCCGGCCAGCAGTGTGCCGCTCCCCCGCGGAAGTGGGGAATGTGGCAGGGGGAACTGCCCTTCCACAGAGGTGGAAGGGTCGGTAGCCAACCCGGGAAGAACCAGCAGCAAACCCGGGGAGGGCCGAGCAGACGAAAGAACAGCGCAGGGTCTTGTGTCGTTCCTCCACGAAGACGGGGAGCGACATAATGGTGCCGTGACTCGGATATGAAGCCTAGGCAGGGTTTAGTGTCGTTCCTCCACGAAGAGGGGGAGTGACAAACCAGAGGTTGAAAGATCTCTCTTTTTATGTCTCTCCCTATCTAACCTTGCCTTTCAAATAAATAAATGGGTCTTTGAAATAAAAATACATACATACACACACACACACACACACACACACACACATGGTACCAACACAGTGGGTAAAGCCATGGCCTGCTGTGCCAGCATCCCATATGGGTGCTGATTCAAGTCCCAGCTGCTCCACTTCCAATCTATCTCCCTGCTAATGTGCCAGGCAAAGCGTCAGAAGGTGGCCCAAGTGCTTGAACCACTACATTCATATGGGAGGCCTGGAAGAAGTGCCTGGCTTTAGCTTGGCTCAGCTGAGGCCAATTTGGGAAGTGAACCAGCAGATGGAAGATCTGTCCCTACCCTTTCTCTGTAACTCTGCCTTTCAAATAAATAACAGATTTTAAAATTGGGGAAAAGGGCAGTTCTGTTGCCTTCCCTTTACCTAGAGTAACATAATCAAAATCTGTTAGGCAAATGAATAAGGGAAATTCTGAGATCATGTATTGACCACAGAAGAGAATGGATTCCCTGTACATTTTCTGGAAGCTCATGCTAGTTGGAACCAAGGAAAGGATAACAAAAAAGGGGAGGCCTATATCCCTCTTATTTGTCTTCTTTGTTCATTGGAGCAGTGGAGAGTTGAGTACTGTAACATTGGTGTTTGTCTCCATACAGTTCACTTCTATTTAGCTGGTTCTTTTTTTTTGCATTTCTTTTTTATTTATTTTAAGAGATTTATTTGAAAGGCATAGAGACAGGGGTCTTCCATCTGCTGGTTTGATCCCCCAATGTTTGGGCGAGGCTGAAGACCCAAGCGCCCCCGCCCAGGTCTCCTGCGTGGTGTGGGGTCCAAGCGCCTGTCCATCACTGCTGCACTCATTGGCTGGAGTGGGACAGGAAGTGGGGTGGCAGGGACTCGAACTGGCACCCATGATGTGGGCCCTGCAGGCTGTGGTTGCACCCCCATGCCACGGCACTGACCTTGATAAACCTTTCTTTAAAGTGGAATTAGGGGTAAAAATGGTGTGAGGTACACATGCAGTTCCATTGTGAGAGGGGCTGAGGCCCCGTGGGTGCCCGGGGGCCAACGGGAACACCTGCAGCCTTGGCCCGCAGGTCCTGTGCATCTCCCCTCTGCTTCTGCCCCACCCATGGGCCAGGCCCAGGACCCAGTGGTTCCTCAGGGATTTCTGCCCTGAACTGGTCACTTTAGGTCACTTTGTGATCCCTGACCTCTGCCCAAGGAAGGAAGCAGGTAGTGGCCCAGCAGGCTTCCCCTGACCTCTGGAGCCCCGTGCTGCAGTGCCGGACCATGACCCGGGGAGCCCGCGACCATTCTGGGCCAGCCATTGGGACCTGTGACCCCCGACCCTGGGCCCCAACCCCTTCGACGTCACCACCGCAGCCTGCTATTTAGCTGGTTCTTAATCCTCAAGAAGGGATTTAGGTCAATGTTCTATTCTCATCAAAGACCTTGATGTTTAATAAAAGATTCTGTTAGTAATTTTAACCCTGGGTCATTCTAAAGATGTGCTGTGACTTAGGTTTAGAAAAGAGCATCTTCCTTGCCACGCTCATCTCAGCTCTGGGGGCTGTCAGTTCTCCCTGCACAGATTCAGTAATGCATGCTTCTTCTCTACTACAAAGATCTTATGTTGGTCATATTTCCAGTTACCAAAATCAAATCAACTCACACCTGGACTCTGAGTATTCAATGACATTATTTATCAAAATAAATGTATTCAAATATGCAAAGACCACTTCAAAGCTTAGCTGCCTTCAAGAGTTTTTGGCACTTGGAACAGCCACTGTGGTTTTCTACACACGAGCACTCACTATTTTAAATACCATTTAACAATTCAAACATCACTTCCGGTTCAGCAATACACAACAATAGAATGGATGATTCTACATAATAAACAAGTTACATTAGTTTGGACTTAAAACCTAGAACTAAAACCATGTGGTGACATGGATGGATTTAAGGAAAGATGTAGAGCTAGGTAGCTAAGGCCACAGAATCCCAGACCTATTGATTTTAAGTGAGTCTAGATCAACAGCATTCCATTGCATTATCTTCCATCTCAGAGTCCTGCTTTTCCAGCGAGACCCACCCCACTCAGACCATGTATTTCCTGCCTGTGTCTTCACGGTGGTGGAAGCTGTTCTGATACAGGTATCTCCTGGACAGTCACCAGCTTCCTGATTTACTACCTGAACTGGAATCAACAGTTGTGAGGGATGTTTTTCAAACACCCAGGCTGAATTTAATGTCAGTCTCTGGCAGTCAAAATCTTCTGCCTTAGGAAACAGAACATGTACTCTACTCTGGGGCTCCTTTTTCTTCTCATGGGGTTCTGTAGTGATCTGTGGTTTTCAACACAAGTCCTGCTAGCATTCTGACTCAAAAGAAAGACCAGGGATAAGAGTTCTTTCTGGGGGCTGGTGCTGTGGCATAGCAAGTTACACTGCTGCCTGCAGCACTAGCATCCCACATGGATGCCAGTTTGACTCCCAGCTGCTCTACTTCTTCCCCAGCTCTTTGCTGGGTAAAGCAGCAGAGAATGGCCCAAGCGCTTGGTCCTCTGCCCCCACATGGGAGACCTGGAGGAAGGGAGTGAACCTCTGTCTTTCCCTCTTTTTTTCTCTCTGTAACTCTGCCTTGCAAATAAATACAACTTCAAAAAGTTATTCTCCATCAAGCAATACACCCTTTTCCAGGCAGCTGTAAAGCTGGGAGTTGTAGCTTCTTGTATATTTTGGATAATAAGAGTTTTGGTTTGAAAGCATGTTCATCTGAAACAAAGATCACTCATTATCCTTTGTTAGAGAAGGGGGCTCTGCTCTTTGAAAGTGAAAATCAGAAGCTGTAATGTGTGATGAGCTTCACCTGCCAGGTAGGGGGATACTTATTTGAAAGCCAGGACACCAGGAGAGGAAGCTTTTCAGATGCCTGGCCCTTGCTTTAGTCTTATGTCTTTGCTTCTTCTGTTGCTTCTTGATGTCAAGAGTGTACACTTTATGCTGAAATGAGGAATTGTGTCTTACCTCTTTGGGGCCTTTTTCTAAGAAGAGTGCATATATTTATCTTGGATATAAGGATAGCTTCTGGGGTGGGTGGATTTTTTTGGAAGTTTTCACAAGCCAGCCAGTAGCCTATATTTTCTTCACAGAATTCAGTTTTTAGAAAAGCCTCCAATACAGCCAGACCATCTGTAGGTAGGGAAGAGAAGGTAGAAAAAGAAAAAGAAACATGAGGAATATGAGGAAGCTAATGATCAAATAATCCCTGTGCTTTTCTAGTACTAGGATTAGCTATTCTCTAGTTTTTACTCAATCCTGTAATCCTGTGGATTTAGCTCTTTAAAGACAAAGGTGCCAGTAGGCAAAATACTTAAGTTGGTTCCATACTACTAAAACATAAATACTTCAGTTTGTTTTAATGCCAAAAATGTATTTACAGGAGAGGCATAAATCCTCAGGGAACTAAGTCTCTTGCAAACACTGCATGCAATGAAAGGCATCCTCAGCCTCAACCAAGAGCACTGCCATTGCAGAGCTGAAGGGTGATTTATCTTCCCCACATGGTGTGAATATGCTGAGAAATAAATGGAGATAAACAGAACTTCTAGGTTAAGTCGAATTCTCCTTGGTGAGCTGCTCATTTGAGGACACAGCCTTTCTGCACTCTTGTGATACTTGCAATGGATTAAATTCAAGTCTAATTCACATTTGCTGGCCAGCAGCTCCTGGAATGCTTCTGACCACAACAGTGCTTCCTTCAGGGAAGGTCTGCAAGAGCAGTTCTCTAATGAGTTGTGCTCAGAGCAGTTGCCCTCCCAGCTCAGTAGTGAGCTGTTCAGATTGCAAACACAGGAATCTCAACTTACTTGATGAAAGCTTGCTACCTGCTTTTCTTGCCAATTGTGGCCTTCCCAGGAATGGTGGAGTTTTGCCATAGGTAGCTCAACCCAGTCTTCAATCTTAAAAAAAAAAGACAATTCACTAAGTGCTCATCCTTGAATACACTACTGAGCCTGAATGCATTTTTACCAAATAAAGTCACCTAATAGCTATAAACCAAAAGCCAACAACAGGCTTACCCACCTAATATTACACTCAGTCCCGAAGTACTGAGCAGTTTCATCAGTTCCTCAGAATGTAACTACTCTGTGAGGACTAAAGATAGGACTGCCCAAATTTTAATTATCAATACACTGCACAGCTAATAAAGCAGATGCTGTCTCTGGCCCACAAAAGGAGACAGTTTCCCTGTAAGGTTTACCACAATTGGGAGACATTTTGCTCCTGATGGAACCCGCAGTGGGACTGCCTTGAGCCAGCTCCTCTGCTTCCCTTTCCACCTTCGGTCCTGAATGGGCCAGAGACCACGCACAGGAGGTGCCATCAATCACCCGTGTCCCCCTGTCCACCTGCAACACTCCTGGGAGGCAGATGCCGCAGAACAGTGATTTGTTCCATGATTGCCACTGTGTGAGATCAGCCCATCATGAGAAAATGACCATGGACTCGAATGAGATATCAACGGCAGAAGCACTGCCCCCAGCAGCAGTGCAGGAGTGTGGATGATGGAAGCACAGCATGGCCAGGATCTCTAGGGACCCCACAGGACTCTACTGCCCTGGATGCCTACAGCAGGCAGCTGCACAAGGGCCCAGTGCACCTCCAGAGCCCTCCTACCAAGCCCTTCCCCCTGTTTGCCCATGCAGACTACACAGATGCTGCGTCAGTGAGCAAATCAGCACCGCACACTTGGTTTTCCTGCTAAGACTCGGCCTTCATTGCTTCCCCAAGTGCAGCACGTTCTGCAAGCCTCAGCCAGCAGGGCTGGCGGGAGAGGTGGGTGGTCACACTCACCAGGTCTGTCTCTTCTTCTCCTGCCCCTCCTGACTCTCGGGTCACCACCTGCATTCTAGCCCCAAGGTACAAAATGGACAAGAACCTAACACCACCCATGTCACCCGCACACACTGCAACTACCAGCTGCCCACCAATGACCACCACCTTTATAGCCAGCCCAGCATGGGGCACATCTGGCAGCCCTGGTCCTGCCCCAGGGCAGCGAAGATTGGCCCAAGGCCCCCCGCCAGGTCGAGACTGAGCTGCCCTGCAGCAGATTCTGGAAGCAAGGGAGCTGCGGATGGCTGAGGCCCTGACTCAGAGCACACTTAGGGAGACCCCATGCCCAGCAAGGGCACTGGGGCCCTGGACTTTCCCAGGCTGCAGTCCTAGGGTGGAGGCTGGCTCGGCCCTTCTTCCCCCAGCCCTGCCCGCAGGTGGAGTGGGGTTCCCATGGGGGCATCTTCCTTTGTGGGAGAGCGGGTGAACCCCAAATGCCACGACTCCCGGTGCCGGGTGCTGGCCTGCAGCCTTCCGGGAGGGAGTAGGAAACAGTGACTTTGTGGGGAGGTGACACTTGAGCTGGGCCTGTATTTTGGGTTAGCTCTGGATGCACATCCCAGTGTGCCTGGACCTGCAGGGCTGCTGCGGGCCTCCTGGAGGCTCTGGGAGCCAGACGTCCTGGTGGCGAGGGCAGGAGGGCAGGAGGGCAGGAGGTCGAGGTGCTGAGCTCCTGTTGGGTGCACCAGGCACTTTGGAGCTGTTCAGAGTAAGGAGTCGAGGTCACCTCCTGAACCACTCCTGGTCCCAAACTCCTGGTTTGGGGTTTGCCAGAACCCTGAATTAGGGGTGTGGTGGGGATGGTAGTGGTTGGCTTCAATGCACTTTATTTGTGAATTCTTCAAACACAGCTTCTCCCTACTCCTGCAGGCTTTCAGGTGATTGACAGGACAGAGTCCCTCAGCTGCAAAGTGACTGAATTTTGGAAACTACGTCCAGAACTTCACAGTGTGTATTCAGTTGGTCATCCTTCAGGCCTGCAGGTGGACAGCAAGAGCAACAGTAAGATATTAATCACTGTAGACACTCTCCTTTCTTTCTGGTAGACCCACCAAAAGAGAATGGGAGATGAGTACTTGAACATTGGAACCAGTCACCATGCTAAGGTGAGCTGCCAGTACTTGGAGCTTAGGAGTGGACATGGAGAGCAAAACATGCATTGCTACTAAAGAGGACAGTTAGGTATTTTACTGTGAAAAGGGAAATCATTTAGATGTGAGCAAGACACCTTAAGAAAAGGTCTGTATATTTATTTTTGTTTATTTGCAAGCAGAGAGAGCCCTTGCATTTACTGCTCATTCCTCAAATGTCTGCACCAACCAGAGCTGGGTCAGGCTGAAGCCAGGAACTCAGTGTGGGTCTCCCACATAGGTGGCAGGGACTCAAGTACTTGAGCCATCAGCTGCTGCCTCCCAGGGTTCTGTTAGCAGGAAGCCAGAAGCAGAAGCAGGGCTAGGGCTTGAGCCCCGGGCATTCTGACTGGGATGTGGAAGGCTTTCCCACTATGCCAAACACATGCTCCAGTAAGGTGTTTCAACACGTTTGCAAAATGTAAGAATGTGGTTTTAAATATATGCTCTTCATCTTAAAAATTTGCATAATCTTATATTCAGTTTCATATGATTCAATACTTATTATGAAATACAAGTAACATTTAGACACATGCTTTACTCACCAATACAAACCTCAGTAATTTTTTCACTTAGAACCTTGAATATTAGCATTCATTCAGACTGAAGTTCACTCATAGGCTGGGAATTCTGACAAAGAGACAGTAGGGAAAAAAATCTAGATGTGTATCTGATACCTAATAAGATTCTGAACCTGACTGATAGAATCTGAGTAACTGTTCAGAGAGTCACTTCATGCCTCTCCCCTCAGTAATGAGAAGACTGTGTCCTTTGGCCACTTTCACATGATGTTATGTAAATCTTACCTGAAAAGCCTTTTATAAACTCTGAAGTACCATACAGAAGCATATTATGCATTTCCATATGTGTGCAAAAAAGGCAATGTCAAAGGCATGGCTATTCCAGAGAGAAGTTAGGAGGATTAGCTCAGTTTGGAAGTGTGTAAGTACCATTAAATACCAACATATTTGAAACAGATTTATAGAGTGTGAAGTTCATGATAGATATTTAATGAATGCACTCTGGATAATAAGCAAATATCAGAAATAATTCCACACCCATCAGTGTTTAAACTCTTCAGACAGCTCCATGCCAGGGAAGTGCAGTGATCCCTGTAAATTAACAAAAATCAATCTGTGGCCGGCGCCGCGGCTCACTAGGCTAATCCTCCACCTAGCGGCGCTGGCACACCAGGTTCTAGTCCCGGTCGGGGCGCCGGATTCTGCCCCGGTTGCCCCTCTTCGAGGCCAGCTCTCTGCTGTGGCCCGGGAGTGCAGTGGAGGATGGCCCAAGTGCTTGGGCCCTGCACCCCATGGGAGACCAGGAAAAAAAACACCTGGCTCCTGGCTCCTGCCATCGGATCAGCGCGGTGCGCCGGCCGCAGCTCGCTGGCCGCAGCAGCCATTGGAGGGTGAACCAACGGCAAAGGAAGACCTTCCTCTCTGTCTCTCTCTCTCACTGTCCACTCTGCCTGTCAAAAAAAAAAAATCAATCTGTGTATACCCATGGAAGCAACTGGTTTATATGCAGCCTATACTAGAGGTTTTTGTGTTTAGTAAAATTACTTGATTTTTTTAATGAATGCTTTCAGACTGATACCTGATACTGAATGGCAGACAATTTTTTCTGAAAAGTATGTGGTTGCCAAATATAAATATAAATCAGTTTAGAATTTTTGTATCTGAATATTTTTATGCATTGAGACAATACCTGCAATAATCAGAAGACTTTTCCTCAAAAAGTTGCTATATGGATGCATTTTCATTTATTTATGTAATGTATGTTTAGGTAAAAGGAAGAGAGAGAGAGAGAGAGATCTCTGTCTTTCATCTGCTGGCTCACTTCCAGATGGCCACAATAGCTGGGGCTGAGCCAGGCCGAAACCAGGACCCTGGAACTCTGTCCCAGTCCCCCATGTGGGTGCAGGAACCCAAACTCTTGGGCAATCTTTGCTGCTTTCCCAAGCAAAGAGCTGGATGAGAAGTGAAGGAGGTGAGTCTCAAAGCAGTGCCATAAGGCATGCTGCTGTTGCAGTTGGCAACTTACCCCTTTGTGCCACAATGCTGGCCCTGGATTGATGACATATTTAAGTGCTGCCACTGGCTTTTGGCTAAATAGGATGACTTAACATGTTTTCTACTCTGTGGAAGAGGAACAAATAAGGCAGTTGGTTGTAAAAGTTGCCCATGGAAACCACAGCCTGAGAAGGATGAATCAACTCACCTTGCATTTTCCACGTTGCATCTACACCACCCTTTTCTGGACAAACATCTGATTGTATGCCCTTGTGATGGAGGTTCTCAGGGTGCTGGAACTTGTTGTAAGTTTTTACAAATATAGATTAAGAAGAAGGCAAATAAACAAAAAAATTATAAACTGCTGCCAATACCAAGAAGAGATTATTGAGAGTAAAAGGTCACCTGTTGGAGCCAGCACTGTGGCACATCAGGTTAAAGCCCTGGCCTGAAATACAGGCATCCCATATGAGTGCTGGTAGAGTCCCAGATGCTCCACTTCCAGTCCAGCCTCCTGCTAATGCACCTGGGAAAGCAGTAGAGGATGGCCCAAGTCCTTGGGCCTTTTCGCCCAAGCTCCTGGCTCCTGGATTAAGATCAGCTCAGCTCTGTCCATTGTAGCCATTTGGGGAGTGAACCAGCAGACAGAAGATTCTCTCTCTCTCTCTCTCTCTCTCTCTGTCTGTCTCTCTCTCTCTCTCTTTCTCTCTACCTCACTCTCTACCTCTCTATATAACTTTTTCAAATACATAAAATAATTTTTTTAAAAAAAGGTATCCTGCCATACTTCTTTCTTCCCTGTTAATTACTAGGAATTAAACATTGTTACAGGGCCAGCACTGTGGCAAAATGGGTTATACCAGCACCTGCAGCACTAGCATCCTCTATGGGCACCAATTGCATGTTCTACTACTGATCCAGCTCCCTACTAACATACCTGGGAAAGCAGCAGAATATGGTACAAATCCTTGGGTCCTGCACCCAAGTGAGAGACCTGGATGAAATTTCCCTGACTCCTGGATTTTTTTTAAAGATTTGTTAATTTGAGTTATACACACAGACACACACACACACACACACACACACAGAGAGAGAGAGAGAGAGAGAGAGAGAGGTCTTCCATCTGATGGTTTACTCCCCAAATGGTTGCAATGGCTGGAGCTGCACTGATCTGAAGCCAGGAACCAGGAGCTTCTTCCATGTCTCCCACTTAGTTGCAGGGGCCCAAGGACTTGGGCCATCTCCTACTGCTTTCCCAGGCCATAAGCTGAAAGCTCAATCAGAAGTGGAGCAGCTGGGTCTTGAACCAGTGCCCTTATGGGATGCCAGTGCTACAGGCCAGGGTGTTAATCTGCTGTGCCATAGCACTGGCCCCTACTCCTGGCTTTGCCCTGGCCCATCCCCAGGTTTTCAGTAATTTGGGGAATGAACCAGCAGATGGAATACCTTTCTCAAGTAAATAAAACAAATCTTAAAAATATATAAATATATTTATGTAATAATCATGTTCATGGTTTAGAAATTTAGGGACCAAAATATATGCTTTTCTGTATATTGCTCTTTGCTTTGCTTTTTTCAATCATTAAGATGTTTTAGGTCCTGAATTTATCAGTGCTGTAAGCTTCTTTATTGTATACCTTTGAAAGCTTAAGTGGTTTTTATTTTTATTTTTTCCTTTTTTTTTTTTTTTTTGGACAGGCAGAGTGGACAGTGAGCGAGAGAGACAGAGAGAAAGGTCTTCCTTTGCCGTTGGAAGGAAGATTCATGCATGTATTTGAAAATGTAGCAGAGTGGAAGAGAGATTATCTATCTGCTGGTTTACTCCTCAGGTGGCTGCAGTGGCCTGGGCTGGGCCAGACTGAAGACAGGAACTTCATCTGGGTGTCCCATGTGGGTGGCAAGGCCCCAGTTATCTTCTGTTGCTTTTCTGGGACCATTAGCAGGAAGCCAGATTGGAAGGGGAGCTGCAGGGACTCAGCTAGCACCCATATGGAATACCGGCATTGCAGGCAGTGTCTTACCTCATGCTACAGCATTGGCACCAAGTGGTCACATTTTACCTAGGGAAAAGAAAATTTAAAACCTAGGAAATTAAATGTCATGGGAAAAGGATGTGGTGAGTGGAAAAAATGAAAACTTTTAGTACCTAGTGGTTAGTCATATGAAAGAAGTGGGACACTTACCTATATTATTACCTTTAGTCCAGTTTGAGTTTCTTTAATTTTTTTTTTTTTTACTTAATTGGGAGGCAGAGGGAGAGAGAATGAAAATGCACTCTGATTCTCTGCTTTACTCCCCAAAATGCCTGCAACAGCCAGAACTGGGTCAGTCTGAAGCCAGGAGTGTGAACTCAATTTTTTTTATTTATTTGACAGGTAGAGATAAAGATAGTGAGAGAAACAGAAAGAAAGGTCTCCGTCTGCTGGCTCATTCCCCAAATGGCCACTACAGCTGGCACTATGCCAATTCAAAGCCAGGAGCCAGGTGCTTCTTCCTGGTCTCCCATGAAGGTGCAGGAGCCCAAGCACTTGGGCCATCCTCCACTGCCCTCCCGGGCCACAGCAGAGAGCTGGACTGGAAGAAGAATAACCAGGACTAGAACCCGGCACCCAAATGGGATGCCAGTGCTACAGGCAGAGGATTAACCAAGTGAGCCATGGCGCCAGCCCATGAACTCAATCTTAATCTCCCATGTGTGGGCAGAAACCTGAATACTTGAGCCATCAGTGCTGCCTTATAGGATCGGTATTTGCAGGAAGCTGGAGTTAGAAACCAGAGCTAGGCACTGAACCCCAGTACTCTGATGTAAGACTTGGACATCTTTTTTTTTTTCAAAGATTTATTTATTTATTTGAAAGGCAGAGTTACATAGAGAGAGAGAGAAGTCTTCCATTTGCTGGTTCACTTTCCAGTTGGCTGCAATGTCTGGAGCTGGGCTCATCCAAAGCTAGGAGCCAGGAGCTTCAAGGTCTCCCATGCATGTGCATGGGCCCAAGCACTTGGGCCATTTTCTACTGCTTTCCCAGACCATAGCAAGGAGCTGGATCAGAAGTGGAGCAGCAAGGACTAAACCAGTGCCCATATGGGATGCCCATAGTGTTTTCTTTAATTGGAGAAATGTTCCTTTGATAGAATATTCTCTACTTACTCATAATAGGGTCTGAGATGTAAAAGTCATGATTAATTTCTTAGAATAAAATTTACATACCCAGAAGCAAAGAGAGAAAATTAACCTTTTATTTTTCTCATGAATGAATCAAAGTTTAAAAACTAACACTTAACTTGTATTTTAGAGGAGTTAATGACTTAACCAACTCTTCTATTAGAAATACTACATTGTGGCCAGTGCTGTGGCACAGCAGGTTAAAGCACTGGCCTGAAGTGCCAGCATCCCATATGGGCTCCGGTCCTAGTCCCGGCTGCTCCTCTTCTGATCCAGCTCTCTGCTATGGCCTGGGAAAGCAGTAGAAAATGGCCCAAGTCTTTGGGCTGTTCTGAGGCTCTTAGCGTAGTGAAGATATCTTAGATTCTCATTAGTGAAATCTTTAGAAATGTCAAAAAGCATGTAACTTTCTTTAATGATCTGAAACAGAGGTGAGATCCATAAGGGCAGAACTGCTCAGCAGCCACACTTCAGGAATATGTATCTTTCTGATGATATCTTCATCTGCTTCTTGCAGTTGCAGCCAGTCTATGAGCTCTTGGTCTGTTTCCTGCCCTTGGGAGGGCCTAGGGTGCTCTATATTATCTGTAAGGATGCAAAATTTGTTGTATATTAGTGTCGAATCATAAAATTTCCAAAGTGACAAGCTGGATGTAATAAACTATGCCAGAATGCAAAAAAAGAAAAGAAAATACAAACATGGTGTACTGTCTATAAAGTACAGCGGTAAATCTGTATTATAGAGATACACATCTCTACACAATTCTCTGTTTCTTTCACTCTGAAAGTCTACATTCAGCTCTCGATGTTATGATTACTTAGGAATAGATTTCATATACTTTCATAATCAGTGAACTCGGAATTATTATTGTAGTATTGAGGATTGTACTGACTAAAACACTATGTTTATTCCACGTTAAATAACATCATCGTATCTTTGGATTCCATTTGTCCTGCTACTGATGTATTCACAGGAGAGGGGAGGTGGGAGGAAAACCCAAAATCCATCAGGGTGGAGGAGGAATGTCAGAGGCTGTGGTTCTATTGTACTGCAGCTTTGGTTCTGGAAGAACACATTAATGGACCCAGATGGCTTGAAGCTAACTGAGGGCCTATGTACTGTACGCTTGTCTGTGGTACTGCATTTTCATTTATGTAAAATTTATTTTCTTCAAGTAATCTATTAATTTGGATGGAAATGAAGATGTTAAGGAATTTTCAGAATGGGTCTGTTTAACCCTCATTGGCTTTGTTTTTAGTCACTTAACTCAGAAAAGATAGAAAAATACATTTTGGGTTCTCTTCATCTCTACCATGGCACTCTTTGGTTAAGATTTGTCATTTTGTCATATTTGATTCTCTAGACTCCCTGAAAAATCCCCTACTTCATTAGATGGAGTCCATGTCTCACCATGGCAGTGAAAAGTTTAAAATGTTCCAGCTTTGCATTTAGCTAGGTCATGGACACATGCCATGGCACTTGCCAGCCAATTGTGTCAGGGACATCATCTGAATCAGAATTACTTGCATGAAAAAAAGGAGTTGCAGATTCTTCCAGTGAAAGTGGAGAGGAGCAGGAGCTGCAGAACACTGCCAGGGGTGAGTGTGCCATGGGATGCCATGTGGTGGCTGGTGTCTGGGGTGCTGGTTCTACAGAAGATAGGGCTTATGGGGGCTGGTGCTCTGGCGTAGCAGGTAAGGCTGCCACCTGCAGTGCCAGCATCCCATATGGTCACCGGTTCGAGTCCTGGCTGCTCCACTTCCAATCCAGCTGTGCTATGGCCTGAGAAAGCAGTAGAAGATGGCCCACGTCCTTGGACCCCTGAACCCACATGGGAGACCTGGAAGAAGCTCCTAGCTCCTGGCTTTGGATCAGCTCAGCTCTGGCCATTGCATCCAATTGGGAGTAAACCAGCAGATGGAAGATTCTCTCTCTCTCTCTCTCTCTCTCTCTCTCTGCCTCTGCTCTCTCTGTGTAACTCTGACTTTCAAATAAATAAATCTTTTCTTTAAAAGAGCTTATGCTTACGGGTAGTGGTCATGGAAAATGTATGGGACATTTTGCAGCAAGATTTTGGATGAATTTTCCAACTCCTGAACCTCTTAGAGATTAGAATAGACTTCTAATGCATAACTTCCTCTTATGCTTAATTAGGTTTTTGTTTTGAATTGTTTTGATGATAGAGCAAGGAATTCTGAGTTATAGACTTCCTATTTCAGAGACAGGAAAACACTGATGCCTGCATTATAATTAAATAATGCCTATCACCCTTTCTTAAGCAACAAATGATCACAGATTCTCTCTTTGCTGCTAATTAACGAGCATGGTGATTCTTCCCACCGTAACCACCTTCCCACCTACACTCCCTTCCCTCTCCTATTGACATGGAATGCCTTACATAGCTAGGGTGAACAGTTAACGCGCTTGGCCCTAGGTGTTCATACACTTCAACTCTGTGTAATTATTAATATGCCCTTTTCATGACCAAGCTTATGTCAGAACAACAAATTATATATTCACCTAATACTGAGAGTCATCAAATTGATTTCTATTTCCTTCTCTATTAGGCAGTTATTGAGAGGCAGAAATATTTATTTTGTATATCATTTATTTATTCAACTAAATGACTGTCAAGATGCTGAGTTTTAGTGTCAAAGCAAATATGTTTCTAGACCCCATGAAGTTTACAGTCTGGCAAGAAAGAGCAATCTACCCAAAGAATATTGTTTAACATAGTGAATGCTGGTGTGAAGTCAGTGGATAAAGATTTAAGTATTCTTAATCTAGCACCAACTCTAATCCCATGATCTCTAATTGAGAGAAGTAATCAGAAACACGGAACTCCATGTTACCCAGTTATCTCTTTAAATTTCTGCTTAAAAATAAAACATATCAAACAACAAAATACCTAGGAGTGCGTAATATTTATATACTACCTTGATATTAAAAGTAAGAAAAATAACCATGAAATAATAGCAACTTTGAATCTCCTTTGTTTTCTAGACAAGTTATAATCCTATGTGGTTCTTTATGGTAAATTATTACAGTAAATTATAGTAAATCATTACAGTAAATTATTACAGTAAATAATTACAGTAAATTATTTTTTAGGTACTCTTCATCTCTCTCACATTTTTCCCTTTGAGAAATCAGATTTTAAAAACTGAGACCCAAGACAAAAGAAAGATTTTTAAGCTAGTATTATATGTTGATTAGCTCTCTAAAAAAGATTTATTTATTTATTTGAAAGTCAGAGTTACACAGAGTAGAAGGGGAGAGAGAGAGAGAGATCTTCCATCTTTTGGTTCACTCACCAATTGGTCACAATGGCTGGAGCTGTACTGATCCAATGCCAGGAACCAGGAGCTTCTTCTGGGTCTCCCACACAGGTGCAGCTGCCCAAGGACTTGGGCCATCTTCCACCGCTTTCCCTGGCCATAACAGAGAGTTGGATTGAAAGCAGAGTAGCCGGGACTCAACCTCCACCCATATGGAATGTCAATGCTGGCAGTAGCTTTACCTGCTATGCCACAGTGCTGGCCCCTTGATTGGCCTTTAACTTAGACTTTTTAATGATATTAAAAAACACCATGTTTTTCTAAGCTCTTTCCATTCAGTTTCTACTTTGTAAACTCCAGATAATACTGGCCCCAGAATTAATCTAAGGTATAAATGATATGCTATAAGGCATTTAACCCCTTAACCTGTCTCCTTGAATACTCAGCTATGTAAGCTCTGTGTCCATTCTTCTGTCTCTGTACTAGATGAATAAAAAGACAGTGTAAAATGATTTGAAAAGAACTATAAGGGGTCGGCGCTGTGGCGCTGCTGCCAACTGGGGAGTGAACCAGCGGATGGAAAACCTCTCTCTCTCTCTCTCTCTGCATCTCCTTCTCTGTAACTCTGACTTCTAAATAAATAAATAAATCTTAAAAGAACTATAAACATCAATAAATCACAAATGAAAATTGTATTCTCAAAACTGGATATTAAACCGTGCCTTCTACACCTCTGTTAAAAGTTACATTCTATCATAGCCATTTATGATTTCTAGGGCCAAAGTAGTAAATAAGATTTTTCTGGAAGAGACAGAGGTTATGAGGGAGCCAGGATTTGGGGTCAGTTAGCAGCAGTGTCACTCTTTAAGATTTGATTCAGGAAAGGAAGAACAGCAACTGATCCTTGAGATTTTGGGGTGGGAAGGAAAGGAAGGAGGGACTTAACAAAAGCAAATGCCCTCTGGTTGTGGGCACCCGCCCCAGACTGCAGCCCTTGGGGAGGGCCAGCTGGTGTCTCTAGGGATGCTGCGGCCTGGACTCCATTTCCCAGAGTTCCCAGGAGCTCCGATGTATTCTGCCTTCCGAATGCCTGTGCACATGCGTGTGCTAGTGCCAGTCCGTGGGGCTCTGAGTTGGACCAGAGTGAGTTCATTCCCTGCTCAGGGTCAGCCCTGGGGGCTGTGCTGCTCCTTCTCTGGCATTTACTGCATCTCCTGCTCTGCACACGGGATCCCAGGCAGTTTCCGAGTGCTCACCCCAAGCCTGCCTCCTGCTGCTTCTTCCCTCTTCATCCTCCGCCTGTGGGTCCTACGTGCCAGGGACTCTCTTCCCTGCACTCCCCACTTCGCTCCCCGTGTGTCCGGAAGAAAGGGTACCTGCTCCCAGGACTTTCTGCTGCAGGTTTGGCATGCAGGAAGGGGCGGAGATGTGTGTGGGAGAAGGGTGGGTGCCTGGGCGCCAGAGATCATGGCAGTTTCCCCTGAGGTCAGGGCTGGGACCCGGGCTGCTCTGTCTCCCACCTCTGCTTCCCAGGCTCCCAGCACCCAGACTCTCCCTTGCAGAACCTCACCCAAACTGTCCTTAATGTACTTTATTTAGTGGTTACAGGAGAGAGAGGGCACCGTTCTGGGAACCTGCACATGCAGGGAAGGAAGGCGGAAAGACTCCCGCTCTCCACAGTTAAATAAGCTGGGTTCCCACTGTGGGTGGTCTCAGAATGCAGTCTGGCCAGGTCTCTTGATGTTTCCTGGGCTGGTTCCTGCAGGGTGGGGCTGGATGGCCTTCAGCAGGGAGCCTGGGGCAGCAGAGGGGTGGGAAGGAGGATCTGACTAGGATCTGCCCCACTGCTCTCATCCTGCACCTCATCTTCCTGGTGGGGTCCCCGCAGACACACCTGTTGGGTGTGGCCCTGAGTGTTCAGATTTTTCCCAGAGGGAGCAGTGTGAAGTGTGAATAGCTGCTTTGTGCATTGATCCCTCTCAAGTATTAATTATCAGATTTTTCCAATCTGGAATTTGAAGCTGTTACAGAAACCTGGGGTGGGAAAACTCCCTTCTTTCAAACAGGCACAGAGACAGTGGAGAATCCAAGGAGTTTATATTAATGGCCCTAGGCTCAACTGGAATGATTTCCTGAGAATTGAGCATCAAATTCAAGTTTCTTAGCTGTTACAGCATTGGTGAGTTTAAATGGCAGCCTACATGACTTAGGACCACATTTCCAATGGTCAGTGGGTCCAGTATGCTTGTAAAAGAGATGCCAGGGACAGATTTATTAGGACAGATTTATGACTGGAGTTTACAGAAGCAGAACTTAGGACATCTTCCCTCCCTAGAAAAGATTTCAGTGGGCAGCTGTTTCACTCGTTAATTGTGAGCATCCACTTTTAAAGGTTTGTGTTGGATGGGGTCCACTTCTCTTTCTTTGATGATTTATTTGGCTGCTTTTCATTTTCTGTCTTCAACTATTTCTTCTCCTGTTAGCAAGGCTGTCAACTGTTTTTACCTGCCACTGATCCCTTTGCAAAGTGAGAAGGGAACTAAAATCAATGCAAGTCTACTGTGTTGTCAATAACTGGAGCTACTTTTTTAAAGATTTATTTATTCATTTGAAAGAGTTACACAGGGAGGAGAGAGAGAGAGAGAGAGAGAGGTCTTCCATCCGATGGTTCACTCCCCAATTGGCAGCAACAGCTGGAGCTGTGGCAGTCTGAAGCCAGTAGCCAGGAGCTTCTTCTGGGATGAAGCTGTTTTTTAAAATAATTATTTATTTATTTGAAAGGCAGAATTACAGAGTGGCAGAAGCAGAGATAGATGGCTGGAGCTGTTTGGATCCAAAACCAGGAGCCAGGAGCTTTTTCCAGGTCTCATAGGTGGGTGCAGGAGATAGGGGATTTGGGCCATCTTCAACTGTTTTCCCAGGCCACAGCAGAGAGCTGGATGGGAAGTGCAGCAGCCAGGATCCCAACCGGCACCCATATGGGATGCTGACACTGCAGGCAGTAGGTTTACCCACTATGCAACAGTGCTGCCCACTAACTGGAGCTCTTTTAATCTGAGTTTGCATAAAGTGGAGAATTACAGCATCATAAATACAGATAAGTAACAGTTTTCCTCTGCCCAGTACTTTACAGTTACCCACTGATCCACTGAGAATCTTACATTCCACACTGTGTAATTAAGAAGGCCAGTTACTTGTCTTATTTTGGGTTCTGTGTTTAAACCCATGACATTTTTGACATGGGAGGATATTAGTTCTACAATTTCATAGAGACTGGTCTGTGGAAGCATCTATAGAAGTTATAACTGTGAGAGTGGTAAGAAAGAAGAGGGGAAGAAATAAGTGTCCCTTTCCCCCGACAGAGATGTCCGCAAGTGGAGTAGAAGATGTGTCCTTGAAAACTATGGCTGACTTTCTGGGACAAACTGTGTTTGAATGCTTCACATGTTCTGATAGAAAGGTATTGCCACCAGGTTATTACTATATTTATTTAGTTAGTTTTTAAAGATTTATTTATTTATTTGAAAATCAGAGTTACACAGAGAGAGAAGGAGAGGCAGAGAGAGAGAGAGAGAGAGAGAGAGGTCTTGCATCAGGTTCATTTCCCCAATGGCTTCATCATTGTGAACTTTGCTCAGTTCCTGACCTATACCTTTCCTTTAACCTAGTACTTTGCCATGTAGTAGCCCATGAAAACTGCAGACTGCATAAATGAATGAATACTTTGAGGGTTGTGATTTCTTAGAGGAACATCATGAGACAGAAGGAATAAAACAAAACAAAAGTATCCTCAGTATATAGAAGGTATACTGGTTTTGCAAGCCACAGAGAAGAGGAAGAAGAAGGAAAGTAGTGAGACTGGAAAGTATGTGGCAAAGGTAATAGGCACTGGTCAAGAATTTAACAAGCCCATTAGGAAAACATTAAGGTTTCCTTACTTCCATGTAGACTCTGCCCTCTAATGGTGAACAGGGTCCTCTAAACCCACTTGTTGCACAAATGAAAACCCAAGCATTGTCTTCTCCCACAGATGGAGTCTGCTATTGGTTTTGGTTTATATTTCCCTAATGGCTAGTGATATTGGGCATGTTCATATATGTCTTGACCATTTAGATTTCTTCTTCTGAGAAACATCTATTCTGATCATTGCCCATTTCTTAACTGTACATTTTGCTTCTTGTTTGGAGTTTTTCCAGTTCTATATATGTATGTTCTGGCTATCAATCGTTTGTCATATTCAGAGTTTTCAGTGTTTTCTGCCATTCTGCCCATTGTATCTTCACTCTGTTGATTACTTTGTTGTGAAGATGTATCTTAATTTGATATGCTCAAATTTGTATATTTTATTTTTGTTACTTGCGCTTTTGGAATCTTACCCAGAACTGTTGTCTATGCTAATGTTTTACAGTTTCTCATATGTTTACTTAGTTTTTGGTTTTATATTTAGACTTTTAATTCACCTTGAGTTGCTTTTACATAGTGTATGAGGTGTTGGGGCATATTTTCAGGCTTCTACATATGGATAATCACTTTCCTTTAAACCATTTGCTAAAGGGATTCTTCTTTCTCCTGTTTGTTTTATTTCCTTTGTTAAATAGGAGTTGCCTGTAGAAAAGTCAGTTTATTTCAGCTGCCTATTCTTTTCCATTGAACTATGTGTCTGTTTTTCCAACAGTGCTAACACTGCTTCTATTTTTTTAAGATTTATGTATTTATTTGAAAGGCCAGATGCTTCTTCCAAGTCTCTCATGTGGGTGCCAGCACCCAAGAACATGGGCCATCTTCCACCGATTTCCCAGGTGCATTAGTAGGGAGCTGGATTGGAAGTGGAGCACCTGGTCTCCTAGCAGCAATATATGGGATGCATGCACAGCAGGTCAAGGCTTTAACCCACTACGCCACAGCACCAAACCCTTCCTTATTTATTTCTGCTGTGATCTTTCATTATTCACTTTTTTCTACTGCCCTGCAACTTGACTCATTCCTGTTTTTTTCTGGGTCCTGGAGGATGGTAGTAGGTTGCTTCTGGGATATCTTTTTTGTGTTAGTAGATACTTGGTAATCTAAAATCATAGTTTTTAGTTTCTATATGTGTCTGCTAATCACAAGGACCTTCTAGATGACAGCAGAAAATGCTGGCAGAAATGAGGATATATTAATTTGCTAAGAAAATACCACAGAGAATATGATTTAAATCATGGAATTTTACTTCTCAGAGTTGTGAGGTTGAAAATATCAGATCAAGGTCCTAATAGGCTCATTTTTTCCAGAAGACTTTCTCCGATGAGGCAGACACATCTATCATTTGATCTGCTTAAAAGCACTTTCTTCAGGTAGAGTCATGTTGGTGGTTAGCACTTCAGTGTTTGAGTTTTAGGGAGGCACATTTCAGTCCATAACAGCAAAAGGGGGCCCTGTGGTCTACTTCAATGACAGCCATCTCTGCGGAGGACAGAAAGTATGAAATCAGCGTTAGGATTTCTCACAGTATTACTGTCAGTGCTATCTCCATCAAATGTGCATTCATGTATACACAAACAAAACTGCCTGTACACATAAACACATTCAACAGTGGAAATGCCTGATGGTTGTGTACAGGTAACATCAATATAATAATCCATAAGATGGCCTATTAGCAGGCATTAAAAAGAGAATTAGAAAGAATGACAACAAAATCTGCAGTTACCTATATTTATGTATATATGTATGATATTCAGTATTTATAGTTTCTAAAAGATGAATACTGATGTGTGGGAATAAAAGCTAAACCTTACCTTGCAATATTGCAGCCTAGTCTACATGAAAGATGTCTTCCTAAAACCTTTCACTGGGCCCACTCTGTGGCATAGTAGAGTAAGCATCCACCTGCAGCACCAGCATCATCCCACATGGGCACCAGTTTGAGTCCCTGCTTCTGCACTTCCAATCCAGCTTTTTGCTAATGGCCTAGGAAAGCACAGGACTGCATTACATATAGGAAAGATGCATTTAAAAATTATAAATCTAGTGCATTTTAGCAGAAGTTTTAACAAATACTTCTGATTTTCTCAGCATTATGTACTAAATAAATGACATAATGAGTCACTGTCAGATTTCTAGCTCTTTGACAGCCACTTATAATATTTAACAGCATTTTGAAATTTATTGCTAGTGTGTTTTTCTCAACACATGCACTGGATTTTACCAGTTTAGTGAACATGGAGTTGCCTATTATAGGATTTGCATTTCAATGGGTTTTCATGGCACATGTAATCAACATCTGCAAAGCCTCTAAAACACATAAACAATAACATGAATCAGTTTTTTTTTCTTAAAGATTTATTTATTTGAAAGAGTTGCACAAATAGAGGAGAGGTAGAGAGAGAGAGAGAGATAGACAGACAGACAGACAGAGACAGTGAGGTCTTCCATCTGCTGGTTTACTCCCAGTTGGCCGCAATGGCTGGTCTGTGTCGATCCGAAGCCAGGAGCTTCTTCCGAGTCTCTCACATGTGTGCAAGGCCCCAAGGACTTGGGCCACCTTCTACTGCTTTTCCAGGCCATAGCAGAGAGCTGGTTCAGAAGTGGAGCAGCCACGACTTGAACTGGCACCCATATGCCTTGCCAGCACTGCAGGCAGCAACTTTATCTGCTATGCCACAGCGCCAGCCCCGCATTGCATCTTTTTAAGATGATATGGATTTAAGTTCATGAAAAATTATTAGCAGAGTGGGAACTGATAGATATGGATGAAGCAGGATGGACTTGTTAGGAATGGTGATGTTAATTTTCTTATAAAATAAATAAATAAGAAATTAAATATGGTCAGACATAAATGAAGACTAAATTTTATTAGTGGTGATCCAGAAAACATTGATCTCAGGTCTTTTTCTTCTAGTGTTAAGTTTATATTTTTAAATGCATATTAAGTGAACAAATTTCATGTAATTTATATATACAGATTGAAGAGCAAACTGATAACATCCTACCCTATCTTCCCTTGGTCTCATATTTCCAACTCCCTCCTTCTTGTTTTATTTTCTTTTAATTTTTACAGCTGCATGCTTTGATTTTATTTTAGAATCACAAGCTTTAACCCTCTACAAAATAAAGAATTCAGCAAGTAGTAGCAGAAATATCAATGAGTATATGTTGTATACTCTATCAAAGAGTACAGAAAAGTGCTATGAACAATACTCAAATCTCAAAATGTCAATTTAACTCCTATGCTACTTTTTGTTGTCTATATATAAATTACCACCAGCCAGAGAAAACATATGGTATTTGTCTTTTGGGGACTGGCTTCTTTCATGAAGCATAATTGTTTCCAGTTCATCCATTTAGTTACAAAGGATAGGATTTCATTCTCAATTGTGGCTGAATAGTATTTTACACTGTATATATAGCTCATATTCTTTTTCCAGTCACCAGCTGATGGACATCTGGGTTGATTCCATGTTAGCTATTGTGAATTGAGCTGTAATAAACAAGAGGGTACAGATAACTCATGCCTATGCATATTCTATTTCATTTCATGTGGATAAATTCCCAGGAGTCAGATGGCAGGATCATATGGTATGTTTGTTTTCAGATTTCTGAGGAACTTTTATACTACCTTCCATAACGGCTGTACTAGCTTCATTCCCACCAACAGCAGGTTAGGGTACCTTTTTCTCTACCTCTCCAGCAGCCTTTATTGTTTGTTGACTTTTTCAAAAGAATTATTTATTTGAACGGTGGAGCTACATAGAGGGAGAGGCAGAGGCAGAGGCAGAGAGACATAAGTATTTTATCTCCTTGTTTATTCTCCATATAGCCCAACAGGTGGTGCTGGTCCAATCAGCAGCCAGAGTTAGGAGCATCTCCCTGGTCACCCAAGTGGGTGCAGGGACCCAGGCACTTGGGCCATCCTCCACTGCCCTCCCAGTCCAGAGCAGAAAGCTGGACTGGAACAGAAGCAACCGGGACCAGAACTGGCACCCATATGGGATGCTGGCTCCACAGGTGGAGAATCAACCCAGTGTGCCACAGCACTGGCCCCCATCAGCGATATTTTTCTATAGTTCTCTTTCTCCACTGTATCTTTTTCTAGTTTAAGAATTAAGGTGATGCAGGATTAATAGAAGGAGTTTGAGAGGATTGTCTCTCTTTCAATTGTTTTGAATAGTTTGAGAAGAATTGGAATTAGTTCTTTAAAAGTCCTGTAGAATTCAATAGTGAGGCTGTCTGATCCTGGACTTTTCCTTGTTGGGTGGGTCTTTATTACTCATCCAATCTCTGTCTTGGTTTTTGATTTGTTTAGCTTTTCTATGTGTCTTCATGACTCAATTTTGGTATATTGTGTATGTCCAGGAATCTGTTGATTTTTCCTCTAGGTTTTCCAATTTGTTAGCCATCACAACAGATGCCCACATCCTATATTGCAGCGCTAATCTGAGTTTTGGGTACTCCACTTCCAAATCAGTTTCACATTAATATCCCTGGGAAGCAATGGATGATAGCTCAAATTCTTTCATTCCTGTCATCTAATTTGGAGAACTGTAACCTAAATGGGGACTTGAGAACCTGGTCTTGCACAGTTGTAGCCATATAGAAAATGAACTAGCTGATTGGAGATCTCTCTGCTTCTCTTTCCTTCTTGCTTTGTCTCTGTGTCTCTCTGCCTTTTTTTTCATATTAAAATATTTAATTACTTATTTGAAAGAGTTACAGAGAGAGGGAGAGGCAGAAATCTTCTACCACCTAATTCATTTTTGAGATGACTTCAATAGCCAGAGTGTGGCCAGGTTGAAGCCAGGAGCTTTCCTCCGATGTGTGTGGCAGCATCCCAGGCACTTGGACCATCTTTCACTGCTTTTTCAGTCCATTAATAAGGAGCTGGATCAGAAATGGAATAGTTGGTGCTTGAACTGGTGCACATACAGGATGCCAATGTAATAGATAGCAGCTTTGTCCACTTCACCACAACCACCAGCTCCTCTTTCTGCCTTTCCAATAAATAAATCTTTTGAAAAAGAACTTAAGGTAGTAAAAGTCATCATGACTGAGCAATGGCAAATTTATTGAAGTGATCTACTTTCTAAAAGATCTATTTAAGAACTTGAAAGGCAGCACTAGAAAGAGAGAGTGGGAGAGATTGATCTTCCTCCTGGTTTGTTCACTCCTCAAATGGCTGCAATGACTGTGGCTAGGCCAGACTGATATCAGGAGCCAGGGGCTTCTTCCAGGTCTCTCACATGGGTGCAGGAGCCCCAATATTTGAGTCATCCTGTGCCGCTTTTCCAGACACGTTAGCAGGGAACTGGATCCGTTTGGAGCATTAATGTCTATGATACTCTCCTTGCAATTAAAGGATTTAGAATCCATTTCATTTATGGGTGGGCCAAGTACAACAGCTTCCAATTGTCCAAGGTTTGGATTAGATGGGTTCTGAGAATTTTTTTTAAATAGTTATTAATCATAACTCTCAGTTTAAGCTTTTCTTACCAAATTTTCATGTTTGATGATGTTTATATCTATGGGAAAATTGGGTCCTGGATTGCAACCAATGAAAGCATCCAGACTAACAGTAATAAGGTCAACAGTCAGCAGAATGATGTCCAGCTGAACTGAAATAGCTTTTCTTATTTGGTAGAGGGGTTGCCTCCTGCATTATACTGACATACAGACATAGACAGTAGATATTGGAGCCTGTCCCTTCTGCCAAATGGAGAATGCCACATTTTGGTACATCATATATATATTTATATATATATATATGTATATTATAATATATTATATAGTTCTTTATATAATATATTATATTATATATTATAATATATCATATTATATTATATATTTCTATATATAATATAGAATTACATATAATTATTATAAATATATGAGATATAATTATTATATATAAATTTATTATTTATATACAAATATATAATTATTTCTGATCCAGCTCCTTACCAATGGATTGAAAAAGCAGTGAAAGATGGTCCAAGTGCCTGGGTTGCTGCCACACACATTGGAGGAGAAGGTCCTGGCTTCAACCTGGCCACACTCTGGCTATTGAAGTAATCTCCATAATATATATATATATATTATATATATAGTACATATAATAAATTATATAATATTACCTGTTTTTTTTTCATTTTCAATTCTCTTTATATACAGAAGATCAGTTTAGCATACATTAAGAAAATATTTCAACAGTTTGCTCCCACACAGAAACATAAAATGAAAAATAATTGATGGTTTTTAGTCTCTTAGTAGAGTTCTTTGGATCCTCTAAGAATCATATCATCTGCAAAGAGGGATAGTTTGACTTCTTCCTTCTTGATTTGTATTCCTTTAATTTCTTTTTCTTTCTGATGGCTCTGGCTAAAACTTCCAGAACTATGTTAAATAGCAGTGGTGAGAGTGGGCATCCCTGTCTGGTGCCAGATCTCAGTGGAAATGATTCCAACTTTTCCCCATTCAATAGGATGCTGGCCGTGGGTTTTTTTCATAAATTGCTTTGATTATATTGAGGAATGTTTCTTCTATACCCAATTTGCTTAGAGTTTTCATCATGAAAGGGTGTTGAATTTTATCGAATGCTTTCTCTGCATCAATTGAGATAATCATATGGTTTTTCTTCTGCAGTCTGTTAATGTGGTGAATCACATTGATTGATTGGCGAATGTTGAACCATCCCTGCATACCAGGGTTGAATCCCACTTGGTCTGGGTGGATGATTTTCCTGATGTGTTGTTGTATTCTATTGGCGAGAATTTTATTGAGGATTTTTGCATCTATGTTCATCAGGGATATTGGTCTATAATTTTCTTTCAGTGCTGCATCTTTCTCTGGCTTAGGGATTAAGGTGATGCTGGCTTCATAGAAAGAATTTGGGAGGATTCCCTCTTTTTCGATTGTTCTGAATTGTTTGAGAAGAAATGGGATTAGTTCTTCTTTAAATGTCTGGTAGAATTCAGCAGTGAATCCATCTGGTCCTGGGCTTTTCTTTGTTGGGAGGGCCTTTATTACTGTTTCAATTTCTGTCTCAGTTATGGGTCTATTTAGGTTTTCTATGTCTTCATGGTTCAATTTTGGTAGCTTGCATGTGTCCAGGAATCTATCCATTTCTGATAGATTTTCCTGTTTGCTGGCATACAGGTCCTTGTAGTAATTTCTGATGAGTCTTTTTATTTCTGTGGTGTCTGTTGTTACGTTTCCTTTTTCACCTCTGATTTTATTGATTTGGGTCTTTTCTCTTCTTTTTTTAGTTAGTTGGGCCAAAGGGGTGTCAATTTTGTTTATTTTTTCAAAAAAACAGCTCTTTGCTTGGCTGATTTTTTTGTAATGTTTTTTTGGATTCAGTCCTGTTAATTTCTTCTCTGATTTTAATTATTTCTCTTCTCCTACTAGATTTGGGTCTGGTTTGCTGCAGTTTTTCTAGGTCCTTGAGATGTGCTGAAAACTCATTTAATTTGGTTTCTTTCCAAATTCTTGATATAGGCCCCTATTGCTATAAACTTGCCTCTCAATACTGCTTTTACCATATCACATAAGTTTTATATGTTGTGTTGTTATCCTCACTTACTTCCAGAAAGTTTCTGATTTCTCTTTTGATTTCTTGAATGACCCAGTGTTCATTCAGGAGCATATTGCTCAGTCTCCATTTGTTTGCATACTTTCTGGGGTTTCCTGAGTTGCTAATTTCCAGCTTCATTCCGCTGTGGTCTGAGAAGCTGCATGGTATGATTCTAATTGTTTTAAATTTGCTGAGACTTCCTTTATGACCTAGTATGTGATCAGTCCTAGAGAAGGTTCCATGCACTGCTGAGAAGAATGTAAAAGCTTTAGATATAGGATTGAAAGTTTTGTAGATATCTGTTAGATCCATTTGGGCAATAGTGTCAATTAAATCTGCTGTTTCCCAGTTGATCTTCTGTCCAGATGATCTGTCTATTTCTGAGAGTGGAGTATTGAAGTCCCCCAGTACTATTGTATTGGAATCTAAATCTCCCTTTAAGTCCCTTAACATATCTTTTAAATAGACCGGTGCCCTGTAATTAGGTGCATACACATTTATAATAGTTATATCTTCCTGTTGAATTGAACCCTTAATCATTATATAGTGCCCCTCTTTGTCTCTCATCAGTTTTTGTATTAAAGTTTATTTTGTCTGATATTAATATGGATACACCTGCTTTTTTTGGTTTCTGTTGGCATGGAATATCTTTTTCCAACCTTTCACTTTCAGTCTGCATGCCTCTTTGTTAGAGAGATGTGTTTCTTGTAGGCAACAAATAGTTGGGTGTTGTTCCTTAAGCCAATCAGCCAATCGGTGTCTTTTAACTGAAGAGTTAAGTCCATTAACGTTTAATGTGACTATTGATATGCAGTGACTTTGCCCTGCCATTTTCCCGGAGATATTTTCTAGTATATGCTTTGAGCTTCCCATGCTCTTTTACTGGTAGGTGTTCTTCCTTTACCTTCTTTCATATTGATGGCTGTGTTTCTGTGTTTCTGAGTGAAGCACATCTTTAAGTATCTTTTGCAGGGCCAGACGAGTGGCAGCAAAATCTTTCAATTTCTGTTTGCTATGAAAGGTCTTTATTTCACCTTCATTCACAAATGAGAGCTTAGCAGGATATAATATTCTGGGCTGGCAGTTTTTCTCTCTTAGCACCTGTGCTATGTCTCGCCATTCGCTCCTAGCTTATAGGGTTTCTGATGAGAAGTCTGCTGTGAGTCTGATTGGAGATCCTCTGAGAGTAATCTGATGTTTCTCTCTTGCACATTTTAGGATCTTTTCTTTATGTTTCACTGTGGTGAGTTTAATTACCACGTGTCGTGGTGAGGATCTCTTTTGTTCATGTTTATTGGGGTTTCTATGAGCTTCCTGTACTAGGATGTCTCTGTCCTTCTCCATACCTGGAAAGTTCTCTGCTAGTATCTCACTAAAAAGGCCTTCTAATCCTTTCACTCTCTCCATGCCTTCAGGAACTCCTAGAACTCCAATGTTGGTGTTTTTAATAGTATCCTGTAGATTCCCAACAATATTTTTTAGATTTCTAATTTCCTCTTCTTTTCTTTGGTTTGACTGTATCCTTTCCTGTTCTCTGTCTTCTAAGTCCGATATTCTCTCTTCTGCTTCCCCCATTCTGTTTTTAAGGCTCTCTAATGTGTTTGTCATTTGATCTATTGAGCTCTTCATTTCATTTTGATTTCTCTTCACTATCACACTTTCCTGTTCCACTAGTTTCTGCATTTCATTTTGATTCTTCCTTAAAATTTCATTTTCACAAGAGAATTTTTCAATCCTGTCCAATAAGGATTTCTGTAGTTCAAGGATTTGCTTTTGAAAACTTCTAAATGTTCTTATCATAAATTTTTTGAAATCCGTATCTTGCATTTCTTCTATCTCATCATCTTCAGAATCTTGGCTTGGGGTGTTTTGTTTATTTGGAGGTGTCATAGTGTCATCGTTGGTCTTGTTCCCTCGATTTCTGTGTTTATTGCTTGGCATGGTTAATTCTTTTTCCCTCACTGTGAGGTGTTTTTTTTTATACTGTGTCCGTGTTAAGTGGACTACCTGCTGTTGGAGGAGCCTTGGAGGCTTGAGATGGGTGTGGCCTGAGAGCTCTGCTTGGTTCTTCAGGGTTACAGGTGTGCAAAGTGACACCCTCAGGTTATGCATGGTAAATCTCTCTTCATTTATTTATTTATTTATTCATTTATTTTATTTTATTTTATTTTTTATTCAGGATGTAAGTAATACTGCAAGGCTGAGCAGAATGGATGGTATCTAGCTTCCGATCTCTGGCTTCTACCCAAAGAGTCTGTGCAGGCTCCGTTTCTCCTGCGGCTTCCACTGGGTTGCCTATGCTACTGAATTGTAGCCTTAACTCTCCTCTTTTATTATGTATATCCCAGCTCTTTGTCTCTTGCTTGCCTTTGCAAGGTCGGGGGAGAGAGGAACTTGTCTGTACCAGTACACCCCCACCTTTTTTTTTTCCTTCTCTCCTGTAGTCAGTCTGTTGAACTTTCCCGCTTCAAAGCCCGCTTCCCTCTAAAATTCTGTCTGCCGTTTCCCCACCAATGTCTCCAGTTACTGAGCTCACCTCCGCTTCCAGCGCCGATGTGTGGACTCGGAGCCCTGGGCATCCCTCCTCTCCCCGCTGGTGTCTGTGTCACATTGACCCCCCTTCCTGCACTGGCGCTCAGATTCTGCGGCTCCCACGGTTCGGCTTCCGTGCGGTGGGTGACCCTTCTGTCCCAGTACGTCCTCTGAGTCACAGCCACTAGCTCCGGAAGAGTTTCCTCTGCAATTTTTTTCCTGATCCTTTTACTGAGGCTACTGTAACTCTGCTTTTATTAAACTAAATTTTCCCGGACTATCGGTGCATGCCCTCACTATTCCACCATCTTGGATATTATCTGTTTATAATTATTATATATTAAAAGGAAACCTGTTAAAGTGAAATGAACACTATGAGAAACGGTGACTTGATCAGCCCTTGCCCTGACTGTTGATGAACAACTTAACACGTTATCCCTCTCAGTATTTCTGTTGTTTATTTGTTCTACTTAATATTTTTGGTTGAATACTGTAATCAATACACAGTTATTCTCAAGTGTTGAAACTTAACTGAAAAGTGATCTCTGTTAAATATAAGAGTGGGAGTAAGAGAGGGAAGAGATGTGCAATTCGGGACATGCTCAAGCTGACTTACCTCAAACGATAGAATATATATGAATATATTTATATACATGCAAATATAAATAAATGTACATATATATAGAATTTATTTATTTATTTGACAGGTGTACTTACAGACAGTGAGAGGAAGAGACAGAGAGAAATGTCTTCCATATGCTCATTTACTCCCTAATGACTGCAATGTCTGGAGCTGGGCCAATCTGAGCTAGGAGCTTCCAGGTCTCCCACATTTTGGCAGGGAGCAAAGCACTTGGAACAGCTTCTACAGCTTTCCCAGGCTATTGCAGAGAGCTGGATGGGAAAAGGAGAAATGGGGACTAGAACTGGTACACATATGGGGTACCAGCACTGCAGGTAAAGGATGACACCACTGCACCACAGTGCTGGCCCCAATCTATCCTTTATTAAGGTGATCTCAGTAATCATGTTCAGGTATTGCTGTCCTATATTCATGGCCAAAGTCCTAGCAGACAACATGATTTGGAGAATCAAAAGCACAAGGTGTGTAGGAGACTTCATTTCTCATACAGCACAGTTAATAACAAGGTTCCAAGAGGGGAAATTACTTGCATCTTTGAGAACAAATGGACATCACAGGTGATCTAAAGAATTCAGAAGGTTTGTGAGACCCTAGAGTGAAAAAGTCACTGGGAGCACAAGGACAGTGCTTAGAGTTTATTTTGATGGATTTTAGCCCCTTTCATTGGAGGGAGGCCCAAAGAAGCTGGACTGATTTGTAAACCTCAGAAGTGTCTTTTCAAGGTGAAGGCAAACTGAGACTGCGGGGTTTTTGGAAAAACTTTGAATAAAACACATTTGCCACACTTTGTTAAGACACATCATTTATCTATTGATTTTCATCAGATCTTTTAACATTAGGTATAAGGTACAGTGGACATGGTGGATGGCATATAGGAATATGATTTTAGTAATATATCATGAGGTGCTTTTTTTTTTTACTGGATTTAGCAGGTAAAATTGGGCTACCTAATGGGATATAGCTGGAATAATCACCTTTTTGTTAAATAAATCTGAGGTAATAAATGTTAGTGTATGAAGACATTGAGTTTTCTTTTATTGGGCCTTCTTGATTATTTTAATCTGGGATCTGCGAATTCTCATGTTCTCTAGGCAAGTTGTAACTGAAAAACTTTATTTTATTCCTCATCATGTTGGATCAACTCTGCTGCTTCTGGGACTTTTTTAGTACATCTGACAATTGGAAATTTAGACAATAGTATAGTTAAAATGAGATGTACCAAGTAAAATATTTATTTTTATTCTGATACATATTTTGGAATTCTTCTAAAATTCCTATTGAGTATCCTTGTTAAATTTAGTTGCATCCCAGGTTAAGACTTATTGGAGGCAGTCGCCATGGCTCAATAGGCTAATCCTCCACCTGTGGCTCAGGCACACCGAGTTTTAGTGCTGGTGGGAGCACCAGATTCTGTCCCAGTTGCTCCTCTTCTAGTCCAGCTCTCTGCTATGGCCCAGGAGTGCAGTGGAGGATGGCCCAAGTGCTTGGGCCCTGCACCTGCATGGGAGACCAGGAGGAAGCACCTGGCTCCTGGCTTTGGATCAGCACAATGTGCCGGCCGCAGCACACTGGCCGCAGCGGCCACTGGGGGGTAAAGCAACAGAAAAAGGAAGACCTTTCTCTCTGTCTCTCTCTCTCACTGTCCACTCTGCCTGTCAAAATAAAAAAAAATTTTTATAAAAAGACTTATTGCAGCCACTCTAGTGATTATACCCATGAAACTTTGTTAATAAATGCAAATAGAACCTGGGAAAATTGATGTTTATCTTATGCTGTAGAGACTTAAGATTGAACATCTTTTTTATCTTTTTTAATTATATAATTTAAAAACAAATTTTAATTTTTTTTTGACTTTACTAAGCCACAGCTCTGGTCCCATTAATATGTCTTAACAATGTTTTTTCCTCTCGGACTTATCTCTATTGTTTCAGTTAACTGCATGCCTTTTCTTTACATTCAGATTCTCTCCGCTGTCAAAGCTTATTCATCTTAATTCTGTTGTTCCTATTTCCCTCCCTTTTATTCTGTCCCTAGGCTAATTGAGGTCATGATTCTCCATTCCTTCTGTGTGGTGTCACAGTAGCCTTGAAGTGTTGTTTTTCTCTTCTGATTTCTAAAGAAAGAAATTATGTATTCCCCCAGTTTAGATATTTTAATAATTCATTCTAAAACAAAGGTTAAATGTTCTTAATTTGACAAGAATTTTCAGGGCCAGCAGTGTGGTGTAGTGGGTAGAACCACCACTTGCAGTGCTGGCATCTCATATAGATCCAGCTCTCTGCTATAGCCTGGGAAAGCAGTAGAAGGTGGCCCAAGTCCTGGGCCCCTGCACCCATGTGAGAGACCTGGAAGAAGCTCCTTGCTCCTGGCTTTGGATCGGCACAACTCTGGCCATTGCAGCCAACTGGGGAGTGAACCAGTGGATGGAAGACCCCTCTCTCTTCTCTGCCTCTCTCTGTGTAACTCTGACTTTCAAATAAATAAATAAATCTTTTAAAAAAGAATTTTTTCTAATTTTAGATTTGTTCTACTTCATTGCCACTTCAGGATGTGTGTAAGGAGTGCATATCCAGTTATTCTATTTTGGATTTTTGGGATTTTGTGTTAGCTCTGCTGTCTATTCATTTTTCTCGAGCATTGGTGATATCTTCTCCTTAGTTGTATTAAGAGAGAGAGCAATAGCCCTCATGTCTTTTTAGGTAAGTAAGACATATTAAAAACAGAGCATTCAGTATACATTCTTAGTATTTTGACTTGTTCAATTGGTTTTCCTGACCTCCCTTGGATATTCTTGGTCTCTGCTGTACAACTTTCTATACTCATTAATTCTTTGATATTCCCAAATCCAGAAAATGAATGATTCAACAGCTGTGTTCCTGTATTTGCTGGGACTCAGGGTAAGAAGCAATGTGGAGATGTTCAGGAATCTAAAGTTACATGCGACATAGCAAAGCAAATCATTTCCTATACAAAGTGACTGGGAAATCCAGAATCTTTTGCACACTATATTGGATCCTGAACTATTACTGAACTATTCAGTAAGATTTTAATGTATTTATTTTCTGTGTGTGTGTTTGTATTTCTAAGTAAACTCTGCTGGGCTACTTAACATTAACGTGTATTGCAGAATTCTTTCATCAGTTTTTACTTTTAAAAAGTTTCTCTTTCAGTTTTATGGGAGAGGGTAGAAGTTTTCTGCTATGTAACTGAAAATTCATTCATTCATTAAAGTTAAAAATATTTGTTGGAAATTGGTGGAATACTATTAATTCTCATGTGATTTGCATGAAACTAAATACATTCTCTATTTTGTTTTGCTTAACATTTCTGCATGTGTGGACTTCTTTTTTCCTTATTGCCCCAAATCCCTTTGTGTATTGGGATGGCAAATGGGTTTTACACTGGACAAAACATGTTATTTTGGCAAAGAAGTTCTTAGCCTTCCTGCTTCAAGTATTCAAATATTACATTAGAAATCAGTATATTTGTATACTGTACAAATGTCCTTCATACAATTTTGTAATATTCTGGGATGGGAGAGGGAGCAGGAAATAGGAGGGTTATGGGTGGGAGGGAAGTTATGGGGGAGGGGAAGCCACTGCAATCCAAAAGCTGTACTTTGGAAATTTATATTTCTTAAATGAAAGTTAAACAATTTTGTAATCTTCACCTTCCTTTTATTTAGTCCTTTTTTAAAAAAGATTTATTTATTTTACTTGAAAGTCAGAGTTACACACACAGAGAAGGGGAGAGAGAGAGAGAGAGAGCAGTCTTCCAACCGCTGGTTCACTCCTGATTTGGCCACAATGGCTGGAGCTGTGCCGATCCAAAGCCAGGAGCCAGTAGCTTCTTTTGGGTCTCCTATGCAGGTGCAGGAGCCCAAGGGTCTGGGTCATCCTCTACTGCTGGATAGTAAGTCTTACTTGCCTAAAAAGCTGGATAGTAATTTGAGTAGCCAGGACTTGAACTGGCACCCATGTGGGATGTCGGCACTGCAAGCCACAGCTTTACTTGCTATGCCACAGCATCGGCCCCTTTATTCTTATGACTATTGCTACGCTATGGGAATTTATAATTGATAATGCTGAACAATTGAAACTGTCTTATTTACAATTGTAGTACTGGATATGGCAGTTTTACTTGAAGTAAAGTATGTAGCCTGCTTATTGTATGATTTTTGGTAAAGCATGCATTTATATGTAAAGCAGATCTGTTAATCATTTAAAAGTGAATTATCATGATTACCCAGATATAAAGAATGCAATATGTGCTAATGAGTTAGCAGTCACAGACATTTAGAATTAGAGGGATTTTAGAACCTTTTCAATACTGCAGTTTTTATGAAAAACTAATAAATTTTATTTGACAGGTAGAGTTATAGACAGTGAGAAAGACAGAAAGGTCTTCCTGCCATTGGTTCACTCCCCAAATGGCCACCACAGTTGGAGCTGTGCCTATCCAAAGCCAGGAGTCAGGTGCTTTCTCCTGGTCTCCCATGCGGGTGCAGGGCCCAAGCACTTGGGCCATCCTCCACTGCCTTCCCGGGCCATAGCAGAGAGCTGGACTGAAAGAGGAGCAACCAGGACTAGAACGCTTTGCCCAGATGGGATACCAGCAGAGTTACACAGATAGTGAACAAGAGGAAGAGAGAGAGAGAGAGGTCTTCCCTCTGCTGGTTCACTCCCAAAATGGCCTAAAAGGTCAGAGATATGCCAATCTGAAGCCAGGAGCCAGGACCTCTTCAGGGTCTCCCATGCAGATTCAGGGGGCCCAAGGACTTGGGCCAACTTCCTACTGCTCTCCCAAGCTCTAGCAGAGAGCTGGATGGAAAGTGGAGCAGCCGGGACTTGAACCGGCCTCCATATGGGATGCCCACACTGCATGCAGTGGCTTTACTGGCTACACCACGGCGCTGGCCTCAAGACAATGCTCTAAAATGATGCATTAATTATTCCCAAATATTGAAAAGTGGCATGGTACACATTTGAATGTGTTGTTTTGTACTAGTTGTAGAAACAGTTTAAAATATATTTATATTTAAAAATGTAAGCTTTGATCTAAAGTATTACTTTCCCTTAAGGTGCCTGTTTGGAAACTGAGAGATCGTTGAAGTCTATCTTGAGTACAACTGATATTATCCAAGCCTCCTTTATCACATGAGGATGCTAAATGCCAAGGCCCAGAGAAGTAAAGTGAATTGTTCAAGGTCACATAGGTAAGTTGTAGCAGGGATAATTCTGTATTAGAATTAGGTATCCTGATACATAGGCCACTGTTCTGTCAATTTAGTACTCCTTCTGGAGTTAAAGATTCTAAGTTGTGGAAAATTAAGTTTGGAAATTTAGTGGTTGCTATGTTGTTATGGTGAGAAATTTCTGTGTATAGCTATGAGTTGCTTAAATTTTATTCAATATATTTTCTAGTATGTTTGCTATTTATTTGAAATGTATAACAAATAGCTTCATCTATTTGCCAAAAGAAGTTTTTAAAGATTTATTTATATTATTTGAAAGTCAGAATTACACAGAGAGAGAAGGAGAGGCAGAGAGAGTGGTCTTCCATTCACTGGTTCACTCCACAGTTGGCCTCCATGGCTGGAGCTGTGCCGACTAGCAGGCAGGAGCCAGGAGCCTCTTCCTGGTCTCCTATGCAGGTTCAGGGGCCCAAGGACTTGGACCATTTTATAGTGCTTTCCCAGGCCATAGCAGAGAGCTGGATAGGGAGTGGAGCAGCCAGGTCTTGAACTGATGCCCCTATGGAATACCAGCACTGCAGGTGGCAGCCTCACCCACTATGCCACAGTGCCAGCCCTTGCCAAAAGAATTTATAGAAGCTATTACATATATACACTTAACAATTATTTAGTTACTTGACACGAACTATCCCTGCATATTTGAAAATTTTGAATGGTATCACTTGGGTTTTAAGACTGTTTTGTTTTTTTGTTTTTTTTTTTTTTCAGGAGTGTACTTTATTTTTTTTTCTTTTTTTTTTTAACTTTTATTTAATGAATATACGTTTCCAAAGTACGAATAATGGATTACTATGGCTTCCCCCCCATACCGTCCCTCCCACCCACAATCCTCCCCTTATCCACTCCCTCTCCCCTTCCATTCACATCAAGATTCATTTTCGATTATCTTAATATACAGAAGATCAGCTTAGTATACATTAAGTAAGGATTTCAACAGTTTGCTCCCACACAGAAACATAAAGTGAAAAATAATAGATGATTTTTTTTTAATGATGATGAAATCAGATCAGACCTATTGTCATGTTTAATCCCAGTGAGAGTCAAGTTGGGAGTTGATAATTTCTTTTCTTTTTTTTTTTTTTTACAGAGGATCAGTTTAGTATGCATTAAGTAAAGATTTCAACAGTTTGCACCCCCATAGAAATACAAAGTGAAATATATTATTTGAGTACTCGTTATAGCATTAAATCTCAATGCACAGCACATTAAGGACAGAGATCCTACATGAGGAGTAAGTGCACAGTGACTCCTGTTGTTGACTTTACAAATTGACACTCCTGTCTATGGCATCAGTAATCTCCCTATGCTCCAGTCATGAGTTTCCAAGGCTATGGAAGCCCCTTGAGTTCTCCGACTCTTATCTTGTTTAGACAAGGTCATAGCCAAAGTGGAGGTTCTCTCCTCCCTTCAGAGAAAGGTACCTCCTTCTTTGAAGACCTGTTCTTTCCACTGAGATCTCACTCACAGAGATCTTTTGCCAGAGTGTCTTGGCTTTCCATGCCTGAAATACTCTCATGGGCTTTTCAGCCAGATCTGAATGCCTTTAGGGCTGATTCTGAGGCCAGAGTGCTGTTTAGGACATCTGCCATTCTATGAGTCTGCTGAGTATCTCACTTCCCATGTTGGATCACTCTCCCCTTTATTTATTCTATCGGTTAGTGTTAGCAGGTACTAGACTTGCTTATGTGCTCCCTTTGACTCTTAGTCCTTTCATTATGATCAATTGCGAACTGAAATTGATCACTTGGACTAGTGAGATGGCATTGGTACATGCCACCTTGATGGGATTAAATTGGAGTCCCCTGGTATGTTTCTAACTCTACCATTTGGGGCAAGTCAGCTTGAGCATGTCCCAAATTATATATCTCTTCCCTCTCTTATTCCTACTCTTATGTTTAACAGGGATCACATTTCAGTTAAATTTCAACACTTAAGAATAACTGTGTATTAATTACAGAATTAAATCAGTCATATTAAGTAGAACAGACAAAAAAAACTACTAAGAGGGATAATGTATTAAGTTGTTCATTAACAGTCAGGGCTATGCTGATCAAGTCACCGTTTCCCATAGTGTCCCTTTCACTTCAACAAGTTTCCTTTTTGGTGTTCAGTCAGTTGTCACCGATCAGGGAGAACATATGGTATTTGTCCCTTTGGGACTGGCTTATTTCACTCAGCATGATGTGTTCCAGATTCCTCCATTTTGTTGCAAATGACTGGATTTCGTTGTTTCTTACTGCAGTATAGTATTCTAAAGAGTACATATCCCATAATTTCTTTATCCAGTCTACCGTTGATGGGCATTTAGGTTGGTTCCAGGTCTTTGCTATTGTGAATTGTGCTGCAATAAACATTAGGGTGCAGACCGCTTTTTTGTTTACCAATTTAAATTCCTTTGGGTAAATTCCAAGGAATGGGATGGCTGGGTCGAACGGTAGGGTTATCTTCAGGTTTCTGAGGAATCTCCAGACTGATTTCCATAGTGGCTTGACCAGTTTGCATTCCCACCAACAGTGGGTTAGTGTCCCTTTTTCCCCACATCCTCGCCAGCATCTGTTGTTGGTAGATTTCTGAATGTGAGCCATTCTAACCGGGGTGAGGTGGAACCTCATTGTGGTTTTGATTTGCATTTCTCTGATTGCTAATGACCTTGAACATTTTTTCATGTGCCTGTTGGCCATTTGGATTTCCTCTTTTGAAAAATGTCTATTGAGGTCCTTGGCCCATCTCTTAAGTGGGTTGTTGGTTTTGTTTTTGTGGAGTTTCTTGATCTCTTTGTAGATTCTGGTTATTAACCCTTTATCTGTTGCATAGTTTGCAAATATTTTTTCCCATTCTGACGGTTGTCTCCTCACTCTCCTGACTGTTTCTTTTGCAGTACAGAAACTTCTCAATTTGATGCAATCCCAATAGTTAATTTTGGCTTTGACTGCCTGTGCCTCCCGGGTCTTTTCCAGAAACTCTTTGCCTGTGCCAATATCTTGAAGGGTTTCTCCAATGTTCTCTAGTAACTTGATGGTGTCAGGTCGTAGATTTAGGTCTTTAATCCATGTTGAGTGGATTTTTGTGTAAGGTGTAAGGTAGGGGTCTTGCTTCATGATTCTGCACGTGGAAATCCAATTTTCCCAGCACCATTTATTGAATAGACTGTCCTTGCTCAAGGAATTAGTTTTAGATCCTTGATCAAATATAAGTTGGCTGTAGATGTTTGGGTTGATTTCTGGTATTTCAATTCTGTTCCATTGGTCTATCCTTCTTTTTCTGTACCAGTACCATGCTGTTTTGATTACAACTGCCCTGTAGTATGTCCTGAAATCTGGTATTGTGATGCCTCTGGCTTTGTTTTTGTTGTACAAGATTGCTTTAGCTATTCGAGGTCTCTTGTGCCTCCATATAAATTTCAGCACCAATTTTTCCAGATCTGAGAAGAAGGTCTTCGGTATCTTGATTGGTATTGCATTGAATCTATAAATTGCTTTTGGGAGAATGGACATTTTGATGATATTGATTCTTCCAATCCATGAGCATGGAAGATTTTTCCATTTCTTGGTATCCTCTTCTATTTCTTTCTTTAAGGTTTTGTAATTTTCATCGTAGAGATCTTTAACGTCCTTGGTTAAGTTTATTCCAAGGTATTTGATTGTTTTTGTAGCTATTGTGAATGGGATTGATCTTAGAAGTTCTTCCTCAGCCATGGCATTGTCTGTGTATACAAAGGCTGTTGATTTTTGTGCATTGATTTTATACCCTGCTACTTTGCCAAACTCTTCTATGAGTTCCAATAGTCTCTTAGTAGAGTTCTTTGGGTCACCTAGGTAAAGAATCATGTCATCTGCAAAGAGGGATAGTTTGAGTTCTTCCTTCCCAATTTGTATCCCTTTAATTTCTTTTTCTTGCCTAATAGCTCTGGCTAGAACTTCCAGAACTATATTGAATAGCAGTGGTGAGAGTGGACATCCCTGTCTGGTCCCAGATCTCAGTGGAAATGCTTCCAACTTTTCCCCATTCAATAGGATGTTGGCTGTGGGTTTTTCATAGATTGCTTTGATTGTATTGAGGAATGTTCCTTCCAAACCCAGTTTGCTTAGAGTTTTCATCATGAATGGGTGTTGTATTTTATCAAATGCTTTCTCGGCATCTATTGAGAGAATCATATGGTTTTTCTTCTGCAATCTGTTAATGTGGTGTATCACATTGATTGTCTTGCGCACATTAAACCATCCCTGCATACCAGGGATAAATCCCACTTGGTCTGGGTGGATGATCTTTCTGATGTGTTGTTGCATTCTATTGGCGAGAATTTTATTGAGGATTTTTGCATCTATGTTCATCAGGGATATTGGTCTGTAATTCTCTTTCAGTGCTGCATCTTTTCCCGGCTTAGGAATTAAGGTGATGCTGGCTTCATAGAAAGAATTTGGGAGGATTCCCTCTTCTTCAATTGTTCTGAATAGTTTGAGAAGAATTGGAGTTAGTTCTTCTTTAAATGTCTGGTAGAATTCAGCAGTGAATCCATCTGGTCCTGGGCTTTTCTTTGTTGGGAGGGCCTTTATTACTGTTTCAATTTCTGTCTCAGTTATGGGTCTGTTTAGGTTTTCGATGTCTTCCTGGTTCAATTTAGGTAGGTTGCATGTGTCCAGGAATGTATCCATTTCTGATAGGTTTCCCTGTTTGCTGGCATACAAGTCCTTGTAGTAATTTCTGATGATTCTTTTTATTTCTGTGGTGTCTGTTGTTACATTTCCTTTTTCATATCTGATTTTATTGATTTGGGTCTTTTCTCTTCTTTTTTTAGTTAGTTGGGCCAATGGGGTGTCAATTTTGTTTATTTTTTCAAAAAACCAGCTCCTCGTTTGGCTGATTTTTTGTAATGTTTTTCTTGATTCAATCCTGTTGATTTCTTCTCTGATTTTAATTATTTCTCTTCTCCTACTAGATTTGGGTCTGGTTTGCTGTAGGTTTTCTAGATCCTTGAGGTGAATAGAAAGCTCATCTATTTGGTGCCTTTCCAATTTCTTGATGTAGGCACCTATTGATATAAACTTTCCTCTTAACACTGCTTTTGCTGCGTCCCATAAGTTTTGGTATGTTGTGCTGTTATCCTCATTTACTTCCAGAAAGTTTTTGATTTCTCTTTTGATTTCTTCTATGACCCATTGTTCATTCAGGAGCATGTTGTTCAATCTCCATGTGTTTGCGTATGCTCTAGGGATTCCTGAGTTGTTCATTTCCAACTTCATTCCTTTATGGTCTGAGAAGCTGCATGGTATGATTCTAATTCTTTTGAATTTGCTGAGACTTGCTTTATGGCCTAGTATGTGGTCAATCCTAGAGAAGGTTCCATGTACTGCTGAGAAGAATGTATAATCTTTAGCTGTAGGATTGAAAGTTCTGTATATATCTGTTAGATCCATTTGGGCTATAGTGTCGTTTAAATCTACTGTATCCTTGTTGATCTTCTGTCCTATTGATCTGTCTATTTCTGAGAGTGGAGTATTGAAGTCCCCCAGTACTATTGTATTGGGGTCTAAGTCTCCCTTTAAGTCCGTTAACAAATCTTTTAGATAAACCGGTGCCCTGTAGTTAGGTGCATATACATTGATAATTGTTATATCTTCCTGTTGAATTGATCCCTTAATCATTATGTAGTGTCCCTCTTTGTCTCTCTTAATGGTTTTTGTGGTAAAGTTTATGTTGTCCAATATTAAGATGGCTACGCCTGCTCTTTTTTCATTTCTGTTGGCATGGTATATCTTTTTCCAGCCTTTCACTTTCAGTCTGTATGGATCTTTGTTGGAAAGATGTGTTTCTTGTAAGCAGCAAATAGATGGGTTTTGTTTTTTAACCCAATCAGCCAAACGGTGTCTTTTAACTGGACAGTTCAGGCCATTCATGTTCAATGTGACTAATGATAAGTGGTAACTTTGCCCTGCCATTTGCCAAAGATAAGTTCTAATATATGCTTTGAATTCCCTGTGATCTTTTGCTGTGAGCTTTCCTTCCTTGGTTTCCTTCCTTTACCTTCTTTCATATTGATGACCGTGTTTCTTTGTTTCTGTGTGTAACACATCTTTAAGCATCTTTTGCAGGGCTGGACGAGTGGCAACAAATTCTTTCAATTTCTGTTTGTTATGAAAAGTCTTTATTTCACCTTCATTCACAAATGATAGCTTTGCAGGATATAATATTCTGGGCTGGCAGTTGTTCTCTCTTAGTACCTGGGCTATATCTTGCCATTCCCTCCTAGCTTGTAGAGTTTCTGATGAGAAGTCAGCTGTGAGTCTGATTGGAGATCCTCTGAGAGTAATCTGACGTTTCTCTCTTGCACATTTTAGGATCTTTTCTTTATGTTTCACTGTGGAGAGTTTAATTACAACGTGCCGTGGTGAGGGTCTCTTTTGGTCGTGTTTATTAGGGGTTCTGTGAGCTTCCTGTACTAGGATTTCTCTGTCCTTCTCCAAACCTGGGAAATTTTCTGCTAATATCTCACTAAAAAGGCCTTCTAATCCTTTCTCCCTCTCCATGCCTTCAGGAACTCCTAGAACCCGAATGTTGGGTTTTTTAATAGTATCCTGAAGATTCCCGACAATATGTTTTAGATTCCTAATTTCCTCTTCTTTTCTTTGGTCTGACTGTATCCTTTCCTGTTCTCTGTCTTCTAAGTCCGATATTCTCTCTTCTGCTTCTCCCATTCTGTTTGTAAGGCTCTCTATTGTGTTTTTCATTTGATCTATTGAATTCTTCACTTCAGTCACTATCCCAGTTTCCTGTTGTACTAGTTGTTTCGTTTCATTTTGATTCCTCCTTAATATTTCATTTTCACGAGAGAGATTTTCTATCTTGTCCATTAAGGATTTCTGTAGTTCAAGAATTTGTTTTTGAGAACTTCTTAATGTTCTTATCAATTTTTTGAGATCTGCTTCTTGCATTTCTTCTATGTCATCATCCTCATAATCTTGAATTGGGGTGTCTTTTTCATTTGAGGGCTTCATGGTGACTTCCTTGTTTTTATTACCTTGGTTTTTGCGTTTGTTATTTGTCATATTGGAGATATTTGGTTTCTTCACTGTGGTGCTTTTTCTTGTTATACTATGACTCTATATTAAGTGGACTATCTGTTTTTGATGGAGCCTTAGGGCTTGAGATGGGTGTGGCCTGAGAGCTCTGTTTGGTGTGCCAAAGGTGACACTCCCAGGTTAGGCGTGGTAAACCTCTCTCTCTCTCTCTCTCTCTCTTTTTTTGATTCAACAGGGAAGTTATTCTGCACAGCTGAACAAAGTTGGAGGTAGTTAGCAGGCAAATGATATACCCACAGGAGCCAGAGATCAGAAGCTCTTTCCCAAGGACCACACAGGGAATCTGTTCGGCCCTTAGAGTGGGCTCAAATTCTCCTTCAGTCTCCCACTGGGTTGCCAAAGTTACGGAATTGTAGCGTCTCTGGCGAGTGCTCACGTGAATTCCGTGAGTTCTCTCCCCCACCGTCTCTTTTTTCACAGTCTCAGTTCAGTAGCACCATAAATTTACTAAGTCCTAATCTCCTGTTAATTCGCCCCACCCAGAGTCAGGTTTTACTGCTAGGCTCAGGGCCGGTGCAGACCTGAGGTCGCTCTGCTTATGACGTATGTCCAAGATGGCGCCTGCTCTTTGTCTTGCTCGCCCTTGAGAGGTGAGTGGAGAGAGAGAAACCCGTGTCCATACCAGTCACCTTTTTTTTTTTCCCTCTCTCTCTCTTCCAGTTAGCTTGGTGAAGTCCCCCCCGCCTCGGGGGTCGTTCCCTCTAGTCTCCTCTCTCCGCTTGCCTGCCGGTGTCTCGGGTTATTGAGGTTCGGCTCACCTCGCGTTCCAGCGCTGGTGTGTTGAGTCTGCCGCTGATGTCCCGAACTGTGGGCTCCCACGCTCTCCACGCAGGTCTGCTCTCCTTCCAGCGCTGATGTGTGGACTCGGAGCCCTGGACTTCCCAAGTCTCCCCGCTGTTGCACTCCCCTTCGAGCACTTGCGCGCAGACCCTGCAGCTTGCACAGCTCAGTCCCGCGGCTCGGCTTCCGCGGCTCAGTCCCGCGGCTCGGTCCTGCGGTTCGGCTTTCGCGCGCGGTTGGCGACCTTGTTCTCCCAGTAGGTCCTCCGATTCACGCCCACTGGATCCAGAAGAGTTTTGTCGGTCGCGTGGTCCATCCACGAGGTCTGACGCGTGTCGTGGTCGATGTAGAAGAAGAGGCCGTCGTAGTCGCTCGTCCGCTCCCAGCCGGCGGGCAGCGGCAGCTCAGGGCTCTCCCGGGCTGGCGGCAGCGGTGGTTGAGGCGCTCGGGTTTTAAGACTGTTATATTTTAGGTCTCTTAATATTTTTAGTGATGATGTTTTAAAGGCCCTTTCTGTTTTATGAAAAATGATAAGGATTTTGTTTTACAATGGCCATAGTATTACCACTTAAAGCAATAGATTAAATAACACTTTTAAACAAAGTCATTTAATACTGAATTCTAATACACTGGTGTATTTTAAAGTGAGAAACCAGATTTCTTTCAGATAGTCTAAATAAGAATGATAATCAAAATTGAAGGCATCTACAGTTTTTAATCACTTGTTTTAAATATTGGTCATAATGGTCCAATTTAGAGTTTTAATTTTAATTACCTTTTAAAAGATTCAATATGGTTTATAGAAAGAATTCAGAGAACATAATTATATACTCAACCTCCCTCCCTTCTTTTTCCTTCTTTGTCATTTTTTTAGCTTATGAAATGACATTTTCAGTTTACATTACATTAAAAAGGGTTGTTGAATCAAGGGCAAGTTTAACAGGCAAAAAGCAAAAAGATCCTAATTTAGAGGGAATACAGACAATGGCTCTAAACAATATTTGAATATCACATCTAAACAATATTTGAAGAAATTGATAAAATAAATATTTTAGTTTCTCCTACTAAAATGCTCAGAGAAAGTCTTTCATTATTTATCAATTATTAGTGCAAAAATATGGATTTAAATGATCCCAAAAAGTGACCAAGTTTTGTGTAATAAAGTCCAATTTTTGTCAAGGCTTTTTGACAGTCTCACAGAAAACTTGTGTTTGTGAATGGGAAGAATAATATCAAAATGTCCATACTACCAAAAGCAATTTGCAAATTCAATGCCATCCCAATCAACATACCAAGGATGTTCTTCTCAGAGCTAGAAAAAATGATGCTAAAATTCATATAGAAACATGAGAGATGCTTAACATCTAAAGCAATATTATAAAGCAAAAAAAAAGCTGGAGACATCACACCATATTTTAAGACATATTACAAGGGTCAGTACTATGACAAAGCAGGTAAAGTCACCGTCTGCAGTGCCGGCATCTCATATGGGTGCCAGTATGTTTCCCAGCTACTTCTTATATCCCTCTCTGTTATAGCCTGAGAAAAAAAGTAGAAAATGGCCAACGTCTTTGGGCCCCTGCACCTGCAAAGAGACCTGTTAGAGGCTCCTGACACTTGGATTCAGATGAACACAGCTCCGGCCATTGTGGCCATTTGGGGAGTAAACCAGTGGATGGAAGACCTCTCTCTCTCTGCCTCTACCTCTCTGTAACTCTGCCTTTCAAATAAATAAATAAACTGCAAAAAAAAAAAGAAGAGGTGTTAGCACTGACATAATAACAGACACATAGTTCAATGGACAAGAATAGGTAGCATAGAAATAAACCCAAATTTCTACCAGCAACTCATATTTAACAAAGGAACTAAAATGACCTGGAGAAAGAAGAATCTCTTTCACAAGTGGTGCAGAGGAACTTGGTTATCCATATGTAGAAGCCTGAAAATAGACTCCAACATCTCTTACACTATGTGAAAGTGAACTCACAGTGAATTAAAATCTAATCATAAGACCAAAACCCAAGTAAACATAGGGAAACTATAAATATTGTCAACAAACCATAGCTTTTGGGTAAGATTCCAATAGCAATAGTAACAAAAATAAAAACAGAGACATTTGAGTATATCAAACTAAGATACTTCTTCACAACAAAGTAAACATCAGAGTGTAGATACAGCAAACAGAATGGCAGGGAAAATTAAAACTCTGAATGTTTACAGATTTCCAGAACATTTACATAAATTGGAAAAACTCCAAAAAATACAGTGAAGAAACAGGCAAGGATCTGAATAGACATTTCTCAAAAGAAATGTAAATGGTCAAAACATGTGAATATGCCCGATGTCACTAGCCACTATGTAAATATAAATCAGAACACAATATCAGTCTCCAACACCTGTGGGAGAATACAATGCTCAGGTTTTTGTGTGTGCAGCAAGTGGATTTAGAGGACCCTGTTCACCTCAGGAGAGCAGAGTCTACAGGGGGGTAAAGAAACCTTACTGCTTTCCTAATGGGCTTATTAAGTTCTTGACCAGTGCCTGTTAGTCTTGCCACAAACTTTCTAGTCTCACTACTTTCCTTCTTCTTCCTCTTCTCTATGACTTGTAAAATAGTATACATTCTATATACTGTGGATACTTTTGATTTATTTTATTCCTTCTGTCTCTTATGAAGTTCCTCCACAAAAGCACAGACCTCAAAATATTCATTCATTTATGCAGTCTGCAGATTTCATGAGCTACTAAATTCCAAGTAGTATGTTAAAGGCAAGATCTAGGCCTAAGAGAAAAGTGGTCTGAATTCTGTGCCTAGAAGAGGATTTGGGACATAGCAGAACTTCAGTGAAGTGCTATGTGAATGGCATGCACTCAGTAAATGAGTAATCTAAAGCACACACTGCATTTAAGCAACACAGCAGCCCTACTCACCTCAGGTAGAGCAATTGAGAGGAATAATGTGAACAAAAATAAGACATCAATAAGTTGAATAATAACAGAAAAAATGAGATGGATGCCAACATTACTGACCTATTTTTGAGGAATTAAATTGATAGAGGGGCTGGCATTGTGGCTAAGTGGGGTAAGCTGCAATCTGTGAGGCCAGCATATCATGTGAGTTCCACTTTGAGTTTAGGAATCTCCACTTCCAATTTAGCTCACTGCTAAATACCTGGGAAACCAGCAGAAGATGGACGAAGGACTTGGGTCCTTGCCACTCACGTGGGAGACTTGGATGAAGCTCCTGACTTCAGCATGCCCCAGGCTCAGCTGTTGAAACTCTGGGGTGTGAGCCAGCAGATGAAAGCTATCTCTGTCTTTCCCTCTCTCTCTAAATCCACCTTTCAAATAAACAAATATTTAATAAACAAATTATCTGATTCAAAAATACACAAAACCATGAACAATACTATATCATCTTTATGTCAAAATGATAAAAAATAACAAATGCTAGAGAGCATATGGGAAAAGAAAACCTTCATATATGGTGGGTGAAAACACAAATTAGTACAGATGTTATGGAGAACAGTATGGTCATTCCTTAAAAAGGATAAAAATTGGGGCCGGCGCTGTTGTGCAGTGGGTTAAAGCCCTGGCCTGAAGGGCCATGGACAGTGCATCTGAAGGGGCAAACCACCTTTCACAACCTCTCCACTTACAGCTAAAAGGGTTTTTTCCTGTATGTGTTGTCCTGGGGACTATCGCATGAGAGTTTTTTAAAGATTTATTTATTTGTTTGTTTGTTTGAAAGTCAGAATTACAGAAAGCAAGAGGGAGATAGAGATCTTCCATCCACTGGTTCATTCCCTAAATGGCCACAATGGTCAGGGCTGGGCCAGGCTGAACCCAGGAGCCAGGATCTTCATCTGGGTCTCCGATGTGAGTACAGGGGCCCAAGTACTGGGGCTATCTTCCACTGCTTTTCCAGGTATATTAGCAGGGAGCTGGATCCAAAACAGAGCAGCCAGGACTTGAACTGGCACCCATAGGTGATGCAGGCTATTGCAGACAACACAGCTGTGGTCCCACATGAGAAATTTTAAAGTAGGTCTTGTCACATCCTGGATAACTACAGATGGGACTTCTTATTCTGGAAGAGTCAATCTGAGAAAAGACTTTAGCTGCTAAATGGGAAAACCCAGGAATGGAGGCAATGGGAGAGCCTGGTATCATCTGAGCTCACCATTGGCATCTATGGGCTTTGTAAAAAGCACTGAGGTACAAGAGATATGACAGCTGCTTTGGGCACCTGAGAACCCATCATCAGCTTTTGTCCTGAGGACATGGGCCAGCTGATATCTATACATGACTGTCTCTGAGGTAGGCACAGAAAAGTCAAAGTGAGCACCCTCTTTTTCATCAACTTCTGCCACTGTTTCACTCACATCTCTGTTTGGTGACCCAGCTGCACAAGGTATGTTTTTCCCTTGCAGTGTTACATTTAGGTGGATTCTTTGAAAGGGGTTGTCCTTAACACTTGGAGATGCTGGCTGCATTTACTGGCAGGATCGGTGGCTACAAAGGTGGGCATCAGCTGCAGGATGCAACACACTGACTGCATGAGCCTTGGGCAACTTGGAGGAGAGACATTGGGATGTTTTCTTCCTCTGAATGGTGCAGCAATGTGCAGCTTCACTGGATTGGAAAATGACTTGAGGTATTTTACTTGAAGTAGATGGTGCAATCAGATTGACAATAGGGTTCAAATTCTGAGTGGCTGTAAGGTAGAGTCAACAAAATGTGGAAATGAAAATAGGATGTCCTCAGAGTCAGATTATCTCCCTCTGATGTGTTAGATACTTATGCAATGGGTCTGTTTTCAAGGAATTTTGTAAAATCAGACACCCAGTTGCAAGTCACTGACTTTGAGTGTCTTAAAAGTACTTTGCAGTTTTGCTCCAGAAATTCAAACTCTTCTGACCTTTGAGAAATTGTTTCCTCCATTACTTATGGCTATGCTGCGTGCCATCTGCCCTCTCCTCATTCAGGCAGTTGCTCCACCTGCTCTATGCTGTGGGCACAGGCAGAGCCTGCAGCCAGCCAACCAGTGGAATGTGTGTGTGAGGCACTGGCCACTGAGCTGCTGCTTCCCAACCATGAGAATCTGCATCAGTGGTATGTGCTCCCAATCACCAGCAGCAGTGTGATCCAGAGTAATTCCACAGTCACCTGATTTAGTGCTGCCCTGGTCCTCACCACCCCTCTCCACTCATGCCCCACCATGGGCTAGGGGACTGTGCTGCATGAGGGGGTCTACCCAAGAGGCCTGGGGTCAGTGGTGACCCAGAGTGTTCTAGACAACCAGCCCAGCCTGAGGGAGGGAGACAACTAGTTCGTATAGTTCGACTCACAGTCAAACTTACAAAAAGGATGCAGGTATACCTTTCTTTCTAATGAAGATAACATTGGGAAGGCATTGTGCTTAGCAGTTAAGATGCCATTTTGGGGGGATGGTGCTGCAGTTTAGTAGGTTAAGCCTTCACCTGCAGCCCTGACAACCCATATGGGTGTCAGTTTATGTCCTGATTGCTCCTCTTCTGATCCAGCTATCTGCTTAAGGCCTGGGAAAGTAGTTGAAGATGGCACAAGGATTTGGGCCCCTGCATCCACATGGGAGACCTGAAGGAAGCTCCTGGCTCCTGGCATTTGATTGGCCCAGTTCTGGCCATTGCAGCCATTTCGAGAAAAACCCTGAGGATGGAAGACCTCTCTCTCTCTCTCTCTGTGCCTCCTAAATTAAGGAATAAATCTTTTTTAAAAAGATGCCCTTTGGGAACAGTGTCCCACGTTGGAGAACTTGGCTTCACATCTTGGCTCCGGATGCTTACTCCACTCTCCTGCCAGCACAGACCCTGAGAGGCAGTGCTGACTGGTCAGGTAGTAGGGTTCCCCACTCATGTGGGAGCCTTGCATTCAGTTCCAGCTCCTAGCTTTAGGCTGACTCAGATCTACATTGTTGGTGTTTGAGAAGTGAACCAACAGATGAGAGCTCTGCTACAGTCTCTCCCTGTCAAGTAATTTTTTAAATGTTTTTCTCATTGTAAAACAAGGCAGCATGGAAAACAAGAATATTGAAAGTTTCAAGAAAATCTATAATTCTATCATACAATTAACATTATGGGCATTGATTTCTACACATTAAATGATTGTCAGTATAAATTATTGCCCTACACTTTTTATAGACACTATTCAAAGCATATCCTCAACTAATTCAATTAATTTAAAGGATTTATTAAATGATAGACTACATTAAATTTATGGATGAATTTTATCAAGCATCATCCAATGTAAATGATTACCATATGTTTGCACTTTTGGGAATCATTCTATTGTGAATATTTTGGCATCAATATAATTCTGTTTAAAATTTCTTTATGAAAAAATATCTGGACTAGAAATCAATTGAATAGTATTTCATGGTTTTGTTACCTAATGACAAATTGCCTTCATTGAGGTTTATAAGTATTTATTCTTTCAACACTAATGTTATGTGTTTATCAAATACAGTTATATTAAGATACATTTGGGGTTGGCACTGTGGCATAGCGGGTAAAGCTGCAGCCTGGCACTGCTAGCATCCCAAATGGGTGCTGGTTCGAGTCCCAGCTGCTCCACTTCTGAGCCAGCTCTCTGCTAAGGCCTGGGAAAGCACTGGAAGATGGTCCAAGTCCATGTGCCCCAGAACTCACATGGAGGACCCAGAAGAAGCTCCTGGCTCCTGGCTTTGGGTCAGTGCAGCTCTAGTCATTGCAGCCAGTTGGGGAGGGAACCAGCAGATGGAAGACCTCTCTCTCTCCTTTCTGCCTCTTCTCTCTCTGTGTAAATCTGGCTTTCAAATAAATAAATAAATAATTTTTAAAAAGATACGTTTGTTTGCAAACAATATGTGACATGAATACAACTACTTAAATTTTCTCATACAAGTAGTTTAATTTGGGGGCCTGAATTATGGCTGATTGGTTCTATAGTCTAATGATATCTTTGAACCCAACTATTTTCCCCTTCTGTATGAATTTCAGTGTTGTATATTACTAGAATTCTGAAAAAAATTCACAGGAACTTTTTAGGCATCATCTAAACATCATAATCTCCAAAGAGCAAAAATTATTGCAAACCATGATTTTCTAGAATTATTTCTTTGTATAATGCTACAATTTTATTGTAGCTTTAAATTGAGCACACACACACACACACACACACACACCCATGTACCGTACATACATTCACAAATACACATACACAATTAGCAAGTCTCCAATGCATTTACCAAAGTGCATCAATATGCTAGTTTAAGATTACTGCCAAAGAATAGTCCCTTTCTTTAAATACCAATTTACTCTATTGATTTATTTTTGACCTAAAATGATGCAGTTTAGTTACTGTTTTGAAAAAGAGGCAGGTATCATCACAAAGCACAAATGAGTGAATAAGTTATATTATCTAGGGAATTAGATAAGAAATGGCTCACTCATCAAATTAAAATGAATGGAATCCAGTTTGAGTTACCATGTCAAGCAAAATATGAAGTTTTACAAAAATTGAATGTATATAATTTCAAATAAATTTTGAGTTGTATCTAAATGTGTACACTACAACATTAAGCATAAAGGCACGGATATTTAAATACCTTTATTTAGGAAAATGTGAATAGATAATAATAATAATTGCTAACATTTATTTTATACCAGGTGATGTTTCCAGAATTTTATGTTTCCAGAAAAATGGAGGTAGCTCCTGTTATCTTAACTTTAAAGAAAATGCAACTGAGGCATGAAGAGGTAAGTAACTGGTTTGCCCAAGGATATATAATCATGAAGTGGCAAAGCCTTAGACTTGGCATGATCTGAATGGCAGCATTTTTTTTCACAAATTCAATGTTTGATCTATTTCATATATTCACTAAAAGGATTTACTATCAAATACTTTCTGATAAAACCTATGAAAACTGAAGATGAGTATTGCTCCAAACCAAATACTTAAGCCTAGCATTAGGTGTAGCAGGTAAAGCCATTGTCTTTAAATTTAGCAAAGATATGCCTTGTTAGATGAGTGTACTTTGTGTAATTCTTCTTCTTGTCAGTGTATACACTTTAGAAATTGAATTCAGGGGCCAGTGCTGTGGTACAGCATGTTGAAAACCTGGCCTATGGTCCCAGCATCCCATATGGGTGCTGGTTTGAGTCCCAGTTGCTCCATTTCTGACCTGGCTCCTTGCTAATGCACCTGCGAAAGCATCAGAGGATGGCTCAAGTCCTTGGGCCCCTGCACCCATGTGGGAGACCTGAGAAAAGCACCCAGCTCTGGGCTTCAGATCAGCTCAGCTCTGGCTTCTGCAGCCAATTGGGAAGTGAACCAGCAGATTGAAGACTTTTCTCTCTGTCTCTACCTGTCTATGTAACTCTGTCTTTCAAATAAATAAAAATAAATCTAGAAAAAAATTGATTACATCAGGCAACACATATGAACTTTTTATAGAAAGATTGACCTTTAGAAAAATTTTAGACCTACAGAAAAAAATTGGTACAAATGTGAACTTTTGAATAAAAATCTATTTTTCATGAATGCATGGTGTTATAAAACACAGCAATACATCACTGAGAACCAAAAATAAATTGGACTATCTCATTCTGTGATTTGAAATCTATTGACAAATATCCTTTATTTTTCTTACAGAGAATGTAAATAGTGTTGTGATATCAAACTCATTCTAAGTTTAGGTACCCCATGGAAAGTTTGATCTAATGAAAACAAATCTGTTGGATCATTTACCTCATACATTCCACTACCATTAAAATAATATATCTGTCATAATACATCAAGAATAAAACATATTTATGCCTAAAAATACAAATTCAACTATTACAAACTGTTCAGCAAAATTTAAAATTGTATGTTTTTAATATTCTAAAATGAAACATTTTTCTTTGCTTCTCAATAAAAATGTGATACACTTTAACATCTTCAGAATAAGAACTGAGAGTGTACAAAGCATTATTTATTTATTTATTTGCCAGGCAGAGTTAGACAGTGAGAGAGAGAGACAGAGAGAAAGGTCTTCCTTCCATTGGTTCACCCCCCAAATGGCCACCATGGCCTCCCGATATCCCATGTGGGTGCAGGGCCCAAGCACTTGCGCCATCGTCCACTGCTCTCCTGGGCCACAGCAGAGAGATGGACTGGAAGAGGAACAACCAGGACAGAACCAGCACCCCAACTGGGACTAGAACATGGGGTGCCAGCACTGCAGGCAGAGGATTAGCCTTGTGAGCCACGTCACTGGTGAAATATATTTTAAGGAGAGAATTTGTAATGTTCATTTTTAAAGTAACAAAAACATTTTTCACTTCTTGGTTTGCATTTTAAATTTGTATTTTAGTCATCCTTACTGGTTACTGCAAATTACCACATACTAGAATTAATTGCTTCTCAACATTTACAATTTGTTTCTTCACTTTAAAGGAAAATATTTGTGTCTCTTGAGTAAACAAGTAAATATTATGATTTGGCATCATTTTATAAAACTCAAATCTGTAAGAAATCAAAAACCACTGCAGAAATATTCTATAAGAATGTACTCATGCATATTGTTCTTACAATAGATTCACCCGTGTCATAGGAGAGCAACTCCTTGCTCAACATTCAAAATTTTCACATTCTTCTAAATATTCCTTTTAACATAGTGACCACAGTTGGACACAAGAGAGTTTAAAATTAAAAGAAATAATTTGGGTATGCTGACTTTCCTAGTCTTCTTGTTTTCCTGGGACAGAGTATCTTTTTTGAATGTAGGCTGACAAGGATACAACCCCCTCCACAAAGTAAAATTCCTTATCATTAGAGCACTGCTCCTGACCCCTGCTCACTTGTTCCTCTATGTGGGATTTATGAATGACTTTCATGAATGGAGATATTGGAAAGAGGCAATGAGCTACCACCCCCCTTTTCTTTATTTAGCACTTTTCTAGGATGCCTATGAGAGAACATGAGTTTTGTCTGCCCTGTTTTATACTGTAAATTTAGCAAAAAACCTGTACTCTGTGATTAGGTAAGTATGCAATGTAATGTACTAGGGCAATGGAAGGGAATCTTTGTTGCTAAGCACCAAGACCAACAACTCTATGGGCTAGAAAGCTTACATTTTGACTTCTTTCCATGTCCAGCTTGAATCATTCAGAATTCAGAGAAAGTAGGAATGTAAGTTATGAACACACTTCACTGCCACAAATGTTATGATACTCATCAGTTTGCAATCAGGAATGATTTTAAATTTAACCAAAAATACCACAGTAAACTCTGGCAGATTCATCAACTCCTACACTTATATATTTTTTTTAACTTTTATTTAATGAATATAAATTTCCAAAGTACGGCTTATGGATTACAATGGCTTCCCCCCCATAATGTCCCTCCCACCCGCAACCCTCCCCTTTCCCATTCCCTCTCCCCTTCCATTCACATGAGGATTCATTTTCAATTCTCTTTATATACAGAAGATCAGTTTAGCATACATTAAGTAAAGATTTCAACAGTTTGCTCCCACACAGAAACATAAAGTGAAATATAATAGATGATTTTTTAAATGATGATGAAATCAGATCAGACCTATTGTCATGTTTAATCCCAGCGAGAGTCAAGTTGGGAATTGATAATTTCTTCTCTTTTTTTAACAGAAGATCAGTTTAGTATACATTAAGTAAAGATTTCAACAGTTTGCACCCCCATAGAAACACAAAGTGAAATATACTGTTTGAGTACTCGTTATAGCATTAAGCCTCAATGTACAGCACACTAAGGACAGAGATCCTACATGAGGAGTAAGTGCACAGTGACTCCTGTTGTTGACTTTACCAATTGACACTCCTGTCTATGGCATCAGTAATCTGCCTATGCTCCAGTCATGAGTTTCCAAGGCTATGGAAGCCCCTTGAGTTCTCCGACTCTTATCTTGTTTAGACAAGGTCATAGTCAAAGTGGAGGTTCTCTCTTCCGTTCAGAGAAAGGTACCTCCTTCTTTGAAGACCTGTTCTTTCCACTGGGATCTCACTCACAGAGATCTTTCATTTAGGTGTGTTTTTTTTTTTTCCAGAGTGTCTTGGTTTTCCATGCCTGAAATACTCTCATGGGCTTTTCAGCCAGATCCGAATGCCTTTAGGGCTGATTCTGAGGCCAGAGTGCTGTTTAGGACATCTGCCATTCTATGCGTCTGCTGAGTATCTCATTTCCCATGTTGGATCACTCTCCCCTTTATTTATTCTATCGGTTAGTGTTAGCAGGTACTAGACTTGTTTATGTGCTCCCTTTGACTCTTAGTCCTTTCATTATGATCAATTGTGAACTGAAATTGAGCACTTGGAATAGTGAGATGGCATTGGTACATGACACTTTGATGGGATTGAATTGGAATCCCCTGGTATGTTTCTAACTCTACCATTTGGGGCAAGTCAGCTTGAGCATGTCCCAATTTATACATCTCTTCCCTCTCTTCTCCCTACTCTTATGTTTAACAGGGATCACATTTCAGTTAATTTTCAACACTTAAGAATAACTGTGTGATAATTACAGAATTAAACCAGTCATATTAAGTAGAACAGACAAAAAAATACTAAGAGGGATAATGTATTAAGTTGTTCATTAACAGTCAGGGCTATGCTGATCAAGTCGCCATTTCTCATAGTGTCCATTTCACTTCAACAGGTTTCCTTTTTGGTGTTCAGTCAGTTGTCACCGATCAGGGAGAACATATGGTATTTGTCCCTTTGGGACTGGCTTACTTCACTCAGCATGATGTGTTCCAGATTCCTCCATTTTGTTGCAAATGACTGGATTTCGTTGTTTCTTACTGCGGTATAGTATTCTAAAGAGTACATATCCCATAATTTCTTTATCCAGTCTACCATTGATGGGCATTTAGGTTGGTTCCAGGTCTTGGCTATTGTGAATTGTGCTGCAATAAACATTAGGGTGCAGACTGCTTTTTTGTTTGCCAATTTAATTTCCTTTGGGTAAATTCCAAGGAGTGGGATGGCTGGGTTGAATGGTAGGGTTATATTCAGGTTTCTGAGGAATCTCCAGACTGACTTCCATAGTGGCTTGACCAGTTTGCATTCCCACCAACAGTGGGTTAGCACCTACACTTATAATTAACATCCACATTTATAATTGTATCTTTCTATGAATGATCTGACAGGAATTATTATCTGGGATGGATTATTAACAATACCTTTTACAATTTTTATAATGTACCAAAAAAGTGAACTTTGAATCCTTTGGGAATTGGATAAGCTAAATATATTTGTATATGATGAGTCCAGGCTGAGAACTTGTAACCACAATACCAACCATAATACCTACTAAAAAATTAAATACCTTGGAATAAATGTAACTAAGAATTTGAAAGATTTTAACAATGAAAATTACAAAACATTAAAGGAAAAAATAGAAGAACACACAAAAAATGGAAAAATATTTCATGTTTGTGAACTGGAAAAATTAATATCATCAAAATTTTTATACTACCCAAGGTGATTTATAGATTCAATGAGATCCCAATCAAAACTCCAAGAACATTCTTCTCAGATCTAGAAAAAAGAATGCTAAAATTTGTGTAGAAACACAAGAGACCCCCAAATAACTAAAGCAATGTTAAACAAGAAAAAATTGGAAGTATCAGAAGACCAGATTTCAAGACATACTACAGGGCAGTTACAAACAAAATAGCCTGGGACTGGAAGAAAAAAAGACATGTATACCAATGAAACAAAATATAAACCAAAAAAATTAATCCATGCAGCTACAACCAACTAATCTTTGACAAACCAGCTAAAATCAATCTCTGGAGAAAGGGCAGTCTCTTCAACAAATAGTGTTGGGAAAATTGGATCTCAACATGCAGACATATGAAACAAAACCTGTACTTACACCCATACAAAAATCAACTCACAACTGCTCATGAATCTAAATCTATGACCTGATATCAACATATTACTAGAGGAAAACATTGGGAAAACTCTGCAAGATATTGGCATAGGAAAGACTTCTTGGAAAAGACCCCAGAAGCACAGGCAATGAAAGCAGAAAGAGACAAAAGGGATTACATCAGGCTTAGAAGATTTGTGCTGCAAAGGAAACACTAAGCAAAGTGAAGAGTGGTAGAAAATATTTGCAAACTATATAACTGATAAAAGGTTAATATCTTGAAGTAACACCTTACCAGTAGGGACTCCAGTTTGGAGCACTTGAGACTCCATTCTGGAAAGGTGCCCCCCCACACACCATGAGATTCTGCTCTGAAACTATGATCTGAAACAGTTGAATAATAGCAGTCCACTACATCACACTTGGCAGAGCACAGAAACCCCCTAGCATGATCGATCAAGCTTGGAAGCAGATAGACTACACATAGATTAATGATAAAAATGTAATTTGTCTATGTTCTACATATGATTAAAATCAATACCTGGATTAATGTCAAGATTATAATTGAAATTGTTAAGATTGTAACTGGTATTGTCAATATTATAATTGATACTAGTTTACTGATACTAGATTATTGATACTAGCTTATAATTGATACCAGTTTCACATAGGTTTTAAGTCAGTAACCAGTAACCAGATCTTGGATTGAGATAGCCACAACACACCAGATATTTCTGCATTCCTCCAGGCATATCCGGACAAAGTGGTGTGGAATTTGGGTGAAATTTAACCAAAAAATCACCATCACAGTTGTTTTGGAGAAAAGCACAATCTTTCTCTTAGGCAAGTGGAACCACTGATATGTTTACAAACACAAATATCATGTTTCCTCAGGTTTCTGAAGCTTTCTGCGAGGAGAACTTGAATGTGTGGAGGATTTGACTCCATGTGGAATCAATTAGTGTTTGCAGGCAGAAAACAAAAAGTTATATGGTAAAATTCACTCAAAACCTAATGTCCCTATATAATGTCCAGAACACACATACAAACGCAACGGTTGTAGCAAGACCTAGGATTGACATAGCCGCAACTCAACAGATACTCCAGGCATATCCAGAAAAACTGTTGCGGAATTCAGGTGAAATTTAACCCAAAAATTATCATCAAAGTGGTTTTGGGAAAAGCACAATTTTTCTCTTTGGCATGTGGATCCAATGTCATGTGTACAAACAAAATATCATGCTTACTCAGGTTTCTGAAGCTTTCTGCTAGGAAAACTCGAATGCACGGAGGATTTGAATCCATGTAGAACCAATTAGCCTTTCCTAGCAGAAAACCAAAGGTTACATGCTAATATTCTCTCAAAACCATAAAGTCCGTAGATAATGTCCAGAAAACACAATATCCACAACAGACCAGATATTTCTGCATTCATCCATGCATATCCGGACAAGGTGTGGAATTTGGGTGAAATTTAAGCAAAAAATCACCATCAACATGGTTTTGGCGGAAATTACAAGTTTTTCTATTTTGTAAGTGGATGCAATGCAATGTTTAAAAAGACATATACCATGTTTTCTCGGATCTCTGAAGTTTTCTGCCTAGAAAACTCAAATGTGTGGAGCATTTGACTCCATGTGGAACCAATTAGAGTTTGCCAACAGAAAACCAAAACTTACATGCTAAAATTCTGTCAAACCTGTAAAGTCGGAAGATATTGTCCAGAAAAAAAAAAAAGAATCACAGAGGCTGTAGCAAGATCTGGGATTGAGATAGCCACAACACACCAAATATTTCTGCTTTCATCCAGGCATAACCGGACAAGGTGGTGTAGAATTCAGGTGAAATTTAACGAAAAAATCACCGTCAAAGTGGTTTTGGAGAAAAGCACAATGTTTCTGTTTGGCAAATGGATCCAAGGTCATGTTTACAAACACAAATAGCATGTTTGCTCAGGTGTCTGGACCTTTCTGCCAGGAAAACTCGAATGTGGGGCGTATTTGACTCCATGTGGAACCAATTAGCATTTCCCAGCAGAAAACTAAAAGATTATAAAATTCACTCAAAACCGTAAAGTCCATAGATAATGTCCAGAAAACACAAACAAACACAGAGGCTGTAGCTAGATCTGGGATTGAGATAGACAAAACACAGCAGATATTTCTGCTTTCATCAAGGCATATCCAGACAAACTGGTGTCGAATTCGGGTGAAATTTATCCAAAAAATCACCATCAAAATTGTTTTGGAGAAAAGCACAATCTTTCTCTTCAGCAAGTAGATCCCATGTCATGTTTGCAAAAAGAAATATTATGTTTTCTCGTATTGCTGAAGCTTTCTGCCTGGGAAACCAGAATGTGTGGACGATTTGACTCCATGTGGAAACAGTTAGCTTTTGTGGGAAGAAAACAAAAAGTTACATGGTAAAATTCAATCAAAATCTAATGTCACTAGATAATGCCCAGAATACACAACGCAGAGGCTACAGCAAGATCTGAGATTGGCATAGCCACAACTCACCAGATATTTCTGCTTTCCTCCAGGCATATCCACACAAAATATGGAATTTGGGTGAAATTTAACCCAAAAATCATCATCAAAGTTGTTTTGGGAAAAGCACAAACTTTCTCTTTGGCTTGTGGATCCAATGTCATGTTTACAAACAAAATATCATGTTTGCTTTGATTTTTGAAACTTTCTGCCTAGAAAACTTGAATGTGTGGAGGATTTGAGTCCATGTGCAATGAATGTCATGTTTACACACAGAAATGTCATCATTGCTCAGGTTTCTGAAGCTTACGGACAGGAAAACTCGAATGTTTGGAGGATTTGACTCCATGTGGAACCAAATAGCATTTACGGTGGAAAAAAAATGTTACATTCTAAAGTGCATTTATAACCATAAAGTCCGTAGATAATCTCCAGAAAACACAAAAAAACACAGAGGCTGTAGCAAGATCTGGGATTGAGATAGCCACAAAACACCAGATATTTCTGCTTTCATCCAGGCATATCCTGACAAGGTGGAGTGGAATTCGAGTGAAATTTAACCAAAAAGTCACCATCAAAGTGGTTTTGGAGTAAAGCAAAATCTTTCTCTTTGGCAAGTGGATACATTGTCATGTTTTTACGAACACAAATATCATGTTTGCTTGGGTTTCTGAAGCTTTCTACCTAGAAAACGCGAATGTGTGGAGGATTTGACTCCATGCGCAACCAATTAGCGTTTGGTAGCAGAAAACAAAATGTTAGATTATAAAATTCATTCAAAACCTAAAATTTGTAGATAAAGTCCAGAAAACACAAACAAACACAAAGGCTGTAGGAAGATCAGGATTGAGATGGCCAAAACACACCAGATATTTCTGCTTTCATTCAGGCATATCTGTAGAATGTAGTGTGGAATTTGGGTGAAATTTTTCCAAAAAATCACTGTCAAAGTGGTTTTGGAGAAAAGCACAATCTTTCTCTTCAGCAAGTGGATCTAATGTCATGTTTACAAACAGAAATAGCATGTTTCCTCAGGTTACTTAAGCTTTCTGAAAGGAAAACTCGAAAGTGTGGAGGATTTGACTCCATGTGGTACCAAATAGCGTTAGCCAGCAGAAAACTAAAAGTTACATGCTAAGATGCATTCAAAACTGTAAAGTCTGTAGATAATGTCCAGAAAACACGAACAAACACAGAGGCTGTAACAAGATCTCAGATTGAGATACCCACAACACACCAGATATTTCTGCTTTCCTCCACACATATCCAGACAAAGTGCTGTGGAATTCGGGTAAAATTTAACCAAAAATCACCGTCAAAGTTGTTTTGGAGAAAAGCACAATCTTTCTGTTCGGCAAGTGGATCCAATGTCATGTTTGCAAACACAAATATCATGTTTGCTCAGGTTTCTGAAGCTTTCTGTCAAGAAAACTCGAATGTATATAGGAGTTGACTCCATGTGGAACTAACTAGCGTATGCCGGAAGAAAACAAAAAGTTACATGCTAAAATGCATTCAAATGCCTAAAGTCCATAGATAATTTCCAGCAAACACAGAGGCTGTAGCAAGATCTCAGATTGAGATACTCACAACACACAAGATATTTCAGCTTTCCTTCAGGCATATCCGGAAAAAGTGCTCTGGATTTCGGGTGTAATTTAACCAAAAATATCCATCAAAGAGGTTTTGGAGAAAAGCACAATCTTTCTCTTTGTCAAGTGGATCCAATGTCATGTTTATAAATGCAAATATCATGTTTGCTCGGGTTTCTGAAGCTTTCTGCCAGGAAAATCTAATGTGAGGAGGATTTGACTCCATGTGGAACCAATTAGCGTTTGCCAGTAGAAAACAAACAGTTACATGCTAAAATGCATTCAAAACCGTCAAGTCCATAGATAAAGCCCAGAAAACACAAACACACACAGAGGCTGTAGCAAGATCTGGGATTGAGATAGCCACAACACACCAGGTATTTCTGCTTTCATCCAGACATATCCAGAAAAGGTGGTGTGGAATTTGGGTGAAATTTAACCAAAAAAAATCAACGTCATCAAAGTGGTTTTGGAGAAAAGCACAATCTTTCTCTTCGGCAAGTGGATCCAATGTCATGGTTACAAACACAAATATCATGTTTGCTCGGGTTTCTGAAGCTTTCTGCCAGGAAAACTCGAATGTGGGACGATTTGACTCCATGTGGAACCAATTAGCGTTTGCCGGCAGAAAACAAAAAGGTACATGCTAAAATACATTCAAAACTGTAAAGTCCATAGATAATTTCCAGCAAACACAGAGGCTATAGCAAGATCTCGGATTGAGATACTCACAACACACAAGATATTTCAGCTTTCCTTCAGGCATATCCGGACAAAGTGCTCTGGATTTCGGGTGCAATTTAACCAAAAATATCCATCAAAGAGGTTTTGGAGAAAAGCACAATCTTCCTCTTCGGCAAGTGGATCCAATGTCATTTTACAAACACAAATATCATGTTTGCTCGGGTTTCTGAAGCTTTCTGCCAGGAAAATCTAATGTGTGGAGGATTTGACTCCATGTGGAACCAATTAGCGTTTGCCAGTAGAAAACAAAAAGTTACATGCTAAAATGCATTCAAAACCATCAAGTCCATAGATAAAGCCCAGAAAACACAAACACACACAGAGGCTGTAGCAATATCTCGGATTGAGATAGCCACAACACACCAGGTATTTCTGCTTTCATCCAGACATATCCGGAAAAGGTGGTGTGGAATTTGGGTGAAATTTAACCAAAAAATCAACGTCATCAAAGTGGTTTTGGAGAAAAGCACAATCTTTCTCTTCGGCAAGTGGATCCAATGTCATGTTTACAAACACAAATATCATGTTTGCTCGGGTTTCTGAAGCTTTCTGGCAGGAAAACTCGAATGTGGGACGATTTGACTCCATGTGGAACCAATTAGCATTTCCCGGCAGAAAACAAAAAGTTACATGCTAAAATGCATTCAAATGCCTAAAGTCCATAGATAATGTCGAGAAAACACAAACAAACACACAGGCTGTATCAAGATCTCTGATTGGGATAGCCACAACACATCAGATATTACTGCTTTCACCAGGCATATCCAGACAATGTGGTGTGGAATTCGGGTGAAATTTAACCAAAAATCATCGTCAAAGTGGTTTTTGGAGAAAAGCACAATTTTTCTGTTCGGCAAGTGGATCTAATGTCATGTTTACAGATACAAATATCATGTCTGCTCGGGTTTCTGAAGCTTTCTGCCAGGAATACTCGAATGTATCTAGGAATTGATTCCATGTGGAACCAATTAGTGTTTGCCGGCAGAAAACAAAAAGTTACCTGCTAAAATGCATTCAAAACCGTCAAGTCCATAGATAATGTCCAGAAAACACAAACACAGAGGCTGTATCAAGATCCCGGATTGGGATACCCACAACACACCAGATATTTCTGCTTTCCTCCAGGCATATCCAGATAAAGTGGTGTCGAATTTGGGTGAAATTTAACCAAAAAAATCACCGTTGTGAAAGTGGTTTTGAGGAAAGCACAATCTTTCTCTTCGGCAAGTGGATCCAATGTCATGTTTACAAACACAAATATCATGTTTGCTCGGGTTTCTGAAGCTTTCTGCCAGGAAAATCTAATGTGCAGAAGATTTCACTCCATGTGGAACCAATTAGCGTTTGCAGGTAGAAAACAAAAAGTTACATGCTCAAATGCATTCAAAACTGTAAAGTCCGTAGATAAAGCCCAGAAAACACAAACACACACAGAGGCTGTAGCAAGATCTCAGATTGAGATACCCACAACACTCCAGATATTTCTGCTTTCCTCCACGCATATCCGAACAAAGTGGTGTGGAATTCGGGTAAAATTTAACCAAAAATCACCGTCAAAGTTGTTTTGGAGAAAAGCACAATCTTTCTGTTCGGCAAGTGGATCCAATGTCATGTTTACAAACACAAATATCATGTTTGCTCGGGTTTCTGAAGCTTTCCGTCAGGAAAACTCGAATGTGTATAGGTGTTGACTCCATGTGGAACTAACTAGCGTATGCCGGTAGAAAACAAAAAGTTACATGCTAAAATGCATTCAAATGCCTAAAGTCCATAGATAATTTCCAGCAAACACAGAGGCTGTAGCAAGATCTCAGATTGAGATACTCACAACACACAAGATATTTCAGCTTTCCTTCAGGCATATCCGGACAAAGTGCTCTGGATTTCGGGTGTAATTTAACCAAAAATATCCATCAAAGAGGTTTTGGAGAAAAGCACAATCTTCCTCTTCGGCAAGTGGATCCAATGTCATGTTTATAAACGCAAATATCATGTTTGCTCGGGTTTCTGAAGCTTTCTGCCAGGAAAATCTAATGTGCGGAGGATTTGACTCCATGTGGAACCAATTAGCGTTTGCCAGTAGAAAACAAAAAGTTACATGCTAAAATGCATTCAAAGCCGTCAAGTCCATAGATAAAGCCCAGAAAACACAAACACACACAGAGGCTGTAGCAATATCTCGGATTGAGATAGCCACAACACACCAGGTATTTCTGATTTCCTCCAGACATATCCGGAAAAGGTGGTTTTGGAATTTGGGTGAAATTTAACCAAAAAAAATCAACGTCATCAAAGTGGTTTTGGAGAAAAGCACAATCTTTCTCTTCGGCAAGTGGATCCAATGTCATGTTTACAAACACAAATATCATGTTTGCTCGGGTTTCTGAAGCTTTCTGCCAGGAAAACTTCAATGTGTGGAGGAGTTGACTCCATGTGGAACCAATCAGCGTATACTGGTAGAAAACAAAAAGTTACATGCCAAAATGCATTCAAATGCCTAAAGTCCATAGATAATGTCCAAAAACACAAGCAAACACAGAAGCTGTAGAAAGATCTCGGATTGAGATAGCCACAAAACACCAGATATTTCTGCTTTCCTCCAGGAATATGCGGACAAAGTGGTGTGGAATTTGGAAAAATTTAACAAAAAAACACCATCAAAGTGGTTTTGGAGAAAAGCACAATCTTTCTCTTCAGCAAGTGGATTGAATGTCATGTCCATAAACACAAATATCATGTTTGCTTGAGTTTCTGAAGCTTTCTGCCAGGAAAACTCGAATCTGTGGAGGATTTGACTGCATGTGGAACCAATTATCATTTGCCGGAAGAAAACAAAAAGTTACATGCTAAAATGCACTCAAATGCCTAAAGTCCACAGAAAATGTCCAGAAAACACAAACAAACAAAAAGGCTGTAGCAAGATCTGCGATTGAGATAGCCACAACACACCAGATATTTCTGCTTTCCTCCAGGCATATCTGGAAAATGTGTTGTGGCTTTTGGGTGAAATGTAAGAGAAAAATCACCTTCAAAGTGGTTTTGGAGAAAAGCACAATTTCTCTTCGGCAAGTGGATTGAATGTCATGTTTATAAACACAAATATCATGTTTGCTCGGGTTTCTGAAGCTTTCTGCCAGGAAAACTCGAATGTGGGGAGGGTTTGACTCCATGTGGAACCAATTAGTGTTACACCAGAAATCAATCCAAACAGCTACAGCCAACTCATATTTGATCAAGGATCCAAAACCAATCCCTTGAGTACGGACAGTCTAGTCAATAAATGGTGCTGGGAAAATTGGATTTCATTGTGCAGAAGCATGAAGCAAGACCCCTACCTTACACCTTACACAAAAATCCACTCAACATGGATTAAAGACTTAAATCTACTACCTGACACCATCAAATTATTAGAGAGCATTGGAAAAACTGTGCAAGATATAGGTACCGGCAATGACTTCTTGGAAAACACCCCAGAAGCACAGGCAGTCAAAGCCAAAATCAACTATTGGGATTGCATCAAATTGAGAAGTTTCTGTACTGCAAAAGAAACAGTCAGGAAAGTGAAGAGGCAACCAACAGAATGGGAAAACATATTTGCAAACTATGCTACAGATAAAAGGTTAATAACCAGAATCTACAAAGAGATCAAGAAACTCCACAAAAAAAAAAAAGCAACCCACTTAAGAGATGGGCCAAGGACCTCAATAGACATTTTTCAAAAGAGGAAATCCAAATGGCCAACAGGCACATGAAAAAATGTTCAAGATCACTAGCAATCAGGGAAATGCAAACCAAAACCACAATGAGGTTTCACCTCACCCCGGTTAGAATGGCTCACATTCAGAAATCTACCAACAACAGATGCTGGAGAGGATGTGGTGAAAAAGGGACACTAACCCACTGTTGGTGGGAATGCAAATTGATTAAGCCACGATGGAAGTCAGTCTGGAGATTCCTCAGAAACCTGAATATAACCCTACCATTCAACCCAGCCATCCCACTCCTTGGAATTTACCCAAAGGAAATTAAATTGGCAAACAAACAAGCTGTCTGCACATTAATGTTTATTGCAGCTCAATTCACAAAAGCTAAGACCTGGAACCAACACAAATGCCCATCAATAGTAGACTGGATAAAGAAATTATGGGACATGCACTCTATAGAATACTATACAGCAGTCAAAAACAACAAAACCCATTCATTTGCAACCAGATGGAGGAGTCTGGAAAACATCATGCTGAGTGAATTAAGCCAGGCCCAAAGGGACAAATATCATATGTTCTCCCTGATCGGCGACTACTAGCTGAGCACCAAGGGGGAAACTTGTTGAAATGAAATGGACACTAGGAGAAACAGTGACTTGATCAGCTCTTGTCCTGACGGTTGATGTACAATGTAATACTTTATCCATTTTAGTATATTTTTGTTCTAATACCATTGGTTGAACTCTGTAATTAACACGCAATTATTCTTAGGTGTTTAAATTTTAACTGAAAAGTGATCCCTGTTAGGAATTTGGAAAATATTTTGCTGAGAGTAATAAGCCAATCCCAAAGGGACAAATGCCACTTGTTCTCCTTTATAGGTGACAACTAACTGAGCACCAAAAAGGAAACCTGTTAAAGTGAAATGAACACTAGGAGAAATGGTGACTTGATCAGCCCTCACCCTGACTGTTGATGAGCAACTTGATATGTTATCCCTCTTAGTATTTTTTTTGTTTGTTCTACTTAATACTTTTTGTTGAATACTGTAATCAATACACAATTTTTCTTAAGTGCTGAAACTTAACTGAACAATGATCGCTGTTAAATGTAAGAGTGGGAATAAGAGAGGGAAGAGATGTGCAATTCAGGACATGCTCAAGCTGACTTACCTCAAACGGTAGAGTTAGAAACATACCAGGGGATTCCAATTCAATCCCATAGAGGTGGCATGTACCAATGCCATCTCACTAGTCCCAGTGATCAATTTCTATTCACAATTGATTATAATGATAGGACTAAGAACCAAAGGGATCAGAGAAACAAGACTAGTGTCTGCAAATACTAGCTGATAGAATAAAAAAGGGAGAGAATGATCCCACATGGGAAGTGAGATACACAGCAGACCCATAGAATGGCAGATGTCCTAAACAGCACTCTGGCCTCAGAATCAGCACTTAAGGCATGCGGATCCGGCTGAAATGCCCATGAGAGTATTTCAGGCATGGAAAGCCAAGACACTCTGGGGGAAAAAAAACCTAAATGAAAGATCTCTGCGAGTGAGATCCCAGTGGAAAGAATGGGTCATCAAAGAAGGAGGTACCTTTCTCTGAAGGGAGGAGAGAACTTCCACTTTGACCATGGCCTTGTCTAAAAATGATCAGAGTCAGTGAACTCAGGGGGCTTCCATAGCCTTGGCAGCTCATGACAAGAGCCTAGGGTGATTACTGAGGCCATAAACAAGAGTGTCAATTTGTTAAGTCAACAACAGGAGTCACTGTGCACTTACTCCTCATGTAGGATCTTTGTCCTTAGTGTGCTATACATTGAGATTTAATGCTATAACTAGTACTCAAACAGTATTTTTCACTTTATGTTTCTGTGTGGGAGCAAACTGTTGAAATCTTTACTTAATGTGTGCTAAACAGATCTTCTGTATATAAAGAGAAATGAAAGTGAATCTTGATGTGAATGGAAAGGGAGAGGGAGTGGGAAAGGGGAGGGTTGCCGGTGAGAGGGACGTTATGGGGGGGGAAGCCATTGTAATCCATAAGCTGTACTTTGTAAATTTATATTCATTAAATAAAAGTTTTAAAGCAAAAAAAAAAAAAAAGAAAAGAAAAAGTTACGTGCTAAAATGCATTCAAAACCGTAAAGTCTGTAGATAATGTCCAGAAAACAGAAACAAACACAGTGACTGTAGCAAGATCTCGGACTGAGATAGCCACAACACACGAGATATTTCTGCATTCCTCCAGGCATACCCCGACAATGTGGTGTGGAATTCAGGTGAAATTTAACCAAAAAATCACTGTCAAAATGGTTTTGGTTAAAAGCACAATTTTTTATCTTCGGCAAGTGAAGCAAAAATCATGTTTTTTATAAACACAAATATGTTTGCTTGGGTTTCTAAAGATTTATGCCAGGAAAACTCGAATGTGTGGAGGAATTGACTCCATGTGGAACCAATTAGCATTTTCCAGAAGAAAACAAAAAGGTACATGCTAAAATGCATTCAAAACCATAAAGTCTGTAGATAATGTCCAGAAACACACACAAACCCAGAGGCTGTAGCAAGATCTGGGATTGAGATAGCCACAACACACCAGATATTTCTGCTGTCCTCCAGGCATATCCGGACAAAGTGGTGTGGAATTTGGGTGAAATATAAAAGAAAAATCGACGTAAAAGTGGTTTTGGAGAAAAGCACAATCTTTCTCTTCGGCAAGTGGATCGAATGTCATGTTTATAAACACAAATATCATATTTGCTCGGGTTTCTGAAGCTTTCTGCCAGGAAAACTTCAATGTGTGGAGAATAAGTCTCCATGTGGAACCAATTAGCGTTTGCCGTCAGAAAACAAAAAGTTACATGCTAAAATGCATTCAAAACAGTAAAGGCCATAGATAATGTCCAGAAAACACAAACAAACAAAAAGGCTGTGGCAAGATCTGGGACTGAGATAGCCACAACACACCAGGTATTTCTGATTTCCTCCATGCATATCTGGGCAATGTGTTGTGGCATTCGGGTGAAATGTAAGAGAAAAATCACCTTCAAAGTGGTTTTGGAGAAAAGCACAATCTTTCTCTTCGGCAAGTGGATCGAATGTCATGTTTATAAACACAAATATCATGTTTGCTCGGGTCTCTGAAGCTTTCTGCCAGGAAAACTCGAATGTGTGGAGGATTTGACTCCATGTGGAACCAATTAGGGTTACACCAGAAACCAATCCAAACAGCTACAGCCAACTCATATTTGATCAAGGATCCAAAACCAATCCCACGCGTAAGGACAGTCAAGTCAATAAATGGTGCTGGGAAAATTGGATTTCCATGTGCAGAAACATGAAGCAAGACCCCTACCTTTCCCCTTACACAAAAATTCACTCAACATGGATTAAAGACTTAAATCTACGACCTAACACCACCAAATTGTTAGAGATTTTCCGGTGAATGCAATTAGTTTCCAAAGCCAGTAAAGCCCATTATCACAAAGGACTCCTGCATTTCTTTGGCCTTTTTCCCATTTTTCTTATTTATCATGGTTTGTAATGAATTTTCGGATGTGAGCTTTGACTTTGAGGCTGGAATATGGAGTTCAAGACACGGAAGGAATGGGCTTTTTCTATCAGGGCACAGCTGTTGGCTTGCTCCAATTCTGGCTTTCTGTCATTGTTTTGGGTGCTTCAGCCGACTTTTGGGTTCTTGAGGGGAATTTCCTAAATGGCTTCTGGGTCTGAGTTGGTTTTGCCTTCTTCCCTCCCACATTTTGTATTCTGATGCAATACAAACAAGAGTTTAGACAGAGGATCCATTAGGAAAGAAAAAACACAACCAATTGGCATGTCACGCTTAGAAATCTCCCGGCAGCACGACCAAGATAAGTTTTTGTGTTTTGGAAAAAGAAATGGAACCCTTTTGCAGAGGGGACCGATAATTAATACCCTCCAATCAAGTTTGACGGAGATTTTCAGGTGAATTCAATTAGTTTCCAAAGCCAGTCAGCTTTGGAGGGGTGGATGAATCTGGAAAGAGCCGGTTTCCTTGTGACTAAATCAAGCCCAATATCACAAAGGAATCTTGCATTTCTTTGGCTTTTTTCCCATTTTTCTCATTTATCATGGTTTGTAATGAATTTTCTGATGTGAGCTTTGACTTTGAGGCTGGAATATGGAGTTCAAGATACGGAAGGAATGGGCTTTTTCAGTCAAGGCACAGCTGTTGGCTTGCTCCAATTCTGGATTTTGTCATTCTTTGGGTGCTTCAGCCGACTATTAGGTTCTTGAGCGGCAATTTCCTGAATGGTTTCTGGGTCTGAGTTGGTTTTGCCTTCTTCCCTCCCACATTTTGTATTCTGACGCAATACAAACAAGAATTTAGACAGAGGATCCATTAGGAAAGAAAAACCACAACCAATTGGCGTGTAATGCTTAGAAATCTCCAGACAACATGACGAAGATGAGCTTTTGTGTTTTGGAAAAAGAAATGGAACCCTTTTGCAGAGGGGACCGATAATTAATTCCCCTCCAATCAAGTTTGATGGAGATTTTCAGGTGAATTCAATTAGTTTCCAAAGCCAGTCAGCTGGGAGGGGTGGATGAATCTAGAAACAGCCATTTTCCTTGTGATTAAATCAAGCCCAATATCACAAAGGACTCTTGCATTTCTTTGGCTTTTTTCCCATTTTTCTTATTTATCATGGTTTGTAATGAATTTTCGGATGTGAGCTTTGACTTTGAGGCTGGAATATGGAGTTCAAGACACGGAAGGAATGGGCTTTTTCAGTCAAGGCACAGCTGTTGGCTTGCTCCAATTCTGGCTTTTTGTCATTGTTTTGGGTGCTTCAGCCGACTTTTGGGTTCTTCAGGGGAATTTCCTAAATGGTTTCTGGGTCCGAGTTGGTTTTCCCTTCTTCCCTCCCACATTTTGTATTCTGACGCAATACAAACAATAGTTTAGACAGAGGATCCATTAGGAAAGAAAAAACACAACCAATTGGCGTGTCATGCTTAGAAATCTCCAGGCAACATGACCAAGATGAGTTTTTGTGTTTTGGAAAAAGAAATGGAACCCTTTTGCAGAGGGGACCGATAATTAATTCTCCTCCTATCAAGTTTGACGGAGATTTTCAGGTGAATTCAATTAGTTTCCAAAGCCAGTCAGCTGGGAGGTGTGGATGAATCTAGAAACAGCCATTTTCCTTGTGACTAAATCAAGCCCAATATCACAAAGGACTCTTGCATTTCTTTGGCTTTTTTCCCATTTTTCTCATTTATCATGGTTTGTAATGAATTTTCTGATGTGAGCTTTGACTTTGAGGCAGGAATATGGAGTTCAAGACACGGAAGGAATGGGCTTTTTCTATCAGGGCACAGCTGTTGGCTTGCTCCAATTCTGGCTTTCTGTCATGGTTTTGGGTGCTTCAGCCGACTTTTGGGTTCTTGAGGGGAATTTCCTAAATGGCTTCTGGGTCTGAGTTGGTTTTGCCTTCTTCCCTCCCACATTTTGTATTCTGATGCAATACAAACAATAGTTTTGACAGAGGATCCATTAGGAAAGAAAAAACACAACCAATTGGCGTGTCATGCTTAGAAATATCCCGGCAGCACGACCAAGATGAGTTTTTGTGTTTTGGAAAAAGAAATGGAACCCTTTTGCAGAGGGGACCGATAATTAATTCCCCTCCAATCAAGTTTGACGGAGATTTTCAGGTGAATTCAATTAGTTTCCAAAGCCAGTCAGCTTTGGAGGGGTGGATGAATCTGGAAAGAGCCGGTTTCCTTGTGACTAAATCAAGCCCAATATCACAAAGGACTCTTGCATTTCTTTGGCTTTTTTCCCATTTTTCTCATTAATCATGGTTTGTAATGAATTTTCTGATGTGAGCTTTGACTTTGAGGCTGGAATATGGAGTTCAAGATACGGAAGGAATGGGCTTTTTCAGTCAAGGCACAGCTGTTGCCTTGCTCCAATTCTGGATTTTGTCATTCTTTGGGTGCTTCAGCTGACTTTTGGGTTCTTGAGCGGCAATTTCCTGAAAGGTTTCTGGGTCCGAGTTGGTTTTGCCTTCTTCCCTCCCACATTTTGTATTCTGATGCAATACAAACAAGAGTTTAGACAGAGGATCCATTAGGAAAGAAAAAACACAACCAATTGGCGTGTCATGCTTAGAAATCTCCAGGCAACATGACCAAGATGAGTTTTTGTGTTTTGGAAAAAGAAATGGAACCCTTTTGCAGAGGGGACCGATAATTAATTCCCCTCCAATCAAGTTTGACGGAGATTTTCAGGTGAATTCAATTAGTTTCCAAAGCCAGTCAGCTGGGAGGTGTGGATGAATCTAGAAACAGCCATTTTCCTTGTGATTAAGTCAAGCCCAATATCACAAAGGACTCTTGCATTTCTTTGGCTTTTTTCCCATTTTTCTCATTTATCATGGTTTGTAATGAATTTTCTGATGTGAGCTTTGACTTTGAGGCTGGAATATGGAGTTCAAGACACGGAAGGAATGGGCTTTTTCAGTCAAGGCACAGCTGTTGGCTTGCTCCAATTCTGGCTTTCTGTCATTGTTTTGGGTGCTCCAGCCGACTTTTGGGTTCTTGAGCGACAATTTCCTGAATGGTTTCTGGGTCCGAGTTGGTTTTCCCTTCTTCCCTCCCACATTTTGTATTCTGACGCAATACAAACGATAGTTTAGACAGAGGATCCATTAGGAAAGAAAAAACACAACCAATTGGCATGTCATGCTTAGAAATCTCCCGGCAGCACGACCAAGATGAGTTTTTGTGTTTTGGAAAAAGAAATGGAACCCTTTTGCAGAGGGGACCGATAATTAATACCCTCCAATCAAGTTTGGCGGAGATTTTCAGGTGAATTCAATTAGTTCCCAAAGCCAGTCAGCTTTGGAGGGGTGGATGAATCTGGAAAGAGCCGGTTTCCTTGTGACTAAATCAAGCCCAATATCACAAAGGACTCTTGCATTTCTTTGGCTTTTTTCCCATTTTTCTCATTTATCATGGTTTGTAATGAATTTTCGGATGTGAGCTTTGACTTTGAGGCTGGAATATGGAGTTCAAGACACGGAAGGAATGGGCTTTTTCAGTCAAGGCACAGCTGTTGGCTTGCTCCAATTCTGGCTTTTTGTCATTGTTTTGGGTGCTTCAGCCGACTTTTGGGTTCTTGAGCGGCAATTTCCTAAATGGTTTCTGGGTCCGAGTTGGTTTTCCCTTCTTCCCTCCCACATTTTGTATTCTGACGCAATACAAACAAGAGTTTAGACAGAGGATCCATTAGGAAAGAAAAAACACAACCAATTGGCGTGTCATGTTTAGAAATCTCCAGGCAACACGACCAAGATGAGTTTTTGTGTTTTGGAAAAAGAAATGGAACCCTTTTGCAGAGGGGACCGATAATTAATTCCCCTCCAATCAAGTTTGATGGAGATTTTAAGGTGAATTCAGTTAGCTTCCAAAGCCAGTCAGCTGGGAGGGGTGGATGAATCTAGAAACAGCCATTTTCCTTGTGATTAAATCAAGCCCAATATCACAAAGGACTCTTGCATTTCTTTGGCTTTTTTCCCATTTTTCTTATTTATCATGGTTTGTAATGAATTTTCGGATGTGAGCTTTGACTTTGAGGCTGGAATATGGAGTTCAAGATACGGAAGGAATGGGCTTTTTCTATCAGGGCACAGCTGTTGGCTTGCTCCAATTCTGGATTTTTGTCATTGTTTTGGGTGCTTCAGCTGACTTTTGGGTTCTTGAGCAGCAATTTTTTAAATGCTTTCTGGGTCTGAGTTGGTTTTTCCTCCTTTCTTCCCACATTTTGTATTCTGACGCATTACAAACAATAGTTTAGACAGAGGATCCATTAGGAAAGAAAAAACACAACCAATTGGCGTGTCACGCTTAGAAATCTCCCGGCAGCACGACCAAGATGAGCTTTTGTGTTTTGGAAAAAGAAATGGAACCCTTTTGCAGAGGGGACCGATAATTAATTCCCCTCCAATCAAGTTTGATGGAGATTTTCAGGTGAATTCAATTAGTTTCCAAAGCCAGTCAGCTTTGGAGGGATGGATGAATCTAGAAACAGCCATTTTCCTTGTGATTAAATCAAGCCCAATATCACAAAGGACTCCTGCATTTCTTTGGCTTTTTTCCCATTTTTCTCATTTATCATGGTTTGTAATGAATTTTCGGATGTGAGCTTTGACTTTGAGGCTGGAATATGGAGTTCAAGACACGGAAGGAATGGGCTTTTTCAGTCAAGGCACAGCTGTTGGCTTGCTCCAATTCTGGCTTTCTGTCATTGTTTTGGGTGCTCCAGCCGACTTTTGGGTTCTTGAGCGACAATTTCCTGAATGGTTTCTGGGTCCGAGTTGGTTTTCCCTTCTTCCCTCCCACATTTTGTATTCTGACGCAATACAAACAATAGTTTAGACAGAGGATCCATTAGGAAAGAAAAAACACAACCAATTGGCATGTCATGCTTAGAAATCTCCCGGCAGCACGACCAAGATGAGTTTTTGTGTTTTGGAAAAAGAAATGGAACCCTTTTGCAGAGGGGACCGATAATTAATACCCTCCAATCAAGTTTGGCGGAGATTTTCAGGTGAATTCAATTAGTTCCCAAAGCCAGTCAGCTTTGGAGGGGTGGATGAATCTGGAAAGAGCCGGTTTCCTTGTGACTAAATCAAGCCCAATATCACAAAGGACTCTTGCATTTCTTTGGCTTTTTTCCCATTTTTCTCATTTATCATGGTTTGTAATGAATTTTCGGATGTGAGCTTTGACTTTGAGGCTGGAATATGGAGTTCAAGACACGGAAGGAATGGGCTTTTTCAGTCAAGGCACAGCTGTTGGCTTGCTCCAATTCTGGCTTTTTGTCATTGTTTTGGGTGCTTCAGCCGACTTTTGGGTTCTTGAGCGGCAATTTCCTAAATGGTTTCTGGGTCCGAGTTGGTTTTCCCTTCTTCCCTCCCACATTTTGTATTCTGACGCAATACAAACAAGAGTTTAGACAGAGGATCCATTAGGAAAGAAAAAACACAACCAATTGGCGTGTCATGTTTAGAAATCTCCAGGCAACACGACCAAGATGAGTTTTTGTGTTTTGGAAAAAGAAATGGAACCCTTTTGCAGAGGGGACCGATAATTAATTCCCCTCCAATCAAGTTTGATGGAGATTTTAAGGTGAATTCAGTTAGCTTCCAAAGCCAGTCAGCTGGGAGGGGTGGATGAATCTAGAAACAGCCATTTTCCTTGTGATTAAATCAAGCCCAATATCACAAAGGACTCTTGCATTTCTTTGGCTTTTTTCCCATTTTTCTTATTTATCATGGTTTGTAATGAATTTTCGGATGTGAGCTTTGACTTTGAGGCTGGAATATGGAGTTCAAGATACGGAAGGAATGGGCTTTTTCTATCAGGGCACAGCTGTTGGCTTGCTCCAATTCTGGATTTTTGTCATTGTTTTGGGTGCTTCAGCTGACTTTTGGGTTCTTGAGCAGCAATTTTTTAAATGCTTTCTGGGTCTGAGTTGGTTTTTCCTCCTTTCTTCCCACATTTTGTATTCTGACGCATTACAAACAATAGTTTAGACAGAGGATCCATTAGGAAAGAAAAAACACAACCAATTGGCGTGTCACGCTTAGAAATCTCCCGGCAGCACGACCAAGATGAGCTTTTGTGTTTTGGAAAAAGAAATGGAACCCTTTTGCAGAGGGGACCGATAATTAATTCCCCTCCAATCAAGTTTGATGGAGATTTTCAGGTGAATTCAATTAGTTTCCAAAGCCAGTCAGCTTTGGAGGGATGGATGAATCTAGAAACAGCCATTTTCCTTGTGATTAAATCAAGCCCAATATCACAAAGGACTCCTGCATTTCTTTGGCTTTTTTCCCATTTTTCTCATTTATCATGGTTTGTAATGAATTTTCGGATGTGAGCTTTGACTTTGAGGCTGGAATATGGAGTTCAAGATACGGAAGGAATGGGCTTTTTCTATCAGGGCACAGCTGTTGGCTTGCTCCAATTCTGGCTTTCTGTCATTGTTTTGGGTGCTTCAGCCGACTTTTGGGTTCTTGAGGGGAATTTCCTAAATGGCTTCTGGGTCTGAGTTTGTTTTGCCTTCTTCCCTCCCACATTTTGTATTCTGACGCAATACACACAATAGTTTAGACAGAGGATCCATTAGGAAAGAAAAAACACAACCAATTGGCGTGTCATGCTTAGAAATCTCCCGGCAGCACGACCAAGATGAGTTTTTGTGTTTTGGAAAAAGAAATGGAACCCTTTTGCAGAGGGGACCGATAATTAATTCCCCTCCAATCAAGTTTGGCGGAGATTTTCAGGTGAATTCAATTAGTTTCCAAAGCCAGTCAGCTTTGGAGGGGTGGATGAATCTGGAAAGAGCCGGTTTCCTTGTGACTAAATCAAGCCCAATATCACAAAGGACTCCTGCATTTCTTTGGCTTTTTTCCCATTTTTCTCATTAATCATGGTTTGTAATGAATTTTCGGATGTGAGCTTTGACTTTGAGGCTGGAATATGGAGTTCAAGATATGGAAGGAATGGGCTTTTTCAGTCAAGGCACAGCTGTTGGCTTGCTCCAATTCTGGATTTTGTCATTCTTTGGGTGCTTCAGCCGACTTTTGGGTTCTTGAGCGGCAATTTCCTGAAAGGTTTCTGGGTCCGAGTTGGTTTTGCCTTCTTCCCTCCCACATTTTGTATTCTGACGCAATACAAACAAGAGTTTAGACAGAGGATCCATTAGGAAAGAAAAAACACAACCAATTGGCGTGTCATGCTTAGAAATCTCCCAGCAGCACGACCAAGATGAGCTTTTGTGTTTTGGAAAAAAAATGGAACCCTTTTGCAGAGGGGACCGATAATTAATTCCCCTCCAATCAAGTTTGACGGAGATTTTCAGGTGAATTCAATTAGTTCCCAAAGCCAGTCAGCTTTGGAGGGGTGGATGAATCTGGAAAGAGCCGGTTTCCTTGTGACTAAATCAAGCCCAATATCACAAAGGACTCTTGCATTTCTTTGGCTTTTTTCCCATTTTTCTTATTTATCATGGTTTGTAATGACTTTTCGGATGTGAGCTTTGACTTTGAGGCTGGAATATGGAGTTCAAGCCACAGAAGGAATGCACTTTTTCAGTCAAGGCACAGCTGTTGGCTTGCTCCAATTCTGGCTTTTTGTCATTGTTTTGGGTGCTTCAGCCGACTTTTGGGTTCTTGAGCAGCAATTTTTTAAATGCTTTCTGGGTCTGAGTTGGTTTTTCCTCCTTTCTTCCCACATTTTGTATTCTGACGCATTACAAACAATAGTTTAGACAGAGGATCCATTAGGAAAGAAAAAACACAACCAATTGGCGTGTCATGCTTAGAAATCTCCCAGCAGCACGACCAAGATGAGCTTTTGTGTTTTGGAAAAAAAATGGAACCCTTTTGCAGAGGGGACCGATAATTAATTCCCCTCCAATCAAGTTTGACGGAGATTTTCAGGTGAATTCAATTAGTTCCCAAAGCCAGTCAGCTTTGGAGGGGTGGATGAATCTGGAAAGAGCCGGTTTCCTTGTGACTAAATCAAGCCCAATATCACAAAGGACTCTTGCATTTCTTTGGCTTTTTTCCCATTTTTCTTATTTATCATGGTTTGTAATGACTTTTCGGATGTGAGCTTTGACTTTGAGGCTGGAATATGGAGTTCAAGCCACAGAAGGAATGCACTTTTTCAGTCAAGGCACAGCTGTTGGCTTGCTCCAATTCTGGCTTTTTGTCATTGTTTTGGGTGCTTCAGCCGACTTTTGGGTTCTTGAGCAGCAATTTTTTAAATGCTTTCTGGGTCTGAGTTGGTTTTTCCTCCTTTCTTCCCACATTTTGTATTCTGACGCATTACAAACAATAGTTTAGACAGAGGATCCATTAGGAAAGAAAAAACACAACCAATTGGCATGTCATGCTTAGAAATCTCCCGGCAGCACGACCAAGATGAGCTTTTGTGTTTTGGAAAAAGAAATGGAACCCTTTTGCAGAGGGGACCGATAATTAATTCCCCTCCAATCAAGTTTGATGGAGATTTTCAGGTGAATTCAATTAGTTTCCAAAGCCAGTCAGCTTTGGAGGGGTGGATGAATCTGGAAAGAGCCGGTTTCCTTGTGACTAAATCAAGCCCAATATCACAAAGGACTCTTGCATTTCTTTGGCTTTTTTCCCATTTTTCTTATTTATCATGGTTTGTAATGACTTTTCGGATGTGAGCTTTGACTTTGAGGCTGGAATATGGAGTTCAAGCCACAGAAGGAATGGGCTTTTTCAGTCAAGGCACAGCTGTTGGCTTGCTCCAATTCTGGCTTTTTGTCATTCTTTGGGTGCTTCAGCCGACTTTTGGGTTCTTGAGCGGCAATTTCCTGAATGGTTTCTGGGTCCGAGTTGGTTTTGCCTTCTTCCCTCCCACATTTTGTATTCTGACGCAATACACACAATAGTTTAGACAGAGGATCCATTAGGAAAGAAAAAACACAACCAACTGGCGTGTCATGCTTAGAAATCTCCTAGCAGCACGACCAAGATGAGCTTTTGTGTTTTGGAAAAAGAAATGGAACCCTTTTGCAGAGGGGACTGATAATTAATTCCCCTCCAATCAAGTTTCACGGAGATTTTCAGGTGAATTCAATTAGTTTCCAAAGCCAGTCAGCTGGGAGGTGTGGATGAATCTGGAAAGAGCCATTTTCCTTGTGACTAAATCAAGCCCAATATCACAAAGGACTCTTGCATTTCTTTGGCTTTTTTCCCATTTTTCTCATTTATCATGGTTTGTAATGACTTTTCGGATGTGAGCTTTGACTTTGAGGCTGGAATATGGAGTTCAAGACACAGAAGGAATGGGCTTTTTCAGTCAAGGCACAGCTGTTGGCTTGCTCCAATTCTGGCTTTCTATCATTGTTTTAGGTGCTTCAGCTGACTTTTGGTTTCTTGAGCAGCAATTTCCTAAATGGTTTCTGGGTCCGAGTTGGTTTTGCCTCCTTTCTTCCCACATTTTGTATTCTGACGCATTACAAACAAGAGTTTAGACAGAGGATCCATTAGGAAATAAAAACCACAACCAATTGGCGTGTCATGCTTAGAAATCTCCCGGCAGCACGACCAAGATGAGCTTTTGTGTTTTGGAAAAGAAATGGAACCCTTTTGCAGTGGGGACCTATAATTAATTCCCCTCCAATCAAGTTTGACAGAGATTTTCAGGTGAATTCAATTAGTTTCCAAAGCCAGTCAGCTGGGAGGGGTGGATGAATCTAGAAAGAGCCGGTTTCCTTGTGACTAAATCAAGTCCAATATCACAAAGGAATCTTGCATTTCTTTGGCTTTTTTCCCATTTTTCTTATTTATCATGGTTTGTAATGAATTTTCTGATGTGAGCTTTGACTTTGAGGCTGGAATATGGAGTTCAAGACACAGAAGGAATGGGCTTTTTCTATCAGGGCACAGCTGTTGGCTTTCTCCCATTCTGGCTGTCTGTCATTGTTTTGGGTGCTTCAGCCGACTTTTGGGTTCTTGAGCGGCAATTTCCTGAATGGTTTCTGGGTCCGAGTTGGTTTTGCCTTCTTCCCTCCCACATTTTGTATTCTGACACAATACAAACAAGAGTTTAGACAGAGGATCCTTTAGGAAATGAAAACCACAACCAATTGGCGTGTCATGCTTAGAAATCTCCCGGCAGCACTACCAAGATGAGTTTTTGTGTTTTGGAAAAAGAAATGGACCCCTTTTGCAGAGGGGACTGATAATTAATTCCCCTCCAACAAGTTTGACAGAGATTTGGGAAGTCCCCTGAATTCACTGACTCTGATCATATTTAGACAATGCCATGGTCAAAGTGGAAGTTCTCTCCTCCCTTCAGAGAAAGGTACCTCCTTCTTTGATGACCCATTCTTTCCACTGGGATCTCACTCGTGGAGATCTTTCATTTAGTTTTTTTCCCCCTGAATTTCTTGGCTTTCCATGCCTGAAATACTCTCATGGTCTTTTCAGCTGGATCTGCATGCCTTAAGTGCTTATTCTGAGGCCAGAGTGCTGTTTAGGACATCTGCCATTCTATGGGTCTGCTGTGTATCTCACTTCCCATGTTGGATCATTCTCTCCCTTTTTTATTCTATCAGCTAGTATTTGCAGACACTAGTCTTGTTTATGTGATCCCTTTGGTTCTTAGTCCTATCATTATGATCAATTGTGAACAGAAATTGATCCCTGGGACTAGTGAGATGGCATTGGTATATGCCACCTTGATGGGATTGAATTGGAATCCCCTGGTATGTTTCTAATTCTACCATTTGAGGTAAGTCAGCTTGAGCATGTCCCGAGTTGCACATCTCTTCCCTCTCTTATTCCCGCTCTTATTAACAGCTACAACTTTTCAGTTAAGTTTCAACACTTGAGAATAACTGTGTATTGATTACAGTATTCAACCAAAAGTATTAAGTAGAACAAACAAAAAAAAATACTAAGAGGGATAACATATTAATTTGCTCATCAACAGTCAGGGTGACGGCTGATCAAGTCACTGTTTCTCATAGTGTTCATTTCACTTTAACAGGTTTCCTTTTTGGTGCTCAGTTAGTTGTCACCTATCAGGGATAACAAGTGGTATTTGTCCCTTTGGGATTCCCTTATTTCACTCAGCATAATGTTTTCCAAATTCCTAACAGGGATCACTTTTCAGTTAAAGTTTAAACACTTAAGAAAATCGTGTGTTAATTACAGAGTTCAACCAATGGTACTAGAACAAAAAGAATACTAAAATGGATAAAGTATTACATTGTACATCAACCATCAGGACAAGAGCTGATCAAGTCACTGTTTCTCATAGTGTCCATTTCACTTCAACAAGTTTCTCCTTTGGTGCTCAGTTAGTAGTTGCCGATCAGGGGGAACATATATTTGTTACTTTGGGACTGGCTTAATTCACTCAGCATGATGTTTTCCAAATTCCTCCATCTTGTTGCAAATGACCGGGTTTCATTGTTTTTGACTGCTGTATAGTTTTCTATAGAGTACATGTCCCATAATTTCTTTATCCAGTCTACTGTTGATGGGCATTTGGGTTGGTTCCAGGTCTTAGCTACTGTGAATTGAGCTGCAATAAACATTAATGTGGAGACAGCATGTTGTTTGTTTGCCAATTTAATTTCCTTTGGGTAAATTCCAAGGAGTGGGATGGCTGGGTTGAATGGTAGGGTTATATTCAGGTTTCTGAGGAATCTCCAGACTGACTTCCATAGTGGCTTAACCAATTTGCATTCCCACCAAGGGGGGTTAGTGTCCCTTTACCCCCACATCCTCTCCAGCATCTGTTGTTGGTAGATTTCTGAATGTGAGCCATTCTAACCGGGGTGAGGTCAAACCTCATTCTGGTCTTGATTTGCATTTCCCTGATTGCTAGTGATATTGAACACTTTTTCATGTGTCTGTTGGCCATTGGATTTCCTCTTTTGAAAAATGTCTATTGAGGTCCTTGGCCCATCTCTTAAGTGGGTTGTTTGTTTTGATGTTGTGGGGTTTCTTGATTTCTTTGTAGATTCTGGTTATCAACCCTTTATCAGTTGCATAGATAGCAAATATGTTTTCCCATTCTGTTGGTTGCCTCTTCACTTTCCTGACTGTTTCTTTGCAGTACAGAAAATTCTCAATTTGATGCAATCCCAAATGTTAATTTTGGCTTTGACTGCCTGTGCTTCTGGGGTATTTTCCAACAAGTCTTTGCAGGTACCTATATCTTGCAGGGTTTTTCCAATGCTCTCTAATAATTTGATGGTGTCAAGTCATAGATTTAGGCCTTTAATCCATGTTGAGTGAATTTTTGTGTAAGGTGAAAGGTAGGGGTCTTGCTGCATGATTCTGCACGTGGAAATACAGTTTTCCCAGCACCATTTATTGAATAGACTGTCCTAACTCCAGGGATTGGTTTTGGATCCTTGATCAAATATGAGTGGGCTGTAGATGTTTGGGTTGATTTCTGGTGTTTCATTTCTGTTCCTTTGGTCTATCCATCTGTTTCTGTACCAGTACCATGCTGTTTTGATTACAACTGCCCTGTAGTATGTCCTGAAATCTGGTATTGTGATGCCTCTGGCTTTGTTTTTGTTGTGCAAGATTGCTTTAGCTATTCGAGGTCTCTTGTGCCTCCATATGAATTTCAGCATCATTTTTTCCAGATCTGAGAAGAAGGTCTTCGGTATCTTGATTGGTATTGCATTGAATGTATAAATTGCTTTTGGGAGAATGGACATTTTGATGATATTGATACTTCCAATCCATGAGCATGGAAGATTTTTCCATTTCTTGGTATCCTCTTCTATTTCTTTCTTTAAGGTGTTGTAATTTTCATCGTAGAGTTCCTTAACGCCCTTGGTTAAGTTTATTCCAAGGTATTTGATTGTTTGTGTGGCTATTGTGAATTGGATTGATTTTAGAAGTTATTCATCAGCCGTGGCATTGCCTGTGTATACAAAGGCTGTTGATTTTTGTGCATTGATTTTATACCCTGCTACTTTGCCATAATCTTATATGAGTTCCAATAATCTCTCAGTAGAGTTCTTTGGGTCCCCTAAATAAAGAATCATATCATCTGCAAAGAAGGATAGTTTGAGTTCTTCCTTCCCAATTTGTATCCCTTTAATTTTTTTTTCTTGCCTAATAGCTCTGGCTAGAACTTCCAGAACTATATTGAATAGCAGTGGTGAGAGTGGGCATCCCTGTCTGGAACCAGATCTAAGTGGAAATGCTTCGAACTTCTCCCCATTCAATAGGATGTTGGCTGTGGGTTTTTCATAGATTGCTTTGATTGTATTGATGAATGTTCCTTCCATACCCAGTTTGCTTAGAGTTTTCATCATGAAAGGGTGTTGTATTTTATCAAATGCTTTCTTGGCATCTATTGAGATAACCATATGGTTTTTCTTCTGCAGTCTGTTAATGTGGTGTATTACATTGATTGTTTTGCGAACATTAAACCATCCCTGCATACCAGGGATAAATCCCACTTGGTCTGGGTGGATGATCTTTCTGATGTGTTGTTGCATTCTATTGGCGAGAATTTTATTGAGGATTTTTGCATCTATGTTCATCAGGGATATTGGTCTGTAATTCTCTTTCAGTGCTGCATCTTTTTCCGGCTTAGGGATTAAGGTGATGCTGGCTTCATAGAAAGAATTTGGGAGGATTCCCTCTTCTTCAATTGTTCTGAATAGTTTGAGAAGAACTGTACTCAGTTCTTCTTTAAATGTCTGGTAGAATTCAGCAGTGAATCCGTCTGGTCCTGGGCTTTTCTTTGTTGGGAGGGCCTTTATTACTGTTTCAATTTCTGTCTCAGTTATGGGTCTGTGTAGGTTTTCGATGTCTTCCTGGTTCAATTTAGGTAGGTTGCATGTGTCCAGGAATCTATCCATTTCTGATAGGTTTCCCTGTTTGCTGGCATACAAGTCCTTGTAGTAATTTCTGATGATTCTTTTTATTTCTGTGGGGTCTGTTGTTACACTTCCTTTCTCATCTCTCATTTTATTGATTTGGGTCTTTTCTTTTTTTAGTTATGTCACTCCCCCTCTTCGTGGAGCAATGACACTAAACCCTGCCTAGGCTTCCTATCCGAGTCACGGCACCATTATGTCGCTCCCCCTCTTCATGGAGGAGTGACACTGAACCCTGCCTAGGCTTCATATCCAAGTCACGGCACCATTATGTTGCTCCCCCTCTTCGGGGAGGAACGAAACAGGACCCTGCGTTGTTCTTTCGTCTGCTCGGCCCTCCCCGGGTTTGCTGCTGGTTCTTCCCAGGTTGGCTACCGTCCCTTCCACCTCTGTGGAAGGGTGGTTCCCCCTGCCACTTTCCCCACTTCCGCGGGGGAGCAGCACACCGCTGGCCGGCTCTCTCGGGGGCTGCACAGGTGTTCCTTCAGATAGATGTTCCTGGTGCATGTTGTCTCTCTCTTCCTTTATAGTCCTCTTCCACCAATCCCAACTCTGCTACCCACACACTGAGTACACTGCTCTACTCCAATCAGGAGCAGGTCCTACAGTTTATTGGTTGAACTGGAGGCAGCTGTGTAGAAGCTGTTTCCTCCTCTCCCAGCACCATATTGTGGGAGAGCAGATGCATAGAATAAGTCTTAATTCCAGTAACTTAGTCTAGTCTGAGTTGCTCCCCACAAGTTAGTTGGGCCAAGGGGGGTGTCAATTTTGTTTATTTTTTTCAAAAAGCCAGCTCCTCATTTGGCTGATTTTTTGTAATTTTTTTTTGATTCAATCCTGTTGATTTCTTCTCTGATTTTAATTATTTCTCTTCTCCTACTTGATTTGGGTCTGGTTTGCTGTAGATTTTCTAGATCCTTGAGGTGAGTTGAAAGCTCATCTATTTGGTGCCTTTCCAATTTCTTGATGTAGGCACCTATTGATATAGACTTTCCTCTTAACACTGCTTTTGCTGCATCCCGTAAGTTTTGATATGTTGTGCTGTTATCCTCATTTACTTCCAGAAAATTTTTTATTTCTCTTTTAATTTCTTCTGAGACCCATTGTTCATTCAGGAGCATGTTGTTCAATCTCCATGTGTTTGCATATGCTCTAGGGATTCCTGAGTCGCTAATTTCCAACTTCATTCTTTTATGGTCTGAGAAGCTGCATGGTATGATTCTAATTCTTTTGAATTTGCTGAGACTTGCTTTATGGCCTAGTACGTGGTCAATCCTAGAGAAGGTTCCATGTACTGCTGAGAAGAATGTAAAATCTTTAGCTGTAGGATTAAAAGTTCTATAGATATTTGTTAGATCCATTTGGGCTATAGTGTTGTTTAAATCTACTGTCTCCTTGTTGATCTTCTGTCCTGTTCATCTGTCTATTTCTGAGAGTGGAGTATTGAAGTCCCCCAGTATTATTGTATTGGGGTCTAAGTCTCCCTTTAAGTCCCTTAACAAATCTTTTAAATAAACCGGTGCCCTGTAGTTAGGTGCATATACATTGATAATTGTTATATCTTCCTGTTGAATTGATCCCTTGATCATTATATAGTGCCCCTCTTTGTCTCTCTTAACAGTTTTTGTGGTAAAGTTTATGTTGTCCGATATTAAGATGGCTACACCCGCTCTTTTTTCATTTCTGTTGGCATGGTATATCTTTTTCCAGCCTTTCACTTTCAGTCTGTATGCATCTTTGCTGGAAAGATGTGTTTCTTGTAAGCAGCAAATAGATGGGTTTTGTTCCTTAAGCCGATCAGCCAATCAGTGTCTTTTAACTGGACAGTTCAGGCCATTAATGTTCAATGTGACTAATGATAAGTGGTAACTTTGCCCTGCCATTTGCCAAAGATAAGTTCTAATATATGCTTTGAATTCCTTGTGATCTTTTGCTGTGAGGTTTCCTTCCTTTACCTTCTTTCATATTGATGACCGTGTTTCTGTGTTTCTGTGTGCAACACATCTTTAAGCACTTTTTGCAGTGTTGGATGAGTTCAGACAAATTCTTTCAATTTCTGTTTGCTCTGAAAAGTCTTTATTTCACCTTCATTCACAAATGAGAGCTTTGCAGGATATAATATTCTGGGCTGGAAGTTTTTCTCTCTTAGTACCTGGGCTATATCTCGCCATTCCCTCCTAGCTTGTAGGGTTTCTGATGAGAAGTCAGCTGTGAGTCTGATTGGAGATCCTTTGAAAGTAATCTGACGTTTCTCTCTTGCACATTTTAGGATCTTTTCTTTATGTTTCACTGTGGAGAATTTAATTACAACGTGTTGTGGTGAGACTCCTTTGGTCGTGTTTATTAGGGGTTCTATGAGCTTCCTGTACTAGGATGTCTCTGTCCTTCTCCAAACCTGGAACGTTCTCTGCTAGTATCTCACTAAAAAGGCCTTCTAATCCTTTCTCTCTCTCCATGCCTTCAGGAACTTCTAGAACCCAAATGTTGGGTTTTTTAATAGTATCCTGAAGATTCCCAACAATATGTTTTAGATTTCTAATTTCCTCTTCTTTTCTTTGGTCTGACTGTATCCTTTCCTGTTCTCTGTCTTCTAAGTCCGATATTCTCTCTTCTGCTTCACCCATTCTGTTTGTAAGGCTTTCTAGTGTGTTTTTCATTTGATCTATTGAATTCTTCACTTCATTATGATTTCTTGTCACTATCAGTTTCATGTTCTACTAGTTGTTTCATTTCATTTTGATTCCTCCTTAATATTTCATTTTCACGAGAGAGATTTTCTATCTTGTCCATTAAGGATTTCTGTAGTTCAAGAATTTGTTTTTGAGAACTTCTTAATGTTCTTATCAATTTTTTGAGATCTGCTTCTTGCATTTCTTCTATCTCATCATCTTCATAATCTTGAATTGGGGTGTCTTTTTCATTTGGGAGCATCATAGTGACTTCCTTGTTTTTATTACCTCGGTTTTTGCGTTTGTTATTTGGCATATTGGAGATATTTGGTTTCTTCACTGTGGTGCTTTTTCTTGTTATACTATGACTCTAGATTAAGTGGACTGTCTGTTTTTGAGGGAGCCTTAGAGGCTTGAGATGGGTGTGGCCTGAGAGCTCTGTTTGGTGTGCCAAAGGTGACACTCCCAGGTTAGGTGTTGTAGATTTCTTTCTTTCTTTCTTTCTTTCTTTCTTTCTTTCTTTCTTTCTTTTTTGATTCAAAAGGGAAGTAATTCTGCACAGCTGAACGAAGTTGGAGGTAGTTAGCAGGCAAATGACATACCCACAGGAGCCAGAGATTGGAAGCTCTTTCCCAAGGACCACACAGGGAATCTGTTCGGCCCTGAGAGTGGGCTCAAATTCTCCTTCAGTCTCCCACTGGGTTGCCAAAGTTACAGAATTGTAGTGTCTCTGGAGAGTACTCACGTGAATTCTGTGAGTTCTCTCCCCCATCGTCTCTTTTTTCACAGTCTCAATTCAGTAGCACCACAAATTCACTAGGTCCTAATCTGTTAATTCACCCCGCCCAGAGTCAGGTTTTTCTGCTAGGCTCAGGGCCGGTGCAGACCTGAGGTCGCTCTGCTTATGACGTATGTCCAAGATGGCACCTGCTCTTTGTCTTGCTCACCTTTGAGAGGTGAGTGGAGAGAGAGAAACCCGTGTCCATATCGGTCACTTTTTTTTCTCTCTCTTCTAGTTAGCCTGGTGAACTTTTCCCCCCAGGGTTGTTCCCTCTAGGCTCCTCTTTCTGCTTGCCTGCCAGTGTCTCAGGCTATTGAGGTTCGGCTCACCTCGCGTTCCAGTGGTGGTGTGTTGAGTCTGCCACTGGTGTCCTGAACTGTGGGCTCCCACGCTCTCCACGCAGGTCCACTGTGAATCACTCTTTCTGTAAGAGTTTCTTCTGCTGTTTCTTCTCCTACTCTTCCTTGAACCTGCAGTATCTCCACTTTTATTAAACTGTCTCTCCCAAGACTATCAGTGTGCTCCCTTCCTATTCCTCCATCTTGCCTGCAACCAAAATGTCCAGAATTTAACAACTGCAGATGTGCTGGGTTATTTATTTTTAGTCATAATGTACAACCTTAAAGGAAATAAGAAAAGATTCTGAATATTGGATGGTACAAAAATAACATGTGATTCATGGGAGATTGCTTAGCCTAAACAAGGGCACATTGAGAAGCTTTTGGAAATATGGCATTAAAAATAAATATTCTTTCAAAAATATTTAAATCCGCCTGCGCCTCGGCTCACTAGACTAATCCTCTGCCTTGCAGCGCTGGCACACCGGGTTCCATTCCCACTTGGGGCGCTGGATTCTGTCCCGGTTGCCCCTCTTCCAGGCCAGCTCTCTGCTGTGGCCCGGGAGTGCAGTGGAGGATGGCCCAAGTGCTTGGGCCCTGTACCCACATGGGAGACCAGGAGAAGCACCTGACTCCTGCCTTTGGATCAGTGCAGTGCGCTGGCCGCGGCGGCCATTGGAGGGTGAACCAGCGGCAAAAAGGAAGACCTTTCTCTCTGTCTCTCTCTCTCTCTCTCACTGTCCACTCTGCCTGTCAAAAAAAAATTTAAATCCAGGTATATTTTTATATTCCATATTTTCTATTAATTTTTAAGACTCATCATATCATCCCAGAACTCATAATGAAAACACAGTATTATATTTTTTCTAATATAAGAATATTCTATGAGCATCAGTTACCTGATTTAATGAATATTTATTGTTGTTCAGCAATGCATTTCTGTCCACTTTAATGAGCAAAGATTAATTTTTCCAATCATACATATTCAAGAAACAAAGCAAGGAAAGTGACTGGGTCTTTTCTTTTCCCATTTCTTTCATTTAGTCTTGCACACTCCCTTTAATATTTCATTGACGTACTGGAAACAAAGACCAGTTGCCCCAAACTCACCTCATTGTCATATTTTTCTCTAGATTCTCTTAGGTTGTCCTTGGAGGTTTTACTCTAGAGCCTGAAAATCCTTCAGAAACATAGTTTTAAAGCTAAATCTCTAAAGGCTTAAGTTAAACATGTTTCACTGGAAGATAATATGTATATGCAGTATGTGAATCCTGCATTGGTAGAAGAATGGGTCTGCCAGATATAATGCAGGACACCCTAATACTGTGTGGAACATCATCAAACCAAAAATTACATTGTTTAGCAAAAATTCAAATTTATCTACAGACTTCATCTTTCTAAAATTTACCACTTTGTTCAAACAACACATAAAAACTTTTCAAATTAACTAATGAATTGATGACAAACTGCTGCCTATATTGCATCATGATCATTCCCCTTTTAACCTAGGGTATGAGGATACGTTGTTATTTGCACTTCCATCAATCAGTCCAATTATTTATACTGAATATTGTGAAGTCTATATATGTATAAGCTTCACAAAATACTTTTTTATTTTTTAAAAGATTTATTTATTTGATCAAGTTACACAGAGAGAGGAGGGGGGGTCTTCCATCTGATGGTTCACTTCCCAATTAGCTGCAATGGCTAGAGTTGTGCTGATCCAAAGCCAGGAGCCAGGAGTTTCTTCCAGGTCTCCCTCATGGGTGCAGGGGCCAAGGACTTGGACCATCTTCTACTGCTTTCCCAGGCCATAGCAGAGAGCTGGATTGGAAGTGGAGCAGCTGGGTTTTGAACCAGTGCTCATATGGGATGCTGGCACTTCAGGCCAGGGCATTATTTGCTGCACCACAGCACTGACCCCCACAAAATATGTTTTAATGAACTTCTATCTTCAATTTTACATTACCACAGTAACATTTTATGAAAAAGAAAAACTTCCCTTGTCAGCTGTGGCTATTAGTAATATTCAAATTATAGTTTCTAGTTGAAAGGCTCAATGCTTCCATAAAAATAATCAGTACTTTATCTTTTCTCAAGTGACCACAGCTCAAGCACCATGACTCCAAAGGGTAGGATGCCTTTTGTGATGAGAGACTAGATTAATCACACTATTTGACAAAGTAATTTCATTTCTAGGTGTTCATTCTAAGGAAACAAAAGGAATAGATCACAAAGACGTCTGCACAGGATGTTCCTCACAGTGTTGCTTGTAATAGCAATAAATCAACAAATAAATTGGAGAAATTGAGGATAACATTTACAATGCCATCAGAAAATGATTAGCTAAGTCAGTGATGGAACATCCAACCAGACTAGTCTCCTAACTGGATCTTACCATTTGTTCTTATCCAGCAACTATCCAGTCTCAAGAAGATAAATGAACTTTTTAAAACAGCAGAGACTAAAAAGAGAACTTCGGGCTTAAAATATACCAATATTTTCTGATTTTTATTTTATTTATTCATTTGACAAGCATTTTAGTTAACAATTAAGATACAAAAACTATATATTCATTTATTATGGACAATGGGTACTTCAAAAAGTTTGAAGAAAATGGAATATAAAAGTACATTTATTTTGGTGCATGAAAACTTGAAATCTATGCAGATAAGAGGATGTTTAAAAAACTCAATGAAAATAAGTGTTATAAAATCTATATATGAACTTTAAGTTTTTCTGAATCAAAATAATTTGTTTCATTATAAAAGAATTTTTGAAGTATCACTGCATATATTGTTTTTGAAATAGGTATGCATCATAGAATGCCTAAAGAAAGTGACTTAACATACATATCATCTTGCACATATTTTGAGTTAGGACTACTTAAATCTATTTTCCCAACAATATTGGAGGATATTATTCATTGTTATCAACTATATTCATCATATTTCACTTTTATCTCCATCCTCCAATTAAATCAATGTTTAAAATATTTGTTTTAATTCCATTAATATAAAAAAATAGGTTTCATGTATTTTCATGTACAATTCTAAGATAACCATACTTCCTGACCACCCTTCCTCCCTCCCTCCCTCAATCCTCCTCCTTCTTTCTTTTTTTTTTTTTTGGAGTTTTGCAAAGACACATTTTCAGTACACTATATAATCACAGGCTTAATATATAGTCACAGGCTTAACCATAAAAGTATCAACTTCTATCCTTTGATTATACACCCACATTTTGTTCACCTCATTAAATTTTTTTTATATTTTTATTTATTTAGTAAATATAAATTTCCAAAGTACAGTTTATGGATTACAATGGCTTCCCCCCCCATAATTTCCCTCCCACTCACACCCCTCCCTTCTCCCATTCCCTATCCCATTCCATTCACATCAAGATTCATTTTCAATTATCTTTATATACAGAAGATCAATTTAGTGTATATTAAATAAAGATTTTAACAGTTTGCACCCACACAGAAACACAAAGTGAAAAATACTGTTTCAGTACTAGTTGTATCATTACTTCACATTGGACAACACACTAAGGACAGATCCCACATGAGAAGTAAGTACACAGTGACTCCTGTTGTTGACTTAACAATTTGACACTCTTGTTTATAGCGTCAGTAATCTCCCTAAGCTCTAGTCATGAGTTGCCAAGGCTATGGAAGCCTTTTGAGTTTGCCGACTTCGATCTTATTCTGACAGGGTCATATCAAAGTGGTAGTACTCTCCTCCCTTCAGAGAAAGGTACCACCTTCTTTGATGGCCCCATTCTTTCCACTGGGATCTCACTTGCAGAGATCTTTCATTTAGGTCTTCTTTTTTTTTTTTTTCCAGAGTGTCTTGGCTTTCCATGCCTAAAATACTCTCATGGGCTCTTCAGCCATATCCAAATGCCTTAAGGGCTGATTCTGAGGCCAGAGTGCTATTTAGGACATCTGCCATTCTATGAGTCTGCTATGTATCCTGCTTCCCATGATGGATCGTTCTCTCTCTTTTTGATTCTATCAGTTAGTATTAGCAGACAATAGTCTTGTTTGTGTGATCACTTTGACTCTTAGAACTATCAGTGAGATCAATTGTGAACTGAAATTGAACACTTGGACTAGTGAGATGGCATTGGTATATGCCACCTTGTTGGGATTGTATTGGAATCTCCTGGCACGTTTCTAACTACACCATTTGGGGAAAGTCCGATTGAGCATGTCCCAAATTGTACATCTCCCTCTTTTATTCCCACTCTTATATTTGACAGGGGTCACTTTTAAGTTAAAGTTTAAACACCTAAGAATAATTTTGTGTTAATTACAGAGTTCAACCAATGGTACTAGAACAAAAAGAATACTAAAATGGATAAAGTATTACATGTACATCAACAGTCAGGTCAAGAGCTGTTCAAGTCACTGTTTCTCATAGTGTCCATTTCACTTCAACAGGTTTCCCCTTTGGTGCTCAGTTAGTAGTCGCCAATCAGGGAGAACATATATTTGTTACTTTGGGACTGGCTTAATTCACTCAGCATAATGTTTTCCAGATTCCTCCATCTTGTTGCAAATGACCTGATTTCATTGTTTTTGACTGCTGTATAGTTTTCTATAGAGTACCTGTCCCATAATTTCTTTATCCAGTCTACTGTTGATGGGCATTTGGGTTGGTTCCAGGTCTTAGCTACTGTGAATTGAGCTGCAATAAACATTAATGTGCAGACAGCTTTTTTATTTTCAAATTTAATTTCCTTTGGGTAAATTCCAAGGAGCGGTATGGCTGGGTTGTATGGTAGGGTTATATTCAGGTTTCTGAGGAATCTGCAGACTGACTTCCATAGTGGCTTAACCAATCTGCATTCCCACCAACAGTGGGTTAGTGTCCCTTTTATCCCAAATCCTCTCCAGCATCTGTTGTTGGTAGATTTCTGAATATGAGCCATTCTAACCGGGGTGAGGTCAAACCTCATTTTGGTCTTGATTTGCATTTTCCTGATTGCTAATGATCTTGAACACTTTTTCATGTGTCTGTTGGCCATTGGATTTCCTCTTTTGAAAAATGTCTATTGAGGTCCTTGGCCCATCTCTTAAGTGGGTTGTTTGTTTTGATGTTGTGGGGTTTCTTGATTTCTTTGTAGATTCTGGTTATCAACCCTTTATCAGTTGCATAGATAGCAAATATGTTTTCCCATTCTGTTGGTTGCCTCTTCACTTTCCTGACTGTTTCTTTGCAGTACAGAAAATTCTCAATTTGATGCAATCCCAAATGTTAATTTTGGCTTTGACTGCCTGTGCTTCTGGGGTATTTTCCAACAAGTCTTTGCAGGTACCTATATCTTGCAGGGTTTTTCCAATGCTCTCTAATAATTTGATGGTGTCAAGTCATAGATTTAGGCCTTTAATCCATGTTGAGTGAATTTTTGTGTAAGGTGAAAGGTAGGGGTCTTGCTGCATGATTCTGCACGTGGAAATACAGTTTTCCCAGCACCATTTATTGAATAGACTGTCCTAACTCCAGGGATTGGTTTTGGATCCTTGATCAAATATGAGTGGGCTGTAGATGTTTGGGTTGATTTCTGGTGTTTCAATTCTGTTCCTTTGGTCTATCCATCTGTTTCTGTACCAGTACCATGCTGTTTTGATTACAACTGCCCTGTAGTATGTCCTGAAATCTGGTATTGTGATGCCTCTGGCTTTGTTTTTGTTGTGCAAGATTGCTTTAGCTATTCGAGGTCTCTTGTGCCTCCATATGAATTTCAGCATCATTTTTTCCAGATCTGAGAAGAAGGTCTTCGGTATCTTGATTGGTATTGCATTGAATGTATAAATTGCTTTTGGGAGAATGGACATTTTGATAATATTGATTCTTTCAATCCATGAGCATGGAAGATTTTTCCATTTCTTGGTATCCTCTTCTATTTCTTTCTTTAAGGTGTTGTAATTTTCATCGTAGAGTTCCTTAACGCCCTTGGTTAAGTTTATTCCAAGGTATTTGATTGTTTTTGTAGCTATTGTGAATGAGACTTCCGCAGCCGTGGCATTGACTGTGTATACAAAGGCTGTTGATTTTTGTGCATTGATTTTATATTCTGCTACTTTGCCAAACTCTTCTATGAGTTCCAATAATCTCTTAGTAGAGTTCTTTGGGTCCCCTAGGTAAAGAATCATGTCATCTGCAAAGAGGGATAGTTTGAGTTCTTCCTTCCCAATTTGTATCCCTTTAATTTCTTTTTCTTGCCTAATAGCTCTGGCTAGACCTTCCAGAACTATATTGAATAGCAGTGGTGAGAGTGGGCATCCCTGTCTGGTACCAGGTCTCAGTGGAAATGCTTCCAACTTTTCCCCATTCAATAGGATGTTGGCCGTGGGTTTTTCATAGATTGCTTTGATTGTATTGAGGAATGTTCCTTCGATACCCAGTTTACTTAGAGTTTTCATCATGAAAGGGTGTTGTATTTTATCAAATGCTTTCTCGGCATCTATTGAGAGAATCATATGGTTTTTCTTCTGCAGTCTGTTAATGTGGTGTATCTCATTGATTGATTTGCAAATGTTGAACCAACCCTGATTACCAGGGATAAATCCCACTTGGTCTGGGTGGATGATCTTTCTGATGTGTTATTGCATTCTATTGGTGAGAATTTTATTGAGGATTTTTGCGTCTATGTTCATCAGGGATATTGGTCTGTAATTCTCTTTCAGTGCTGCATCTTTTTCCGGCTTAGGGATTAAGGTGATGCTGGCTTCATAGAAAGAATTTGGGAGGATTCCCTCTTCTTCAATTGTTCTGAATAGTTTGAGAAGAACTGGACTCAGTTCTTCTTTAAATGTCTGGTAGAATTCAGCAGTGAATCCATCTGGTCCTGGGCTTTTCTTTGTTGGGAGGGCCTTTATTACTGTTTCAATTTCTGTCTCAGTTATGGGTCGGTTTAGGTTTTCGATGTCTTCCTGGTTCAATTTAGGTAGGTTTCATGTGTCCAGGAATCTATCCATTTCTGATAGGTTTCCCTGTTTGCTGGCATACAAGTCCTTGTAGTAATTTCTGATGATTCTTTTTACTTCTGTGGTGTCTGTTGTTATGTTTCCTTTTTCATCTCTGATTTCATTGATTTGGGTCTTTTCTTTTTTTAGTTAGTTGGGCTAATGGGGGTGTCAATTTTGTTTATTTTTTCAAAAAGCCAGCTCCTCGTTTGGCTGATTTTTTGTAATGTTTTTTTTTTTTTTTTTGGATTCAATCCTGTTGATTTCTTCTCGGATTTTAATTATTTCTCTTCGCCTACTAGATTTGGGTCTGGTTTGCTGTAGGTTTTCTAGATCCTTGAGGTGAGTTGAAAGCTCATCTATTTGGTGCCTTTCCAATTTCTTGGTGTAGGCACCTGTTGATATAGACTTTCCTCTTAACACTGCTTTTGCTGCATCCCACAAGTTTTGGTATGTTGTGCTGTTATCCTCACTTACTTCCAGAAAATTTATTTCTCTTTTAATTTCTTCTATGACCCATTGTTCATTCAGGAGCATGTTGTTCAATCTCCATGTGTTTGCGTATGCTCTAGGGATTCCTGAGTCGCTAATTTCCCACTTCATTCTTTTATGGTCTGAGAAGCTGCATGGTATGATTCTAATTCTTTTGAATTTGCTGAGACTTGCTTTATGGCCTAGTACGTGGTCAATCCTAGAGAAGGTTCCATGTACTGCTGAGAAGAATGTAAATTTTTTATGTGTAGGATGAAAAGTTCTGTATATATCTGTTAGATTCATTTGGGCTATAGTGTCATTTAAATCTATTGTCTCCTTCTTGATCTTAACAGAAGAATCAGTGTAGCAGAAGAAAGAATATCTGAATTAGAAGACAAATCACAGGAAATTTTTGGTCGCAAGAAGAAATTAGAAAACTAAAAAATGGTGATGGTAATCTAAAGATACAATCAAATGATGCAGCCTATGGATTCTAGGAATTCCTGAAGGCATGAAAAGAGAGAAATAATTAGAAGGCCCTTTTAGTAAAATAATAACAGAAAACTTCCCTAACTTGGAGAAAGGAATGGACAGTCAAGCACAGGAAGCACATAGAACTCCTAATAGACATGACCAGAGAAGATATCCCCATGACACATTGTATTCAAACTCTCTAGAGTAAAACATAAAGATTCTAAAATGTGTACAAGAGAAACACCAGATTATTTTCAGGAGATCTCCTACTAGATTCACATCAGACTTCTCACCAGAAACCCTTCAGGCTAGGAGAGAATGGCGAGATATATTCCAAGTCTTAAGAGAAAAAAAGTCAACCCAGATTCAATGTGATGCTAATCAGAATACCAAGGACATTCTTCTCAGCAATAGGAAAAATGGTGCTGGAATTCATATGGAAACACAGGAGACCCTGAATAGCTAAAACAATCTTATACAACAAAATCAAAGCCAAAGGCATCACAATACCAATTTTCAAGACACACTCCAGGGCAGTTACAACCAAAATATCATGGTACTAGTGCAAAAACAGAAAGACAGAGCAATGGAACAGAAAGAAATGCCAGAAATCAATCCAAGCATCTACAATGAACTTATATTTGACAAAGAAGCTAAAACCAATTCCTGAAACAAGGACAGTCTCTTAAACAAATGGTGCTGGGGAAAATGGATTTCCAGATGCAAAAGTATGAAACAAGATCACTACATTACACCTTACACAAAAATCCATTCAACATGGATTAAAGACCTAAATTTGCAACCTGATACCATCAAATCATTAGAGAACATTGGAGAAGCCCTGCAATACATTAGCACAGACAAAGGGTTCTTGGAAAAGATCCCAGAGTCAAAGGCAATCAAAGCCAAAATTCACAAATGGAATTACATCATACCAAAAGGTTCTGTACTGCAAAAGAAACACTCAGGAAAGTGAAAGTGAACTGAGAGAATGGCAGAAACTATTTGCAAACTATGCAACTGACAAAGGATTAATAACCAGAATATATAAAGAGATCAAGTAATTCAAGGAAAACAAAGCAAACAACCCTGTGAAGAAATGGGCAAAGGACTTAAACAGACATTTTTCAAAAGAGGAAATCCAAATGGCCAAAAGACACATGAACAAATTCTCAGGATCACTAGCCAATAGGGAAATGCAAGTCAAAACTACGATGAAGTTTCATTTCACCTCCATTTCATACAAAAATCAATGAACAGCAAATGCTGGAAAGGATGTGGGGGAAAAACACTAATCTACTGTTGGTAGGAATGTAAACTGCAAAAAGCCACTATGGAAGACAGTATGGAGATTTCTCAGAAATCTGAATATAGATCTATCATATGACCCAGCCATCCCTCTCCTGAGAATTTACCAAAAAGAAATGAAATCAGTATATGAAAGAGTTATCTGCACCCCCATGTTTATTGCAGCTCAATTCACAGTAGCTAAGACATGGAATACACACAAATGCTGTCCACAGAAAACTGGATAAAGACATTATGAGATTGGCTGGCACCGTGTCTCACTAGGCTAATCCTCCACCTGAAGCACTGGTACCCCAGGTTCTAGTCCCCGTTGGGATGCCGGAATCTGTCCTGGCTGCTCCTCTTCCAGTCCAGCTCTCTACTGTGGCCCGGGAAGGCAGTGGAGGATGGCCCAAGTGCTTGAACCCTGCACCCACAGGGGAGACCAGGAGGAAGCACCTGGCTCCTGGCTTCAGATCGGCACTGTGCACCAGCTGCAGCAGCCAACTGGGGGGTAAACCAATGGAAGGAAGACCTTTCTCTCTGTCTCTCTCTCACTGTCTAACACTGCCTGTTAAAAAAAGAAATTATGAGATATGTACATCATGGAATAATATTGAGCAGTAAAAAAAAAAAATGAAATCCAGTCATCTGCAACAAAATGGATGCATATGGAAAATTCATACTTAGAAAAATAAGCCAATACCAAAGGAGCAATTACCAGATTTTCTCCCTGACCTGTGATACTAACACAGCATCTAAAAAGAAATCTGTAGAGGTGAAATTCACACTTGGAGAAGCAATATCTTGAGAAGCCCTATTCTTGACTGTTGAGGAACAGTTTTGCTTCATAGTATTTTTGAACTTTTTACTTAACATAGAGTTAAACATATGTGTGTTAAGTCAATTGAAAATAGATCTCAGTAAGAAATAAGAGTGCATCTGGCCTCAGAATCAACCCTTAAGACATTCAGGTCTGGCTAAAAAGCCCATGAGAGTATTTCAGGCATGAAAAACAAGACATTCTTGCCGGCGCCTCAGCTCACTAGGCTAATCCTCTGCCTTGTGGTGCCCGCACACCGGGTTCTAGTCATTGTTGGGGTGCCGGATTCTGTCCCGGTTGCCCCTCTTCCAGGCTAGCTCTCTGCTGTGGCCAGGGAGTGCAGTGGAGGATGACCCAAGTGCTTGGGCCCTGCACCCCATGGGAGACCAGGATAAGTACCTGGCTCCTGCCATTGGATCAGTGCGGTGTGCCAGCCGCAGTGCGCCGGCCACGGCGGCCATTGGAGGGTGAACCAATGGCAAAAGGAAGACCTTTCTCTCTGTCTCTCTCACTGTCCACTCTGCCTATCAAAAAAAAAAAAAAAAGACACTCTGACAAAAAAAAAAAAGACCTAAATGAAAGATCTCTGTGAGGGAGAACCCAGAGGAAAGAACGAGCCATCAAAGAAGGAGGTACCTTTCTCTGAAGGGAGGAGAGAACTTCCACTATGACCATGGCCTTGTCTAAATAAGATCGGAGTTGGTGAACTCAAAAGGCTTCCATAGCCTTGGCAACTCATGACAAGAGCCTCGGGTGATTACTGACGCCATAAACAAGAGCGTCAGTTGTTAAATCAACAACAGGAGTCACTATGCACTTACTCCCCATGTAGGATCTCTGTCCTTAATATGTTGTACAATGTGAATTAATGCTATAACTAGTACTCAAACAGTACTTTACACTTTGTGTTTCTGTGTGGATGAAAACTGTTGAAATCTTTACTTAGTATATACTAAATTGATCTTCTGTATATAAAGATAATTGAAAATGAATCTTGATGTGAATGGGATGGGAGAGGGAGCAGGAGATGGGTTGGTTGCAGGTGGGAGGGAAGTTATGGGGGGGAAAGCCACTGTAATCCAAAAGCTGTACTTTGGAAATTTATATTTATTAAATAAAAGATTTTTAAAAAGAAAAAAAGAAATAAGAGTGGGAATAAGAGAGGGAAAAGGATGAGGGTGCGAATACAGGTGGGAAGGGGGGCATGGTTGGAAGAATCACCATATTCCTAAAGTTGTATTTATAAAATATATGAAGTTTGTAACTGTAAAGTTGTATAGCTCTTCACTCATTTCTATGGACTTATTCTAAGGGTACAGTTTAAAAACTTGCTTTGGAACCCCAAATTCCCTTATGCTGGGTGGTAAAAATACCACCGTGTTACAGTGATCTTATGGATAGAATTAAGTATCTGGAAATAATAACAGATAGAATCATAAGGAGTGACTGTTTCAACTGGGAAGCAGTCCACACAGCAGATTCATAAAATGACAATCAATTTAAATATCACTCTGACCTCAGATTCAGCCAGTAAGGCATTCTGCTATGGCTGAAATCCCCACGAGAGCATTTCACATGAGGAAAGCTTTAGATACTCTGGCAAAAAAGTCCTCACATGAAGGACCTCAGTGGGTGAGACCCCAGTGGAAAGAAGTGGTCATCAAAGGAGGTACTTTGCTTTGAAGGGAGGAGAGAACTTCCATTTTGCTTATGGCCTTGGCTAAATATTGATGGAGTTTGTGTATTCAAAAGGCTTACATAGCCTAGGCAGCTCAGGTCAAGAGCCTCTGGTGATCACTGACATCATACATAAGAGCGTTAATTGTTAAATTAACAGCAGAGGTCACTCTGCACTAATTTCCCATGCAGGACTTCTGTCCTCAAATAGTTGTATTATAATTATGCTTAAGTGCTTACAAAAGTTGTATCATTCTTGGATGCTTCTTTAAAATTAACTAAGTTTCTATAAAAAAAGAAGTGAAATTAACTACAAGATGCAATGACTTCGAACAGTCCTTGTCTCCACTGTTGAGGAACAGTTTTTTTGTGCACATTGTTGAACTGTTTACTTAATACAGCGTTGGTCTTCTGTGTATAAAATTAATTGAAAATGGATCTTAGTGGAGAATGGGACAGGGAATGGAAGAAGGAGGAGGATGAAGGGTGGGAGTGTGGGAGGGTAGTTATGATGGGAAGTATCATCATATTCCTAAAGTTGTATTTATGAAATGCATGAAGTTTGTAGTCCTTAAATAAAAGTTTTCTTTGGGAGAAAAAAAAGGAATATGAGAATGAGATGTCATGAACAGTGTGTAACTCTTATTCTTGTCTGTTTTAAAGATTCCTTTGTTGTAAGGAGACCTCAAGGTTTACGTGGGGATCAAATAAGATTTTATAATTAAATTTCATTATGTAGCAATAAGAAAACAAATAAGATCAATGTGAATAATCTGGGTTAAATAATTTTTACAGAAATGCATGCAATATTTTTTCAAAGTTTCTTCAGTGCCTAAGGTGTTATCATTTGGTTCCTTTATGAGAATGTCTTCCAATACCATGAATTATGTGCCATTGCTTCTGAAATAACAGATTTTTTATTTCATGCCATGATGAAAACTCTCATAGTGGATTATATACCAACTTTGAAGTTAAGAAATGGTTTCATAGAAGGTCATCATCTCATGATATTATCAGAAATAAAAGGTTATACATCTATGAAATATTTTAAAAGAACATAATAGAATGAATTATCAAATTATTGAATAAGAATAACAAAGTTTTTGTTAATAAATTAACAAATTATTGAATACCAATAAAATAGTGACAGGACTGTTTTATTTTTGAAGTCATTTAATATGCATTAGAAAATAATTTTCAAAAAATAAAAAGCAATTAGGTTAACAAAAGTTACCACATTGTCATCATCATATTTGTTGAGTTTCCAAGAGATTAGTGAATAAAAGAGGCAGTTTTTGATGTCACTGATGAAGAGCAAGTTGATGGTGATGATTCTCATCTCCACTGAGATTGTCTCGGTGCCAGAACACTTTGGGGTTTTTCACATTCAGTAATTATCTACACAACCATAGTGGGCTAGTGAGGTAAGCACCATGATTATTTCAATTTTTTTTTTCAGGTTAAGAAACTGTGCAGGGGCCGACACTGGTGTAACAGACTAATGCACTGGCCTGAAGTGCCAGCATCCCATATGCATGCCGGTTCAAGACCCGGCTGCTCCACTTCTGATCCAGCTCTCTGCTATGGCCTGGGAAGCAGTACAAGATAGCCCAGGTCCTTGGGCCCCTGCACCCATGTGGGAGACTCAGAGGAAGCTCCTAGCTCCTCCTGGCTTCAGCTCAGTGCAGCTCCAGCCATTGCGGCCATCTGGGGAGTGAACTATCAGATGGAAGACCTCTCTCTCTCTCTCTCTGCCTCTCCTCTCTCTGTGTAACTCTGACTTTCAAGTAAATAAATAAATCTTTAAAAAAAAAAGAAACTGTACAAGAAAAAGGTTAAATAACTTTCCCAAACTCACAGACTTGGAAGGCATGAGCTAGTCATATGAAAACTAGATAATATATTGCAGAGAATTGAGGATTTAGTATTTTTATTTTCAGTGATTTTTGAATACAATTTCTTCCCAATTTTAGGGTGATATAAGACCTACAGGGCCTCCTTGTGAACCTGGTGTAACCAGTGTACCAATGAGCAACATCAAGGAAACATGGAGACCAATTTATATAAGGTTCAGTCATTACAACTTATTTTTCTTTTTATTTTTAAACTTTTATTTAATGAATATAAATTTCCAAAGTACAGCTTATGGATTACAATGGCTTCCCCCCCCCCATAACATCGCTCCCACCCTCAACCCTCACCTTTCCCACTCCCTCTCCCCTTCCATTCACATCAAGATTCATTTTTGTTTCTCTTTATATACAGAAGATCAGTTTAGCATACATTAAGTAAAGATTTCAACAGTTTGCTCCCACACAGAAACATAAAGTGAAAAATACTGTTTGAGTACTAGTTATAGCATTAAATCTCAATGTACAGCACACTAAGGACAAAGATCCTACATGAGGAGTAAGTGCATAGTGACTCCTGTTGTTGATTTAACAACTGACACTCTAGTTTATGGCGTCAGTAATCACCCTAGGTTCTTGTCATGAGCTGCCAAGGCTATGGAAGCCCCCTGAGTTCACTGACTCTGATCATATTTAGACAAGGCCATGGTCAAAGTGGAAGTTCTCTCCTCCCTTCAGAGAAAGGTACCTCCTTCTTTGATGACCCATTCTTTCCACTGGGATCTCACTCGCAGAGATCTTTCATTTAGGTCCCCCCCCCACCCAGAGTGCCTTGGCTTTCTGTGCCTGAAATAGTCTCATGGGCTTTTCAGCCAGATCCACATGCCTTAAGTGCTGATTCTGAGGCCAGAGTGCTGTTTAGGACATCTGCCATTTTATGGGTCTGTGTGTATCTCACTTCCCATGTTGGATCATTCTCTCCCTTTTTTATTCTATCAGCTAGTATTTGCAGACACTAGTCTTGTTTATGTGATCCCTTTGGTTCTTAGTCCTATCATTATGATCAATTGTGAACAGAAATTGATCCCTGGGACTAGTGAGATGGCATTGGTACATGCCACCTTGATGGGATTGAATTGGAATCCCCTGGTATGTTTCTAATTCTACCATTTGAGGTAAGTCAGCTTGAGCATGTCCCGAATTGCACATCCCTTCCCTCTCATATTCTCACTCTTACATTTAACAGCGATCACTTTTCAGTTAAGTTTCAGCACTTAAGAATTGTGTATTGATTACAGTATTCTCATAGTGTACAACTTATTTTTCTAGGCCCATCCTAATGTAGCAAGTAATGACAATCCAGTTGGGAGCTCTGTCCTGTGGACTGAGGCTTAAGGAATATCTTCTTTTTGTCAGAGTATTTATATTCAAATGCTGAGAATGTACCCAGTGTATACTTCTAAGATATCTGTATTTGTGCAGCTAAAATTTCCTGCTGAACATATGATCTGAGAGATACTACATAACATTCCAAACATTACTGATTTAATTTTCTTTGATATTTTCATTTATGTCTATAACTGTATTATTGTGTTGGTAGGAGTAAAATTATTTTTTTACTACTTTTGTTTTTAGAGTGGTATTGTTACATGTGGTTCAGAGGGCCCTTCTGGAAATCCTGATGAAGATGTAAGATGCCATCCTTTATTTTACTTTGAAGTTTAATGTCAAGATAAAACAGTATGTCTTAATCCCCATTTCATTTTCTTAACTAAATTCAGTCAAAATTGTAAAAATCAGAGGCATTTTTTTATTTTTAAGAATTATTTAATTGAAAGGCTATAGAGATTACTGAGAGAGTGGAAAGGAGAAACAGAATAAGAGAGAGAGAGAGAGAGAGAGAGAGAGAGAGAGAGAACCTCTTACATTTATTGATTTATTTCCCACAGGGCTGCAATGGCTTGGGCTGGGCCAAGTGGTAGCCAAGTGCCTTGAAATCCATCTGGGTCTCCTATGTGAATTTCAGGGGCCCAGGCATTGGACCATCTTCTGCTGTTTTCTTAAGCATATTTGCAGGGAGCTGCATGAGATGTAGAGCATCTAGGAGTCAAAGCAGCACTGATATAGGATATTAGCATCATGGGTGGTGGCTTAACCTGCTGCACCATGGTGCTGGCCTTGTCACCTCCCTCCTGCTGATCAGCAGCCACTGTGCTTCTTCCAGGCACATTTAACCACAGTGGGAACTCAGTTCTCCTCACTTACAGTCAACATCTATTTTCTAAAGTATGTTTATAGGTGATTAACCCGGGGCACCATAAATCCTAATTGCACAGTAATTTTTTCATTTAAAAAAAGCTCTTTTTGATAATATGTTAACAAATAATGTCTCATCTATAATCCCATTTAGATTTCTCCTTGAGATTCTATTACTTTTGCTGATGGAACTGCTAAAATGATCTGAAAGAAAATACATTGCTATATTGTTATATTGTCATTGTTATATTGTCATTGTGACATCTTAATTAGATGTAATCTTGAAAAAAATTGGTAAAGTTAGTGTTATAGTGCCAGTATAGCCAATATAGCTTAACAATACTGAAAAAGTAATTTTTAATTTAATTTTTAATCAAAGACTAAACTGCAGATTTTAGTGTTGAGTACATGGGATAGGTTAGCAATGTGTAACAACAGATTTCCTTTCTTATATTCTTTGCAGTTATACCAAAATTTATGGTAAAATTAGGAATATGTCATTTATGTCTATTTTACACTAAACCATGTAAATACAGTATTTTTCCTTTGTGAGTCATGATATTTAGACAGATTACATTGAACTACAAATGAAAAATATTTCTTTTTCAATCACAAGGAAAAATTGGCATGTAGCATTTTAAGAAGCTGTTACGGGGGCTGGCACCAAGGCCTGCAGTGCCAGCATCCCATATGGGCACTGGGTTCTAGTCCCAGTTTCTCCTCTTCCAGTCCAGCTCTCTGCTGTGGCCCAGGAAGGCAGTGAAGGATGGCCCAAGTGCTTGGGCCCTGTACCCACATGGGAGACCAGGAGGAAGCGCCTGGCTCCTGGCTTCAGATCGGCACAGTGCCAGCTATAGCAGCCATTTAGAGGGTAAACCAATGGAAGAAAGACTTTTCTGTCTCTCTCTCTCACTGTCTAACTCTGCCTGTCTAAAAAAAAAAAAAAAACAGAAGCAGTTACTTAATTCAGTGTCATGTATTCATACAGGATTTCACAGTATATCTCTTTTCTGTGTGTAAATTTTAGTATTCATAATATGGTACCAAAGGTAATACTAAGATGAGCGTATTTATAGTTTATTTCTGGATAAATTAGTTTATTTCTGGTTGAAGACCTGAATACCAACATGTAAAAGAAATTGGTATCACAGACAGGAACTAGGTTTTTTCAGGTTTATGTATTTATTTGAAAGAATTACAGAGAAAGAAAGGCAGAAAGATAGAAAGAGGAAGAGGAAGAGAAAGAGGTCTTCCAACTGCTAGTTCACTCCCCAAATAGCTGCAATGGCCAGGACAGGGCCAGGACAGGGCCAGGACAGGGCCAAGCCTAAGCCAGGAGCTAGGAGCTTCATCCAGGTCTCCCACAATAGGGATCCAATGACTTGAGCCATCTTCTGCTGCTTTCCCAGCAATATTAGCAGGTACCTGGATTGAAAGTAGAGCAGCCAGGACTTGATGCTAGCATTATGGGTGGCACCTTTACCCACTGTACCACAACACTGGCTGGAACTAGCTTAAAGTAAAAAGTGTATCCACATGAAATGGATGAAGGAATCCCATACCCATGGTCTGAAGTCTTTATTTGCTTAAAAGAATCCTTAACTCTATTATGTGAAGTTGAGGTCCAGCTAGGACAACATTCAGACTTCAGCAGCCACCACGTGCATATATGTCCTTGGGGTTGTGGCCACCATGAGAGGGACAATAGTTGCCTCTGCCATCTGGGATTGCATCTGGGATTGCTGAAGAATGGGGAGGCAAGTCAGATTCAGGTTTCCTTGCTCCTGGTGTCTGGTGTCAGCAGGTGGGTCACCAGTGGTCTGCAGTATGTCTAGCTGACAGCTGAGTAAATGGCCTGCATGGCCACCATGGGTTTATTTTCATCCTGGCTAGAACTCTCCAGCTCCTGCCCAGACTCGCATGAGGAGCCAAGGGGCAGTGTCTGGATTCCACCCCCAGCAGAGGCCATGCATCACTGGCAATGTCCACCTGGTTGGGGGCAAGCTTCCAGGCAGTTCTCTCAAGAGGCTGGGTTGACATCTGGAGCCAGACTTCATCAGGCTTGGACTCTGACCTTCTAAACAGTTCAGTTTTCCAGTTTACCCATGGCTGAAAGCAGCAGTTGTCAGTTCTGCCATCTTTGAAGTGTTTGCCCTCCTCTACCTACTGCTGAATGTGGGTCCTTGTCCAGGCAGATGTGGGACTGCCTCACCCCCTACCTGGGGCCCTGGCAACACACATGGCCACCAGCTATGCTCTGGGCAGCAAGCTCCTGACCATTTCCATGTTAGCTCCTCTGGCAAGCTGTGGCTTTTGGTGTTGTCAGTAGACTGTGCTCTCTTGTGCTCACTGCCACCAAGAAAGCACCATCTGTGGTGTCTTCAGCACTGTTTTCAAGGGTTAAAACAGAGTCCAGGTGGTAAAATCACCAGGCAGGACAGTTGTCTGTTCTAGTCAACAAAATCTACAAATACAATGCTAGAGTTGTGGCACCAGGGGTTGAGCCACCGCCTTTGACACCAGGATTTCTTGTGAGTGCTGGTTTGAGTCCAGATTCTTCTGATTTAAATCCAGCTCCCAGCTAATGAGCCAGAGCACAGCAGAAGATGGCTGGAGTGCTTGGCCCTTTGCACCATGTGAGAGATCTGAGATCTGGATGAAGGTCCTGCCTGCTGACTTCAGCCTGGCCCAGCCATTTGTAGATGGCAGATTCTCTCTCCCTCCCTCCCTCTCTCTTTCTCCAACTCTGCCTTTCAAATAAATAAATATGTGAGTAAATAAATATATGAGTAAATATATGAGTAAAATAATGAGTATATCATTCACAAGACAGGGTGTGATTGGGAGGGAGGTTATGACCATTTGGGAAAGAGAAGACACCCTGGACCAGAGTCTCCTCAGTTGCAGACAAGTTCCCAATGATCACCAATGGAATTATTCCCCAAAGGAAGAATGCAAGATTTGAGGAAGGGATTTGATCAAGGGAATTCAAAAGTCAACCCCAAGGCCACAAAATATCTCAAGAGCATTTAAGTCAACAAGAAAAAGAAAACCCCCCTGGCTTTCTTACAAAATCTTTATTTCAAATGAGAACATGCTCTAGGCTATATCTTGAGAATCAGCTGAGACAATGGCTGTTAACAGGCAACTTTGTAACTAACAGCTGGCTGGATAAGAATTATTAACAGAAGCTCAAAAAGTCTTTATGAGAAGGAAGGAGTAGAAACAATAGCAAAAGGCAAAACTTTGATATCCACAGTGGAAAATTGGACAAAAATTTTAAAAAAGGCTTCCCCATAGGGAAATGAGATCTCACTGGGACTAGAAAATCATAGAGGGAAGGAGTATCTCCAAAAGTTGGTGAATGTGGTGAATGTACTGCTAGAGCTACTGAGTGTCACCATTGCAGAAAGCCAGGATGTTTATTCAAAGTTGTCTTGAGTTATAAAACAAAGAATGATAATTCTCCTTATGACCTTCAGTTAGGACTATGTTGGGCAGGGGGTCAAGGTGAAGTAGGCAGGAATACATGTTAAAATTGCACGCCCCTGTGTGACCTCATGCCCTACCTGATACCTTCACCATGCCCCTGTGTGACTTCATCCCCCAACCTGGCCACACCTGGGTGCCCACCAGACAATCAGGTTAATTGACCACTCCCCTTTGGAAGTGGGTTAAAAGCCTGGGACACAGTGTGTCTGCCTCTTCTCTTTTCCCTGGCCTCTTGCCAGGAGGGGGCTTGCTGTAGCCCTGCATCTCCAGGGTGTATGGCCTTAGGGCCACATGCCCTAGGCTTCCTGGCCTGGATTCTCCTCCACAATGTTGGTTCCTGGTGCTCAGTATAAACCCAGATTTACCTCTCTCTCTTAAATAAAGCTTTCACTCTTCTATGCACCTTTCACACTGAATAAAGGCTTAAAATGTACAATGTTGTCTGATTTATCAGTGTCAGTATTTAGAATTCTTCTCTAAATATTAGGCAAGAAGCCTCTCAAGCTTATTAATATTGGGGATTTATTAATAAGCATATGGTGAAATCGTATGGCACCCCAAATTCTGATAGCATATGTGGCACCCCAGATAGCACTTCTGGGGAATATTAAGGGTCCACATTTTGGTGTAAATTTTGAGGGGTCATGTCCGATTTCAAAGGGATTGTTTTCAACAGGTCTTCCCTAGAACACTTGATGAATCTAGAGGTGGAGTCCTCCCACACTTGCCAACCATAGGGCATAAAATTATACAAACCAATGGCCAGAGCTACATTAATCAGAGCCAGGAGCCAGAACCTTCTTCCAGGTCTCCTACTTGGGTGGAGGAACCCAAGGACTTGGACCATCTTCTACTGCTTTCCCAGGCCACAGCAGAGAGCTGTATTGGAAGTAGAGCATCTGGGACTTGAACTGGTGCCCATATGGGATGCCAACACTGCAGGAGGTAGCTTTACCTACTACACCACAGGGCTGGCCCCTATTTTTTTTTAATTTTACAGTGACATACTTTCAGTTTATAACCACAAGCTTAACCTTTCACTAAGTAAAGAATTCAACAAATTCTTTGCTGGTGCTGTGGCATAGCTGGTAAAGCTGCTGCCTGCAGTGCCAGCATCACAAATGAGCACCAGTTTAAGTCCTAGATGCTCCATTTCTGATCCAGCTCTCTGCTATGGCCTGGGAAAGCAGAAGATGGCCCAAGTCCCTGAGCTTCTGCATTGGCATGGGAGACCAAGAGGAAGCTCCTGGGTCTTAGCTTCAGATCAGTCCAGCTCTAACCATGGCAGCCATTTGGGGAGTGAACCAGCAGATGGAAGACCTCTCTCTCTGCCTCTGCCTCTCTGTAACTCTCTGACTTTAAAATAAATAAATAAATCTTTTTTAAAAAATTCAACAAATTGTAAGAAAAAGCCTATTTGGGAGGGAAAAAGTTAAATTAGGATTGGGACAAATTGAAGAATCCTTCCTATATTTTCTGGAGCAGGGAATCAAGCTCCTAGGCAGAGTACTAATTGTCAAATATAGGACTTGGACTCACAGTGGAAATGGACATATGTAAAAGTCCAAATTAACTTACTTAGAGAAAAAGAAGAAAAACACATTGGCCCCTCAGTATGGGGTTAAAAAGAGTGTTGAAATTATGCCTGTAAAAACTAAACTGAAACAGCTAGGTCATATAGTTCATAAAAGATAATATCCTATTTCGAATGAAGGAAGAAAGGGACGTCAGCCTATAACAGGGGATCTTATTACAGATGAACTGTAAGAATCCTTTGTATCTCCATATAACACTCTAGTTCTTCCTATAGTAAATCTTACGGATCTTGTAGACCATCACAGGACTTAAGTGTTATCCACCACATTGTACAGACTTGTCACCTGTAGTGCAGAATCCTTACACCTTGCCCAGTAAGATTCCTCATGACCACAAATGGTTTAGTGTTGTTGACTTAAAATTTGCTTTCTAGGTCTGCCCACTAGAGACAAAGAGCAGAGACCACTTTGCTTATGAGTGGGAAAATCCCTATGGGGGAAGAATACAATACACATGAACTTCATTGCTCCAGCGATTTACTGAAGCAACCAAATTATTTGGTCAAATTTTAGACAAGATTTTAGAATTTCTTGCAAACTTATGTCTGCCTGTGCAAGAAGTCTAAATGTTACACTACAGAGATGACCTCCTGATTCTAGATTTTAAAAAGGCAGATGGAGGTATTTGTAGCCACTATGGATCCTCATAACTTTTTTGAAGGAAGAGGGCTGTGAATTTCTAGATATAAGCTTCAATTTGTAGAAAGATATGTAAGATATTTGGGGAATCTAATCAGTGAAAGAAAGCACCAAATCAACCCTAAGAGCATATCAGGTGTTGTATACCTGAGTTTACATAAAACCTAATGGGAGGTGAGAAAGCTGTTAGGGTTAACAGAATTGTTGATTATGGATTCATTTCTATTCCAAAAAAAATCTTTATCTCAAACTTTTATTAAAAAAAAAAAAAACCCTGAGCCTTCACAGTGATCCACAGAGGAGGTCCAAGAAATGAACATATTGAAAGCAGGTCCTCATAAAAGCCGCTGTCCTAGCACTTCCCTCTCTGGAAAACCTTTTTAATCTTTGGTCATGTTGTATTAGGGTGTAGATTTTGGAGTCCTCATCCAGAATCGGGGAGGAAAAAGCAGCTAGTAGTCATTGTATCTAAACTTCTCGATCACAGTTCTAAGAGATGGCCTGAATATGTACAAGTAGATCCTGTAGTGCCTTATTAGTGTAAGAACGCTGAAAATAAGCTTGTGGAAGAGCACTTATAGTGAGCACCCCACTTCAGGTAAAAAAAATATCTAAACCAAAAAGCTAAAAGAGGGTTGACAAATTCCAGAATCCTAAAATATGAGGCTATTCTTTAGGAAAGGGGAAGCTGGTTAAATAGTATCTGACTATAACTGTTTATGCATTATAGAGTACGAAATCAACATTAGACCAGATATGAGAGGCTCCCTTACATGAGCCAATGAGGCTATCTGTGAATAGTTAATCTTGAGTAATAGGAGGAAAAAGGCATAATCGTTACGCAATTCTGGATGGTGATAGCTACTCAATATGTGAAAGTGATGGATTACCCAAAAGTCTGCTCAAACCTGTGAGTTGTATACCCTTAATTAGGCTCCAAGGCTTCTTAAGGGCTAAGTAGGGAATATTTACACAGACTCTAGGAATACTTATCATGTGCTACAAACTTTTGAAAAAATCTGTACATAAAGGGTCATATAAATGGAAATGGTAAGGGAAAATAACTGGTTCAGAAAGAATTAATTACACAGATATTAGTTTCTTGATCTCCACTTAAATACCTGTGTACTATGTAAATGGGTGCCAAAAGCCCTTGAAGCTATTGGAAATGGACTAGGTGATGAAATTGCTAAACATATTTTTCTAAATAGATTAAAATATACCATTTGATTCAAGTCTTGCTCTGACAACTGCAAAGCCCTAGTTCACCAGAGTGGGAGAGAAAAGGAACTGGTTAATATTAGGCCACCCAAAATAATAAAGAAAACTGGCTACTCTTTGATGTGAAGGAAACAATCTGAAAACCATTGATGAGAGAATTTATGGTAATATTACACAGAAGGAGCCATTGGTGCCCTGAGGCCATGGGTGAATAATACTTGGAAGCTACAGTTACATAGCTACACTATCACTAAACAGGCATGTACATTATGTATAACCTGTCAAACAATAAGTAAAAAGACAATACAAATAGCAATAGGGGAATAGTCCCCAGGGTTGAGGCCATTTCAAAGTATCCAGATAGACTACAACTACAGTAGGGAAAGCAAAATACCTGTTTGTCATTATAGACCTTCTCACTGGCTGGGTAGACGATTTTCTTCTAGCAATGGCCATTGCTACAAATGTTATTAAAACTATCTTATCAGCCAGCGCTGTGGCTCAATAGGCTAATCCTCCACCTTGCGGCGCCGGCACACCGGGTTCTAGTCCCGGTCGGGGTGCCGGATTCTGTCCCGGTTGCCCCTCTTCCAGGCCAGCTCTCTGCTGTGGCCTGGGAATGCAGTGGAGGATGGCCCAAGTGCTTGGGCCCTGCACCCGCATGGGAGACTAGAGAAAGCACCTGGCTCCTGGCTTCAGATCAGCACAATGCGCCAGCCGTGGCAGCCATTGGAGGGTGAACTAACTGCAAAAAGGAAGACCTTTCTCTCAGTCTCTCTCTCTCACTCTCCACTCTGCCTGTAAAAAAAAAAAAAAAAAAAAAAAAAAACCTATCTTATCACAGATGTTACCTAGATTGGGCCAGCAGAAAGTGTTGATTCCAACAATGGGATTCATTTCAGCTCAATCATGTAAAAGGAGGTCATTATGGGCTTGGATATTAAATGGTACTATCATACCCCTGGTGCCACTCTTTTTAGGAAGGGTTGAAAGAATGAACCAGACTCTCAAAAACAGTAATATTTACTATTATTTTCACCTATTTTAAATTGCAAATGTGGCTACTAGAAGGTTTTAGATTACATATATAGCTCACAGTATAATTCTGCAAGGCATAGGCCCAGGAAATCTTGGATTTGTTTTTCTCTTTATTACAACCTTCCTCCATAGAATTGAAAAAGCTACTTCTTCTCTAAGTCTTTATTTCTACATATGTAAAATGCAGGCAAAAATAGTAATATAAAAGAAACTGTGTCCATATTAAATAAGATATTTATATATTTATTATTGTACATAATAATAAATATCCAGCATACTGGCTGGATATAGTAAGAACTCAACAAATGTTGCTAAATGAATAAATTAGGCCCTGGTCTGATTAGGTGAGCCTAATACTTTATTTTTTCTAATTGCATGAATTATTCATGCTCATCATTAAAAATATTGGAATAATATGTGAAAGAGTAAAAATTACCTGGAGTCTTACTATGCCAAATAGTGGTTATTTTGTTGGTGTCTCACTTTATACAGGCAGAAGAGCATAGCACCTATAAGCCCAGTCTACGGTGTTAAATTTCAAAACTACCACTTAATCAGATTGCCCAAGTGATTTCAGAATATTCTGGGCCTTATTTTCCTTATCTGTAGGGCAGGAAAATAACAAACCAATGCCAAATAGTTGTTAGGGGATTAAATGAGTGAATGTTTATAAAATAACTAAAATAATTCCTAGCATATAATAAGCATTGCCTAAATAATGCAATAAATCTTAAGAATATTTGTGTACTCTTCACCACTTCAATGCCCACTGTAATGGTAACCAATATTAGCTTCTGTTGTGAATCCTTCCATGCTTTCTCTTGGTCCATGTAATTATGTAATTATACACACTTATCAGGAACACAATTATTCCACTTATTTAGGAGCCTGTTCTGTCAAGTTAATCACTTTCAACAAGTGCCTATATAATAATTCCAAGGCAGATAAGTAAATCCTTCTATATAGTCTTACTTAGTTAATGGTCATGTTCTTGATTTGTTGGAAATTTCTGGGCATTAAAATTTTCTATCATGAAGGTAGAAGAGAGACAAAACTAATTGTACTTCCAAACCTAAGCACTGTGGGCTGACCTATGGATTTGTCACATGCAGCAAGTGCTTCATTTTGCGATAAGTAACTGTGAAATCACTCAACGGTAGATAATTGACCTAATCTAATTTTACAATAGAAGTATGACTGCTGGTTTGTCTGCCTGTTTCAGTTGTATCACTGCATGCACTACAAACCAGTGGGCTAATTATGAAGTTATTGTTACTACTTAAAATCACTTCCCTGCAGAGCCCTCACCTTTTCTACTTCACTAGCCCACCAGTCCACATTACCCAAGTTTCATTCCTTCATGAATGGTTAATGTGACCAGGAATCAGTAGGTCAATTAACAAACAGGACTGGGCTTCCAGGCAACAGAGATCAGGATCAATAACTTAAGTTTAGTGAAATTAAATGCAATTGTAAACTCAACTATTTAAAAGCTGCAGACATGGACTACTGGGATGTCCATTAAAAGCCATTGGACTCTTTCTCTGGAGTGGCTGGGAAATGCATTTCTCTTTGGCTGATCTTGCCCATCTTGCACATGGATGGATACCTAATGAAGCAAATTCTGATTTTTCACTGAAGTAAATTCCCTGTCCCTAGGGGTGTGTGGGCACTGGTGCTTACTTGAGACAGAATCTTCTTTTACTAAGTACAGTACAACAAAACCATGGAGCCAGATTCATGAGAAAGTGAGTTATCTCTGCATCTTAGGCTGGTTTGTTTTTCCCAGTGTGATAGTATTCATTATTCAGAAAACACTTAATAAGCACCAGCTCTATTCCACCAGCTTGATTTTTTTTACAGGCAGAGTGGACAGTGAGAGAGAGAGACAGAGAAAAAGGTCTTCCTTTGCCGTTGGTTCACCCTCCAATGGCCACCACAGCCGGCGTATCATGCTGACCCAAAGCTGAAGCCAGGGGCCAGGTACTTCTCCTGGTCTCCCATGAGTGTGCAGGGCCCAAGCACTTGGGCCATCCTCCACTGCACTCCCGGGCCATAGCAGAGAGCTGGCCTGGAAGAGGGGCAACCAGGACAGAATCCAGCGCCCCGACCGGGACTAGAACCCGGTGTGCCAGCGCCGTAGGCAGAGGATTAGCCTATTGAGCCACAGCGGTGGCCACTAGCTTGATTTTTTAATCTTGGTTGAGTTGAGGCTTGTTTATAGTTCTAGCTTTTTCTATTATGACAGGCTAGAGAGAAATAACAAATGTCCCCAGATATGTAGCTGAACAGCACAATGAAAGACTGTTATGTAACAGTGCCAGCTAGGTACTCAAGTTAGGGCAGCAGATAATCCTAAGAATCTGAGGCCCCTTCCACCTGAGAGATTCCCATCTACTGGTTCATCCTCAAATGCCTATAGTGAAGTCAGCAGCCAAAGGTGCATTCCCTGTGGTGGCAGAAACTCAACTACATGAGCCATTGCGTGCTGCCTCCCAGGATGTACATTAGCAGAACACTGGAATCCAGAGACAAAGCTGGGACTTGAACCCAGGATCTCTGATATGGGATGAGGGTCTTCTAATTAGAATCTTAATCACTATGCCCATACCCAGACTACTTTAAAGAATAAAAATATTTCTTCAAATAAATGTGCCACAATTTAATTCAAACTCTTTTTTTCATATGCTTTACTGTAGTAAGTATCTTTGCAGGGCTGGAGCTGTGGCAAAGCCACCACATGCAGTGCTGGGATCCCATATGGATGCTAATTTGAGTCCCAGCTGTTCCACTTCCAATCCAGCTCTCTGCTGTGGCCTGGGAAAGCAGTAGAAAATGGCCAAGTCCTTAGGCCCCTGTACCCACATTGGGGATCTGGAAGAAGCCCCTGGCTTCTGGCTTCAGATTGGCGCAGCTCCAGTAGTTGCAGCCATCTGGGGAGTCAACCAGTGGGTGGAAGATGTCTCTCTCTCTCTCTGCCTCTACCTCTCTGTAACTCTGCCTTACAAATAAATTAATAAACCTTTTAAATAAAAAGCATCTTTGCAATACAGTTTAGTCACATTTATGCTGATTCCTTTAGAATAAGTTTCTAGCCATAGAATTACTTGTCACATATATAAATGTACATGAATTTATTTAAGACTTCACATGCAAGTATTTTTTGTTTTTGTTTTTTGTTTTACTATTTATTATTTCAAGGTATACAAAAACATATGAAGCAAATTTGAAATTGTACTTTGTTCTCAGCATCTATTTAAAGTGCTTTTCAGTAGCTTCAAAAGCTATCATTTTACCCCTTAGATTGATAAACACTGGAGGTAAAATTTGGTTTTTTAATTAAATCTTTAATGGATTTTACCTATTTTATCCTTGATCTTCTAGCATGTGTAGAAATATTATTGACTTCATTTTATCTTTAATGGAATCATTTCTTACTTCAGTAAAATTTACTGTAGTCTGAAAAAGTGTGGTTAGCTCAGTTAAAATCTTACCCAGACATACCCTTGGGAACACAAGTTTAGATTAAAAAATAATATAATGTAAGTCTAAAATTAAATGTTTCAAAGGTAAGAATACAAACAATGGTATAATACAGAAAACATTTTGCAATTGCAGACGCTCCATTTCAAGTTTCTTTCTTGAGGTACCATTAGCAATGTTGGTGATAAAGCTATGAAATTAAACTCAGGAAAAAACATGCTATACAGTTCCAAAAGACAGATGGTTATGTTGCTGAGTGTATTTTTTTATTGTGTGGCAGTTATGAAGTTTTGTTGTGATCTAATAGTACATAGGTCTTCAAACACATTTGAATTCATCTGTCACTTAATTTCATTAATCCAGGAGTGCCAATAATAAAGTATATGTAGTTTTCTTTTTTTAAGATTTATTTATTTGAAAGGCAGAGTTACAGAGAGGCAGAGGCAGAGAGAAAGAGAAATGTTCCCTCCACTGGTTTAATTCCCAAATGGCAGCAATGATGGGCGCTGATCTGAAGCCAGGAGCCAGGAACTTCCTCCTGGTCTCCCATGTGGCACGTTATAGAGAGAAAAAGAGAAGGAGAGAGAGAAGGAGAGAGAGAGATCTTCATTCTCCAAATGGCCCCAACAACTGGGTCTGGGCCAGGCCGAAGCCAGGAACCAGGAGCCTCAACCAGATCTCCCAGGTGGGTGCAGGGGCCCAAGAACTTGGGCCATCCTCCGCTGCTCATCCTAAGCACATTACCAGGGAGCTGAATCAGATGCCCACATGGGATGCTGACGCAGCAGGCAGCAGCAGTTTAACCTGCTGTGCCATAGCAATGACCCCAGAAACTTTTAGTTACCTCATTCCTGGTTTATGGCAATCTTTCCGAAGTTAATCATCTTTTAATGTGAGAGAAAACTCAGTTAATCAAATCAGTAAATATTTATGAAACACTATTATGAACAAGGCACTGTATCTAGCTCTCTATGTGATCTGAAAGATTCTAAATCCTATTACTGTTGTTTTTGCTTGGTAGGCACATGCAAGTATTTTTACAGTTACCAAACACAGGGAATATCGTGCTGTATTTTGATTTGTTTGGGAGGGAGAGGAGGGAAGAGAGAGAGAGATACCTTCCATCTACTGGTTCACTTCCCAAATGCCTGCAACAAATGCAACTGTAACAGATGGAAGGCAGGAGCCAGGAAATCCATCTGTTTCTCCAATGTGGGTGGCTGGGACTCGAGTATTTTTTTTTTTTATTTTACAGAGTTAGACAGTAAGAGAGAGAGACAAAGAGAAAGGTCTTCCTTCCATTGGTTCACCCCACAAATGGCTGCTATGACAAGCGCTGCGATGATCCGAAGCCAGGAGCCAGGTGTTTCCTCATGGTTTCCCACACGGGTGCAGGGCCCAAGCACCCGGGCCATCCTTTACTGCCTTCCCGGGCCACAGCAGAGAGCTGGGCTGGAAGAGGAACAGCCGGGACTAGAACCCAGATTAGCCAAGTGAGCCACGGCGCTGGTCCCAGGACTCAAGTATTTGCACCATAATTTGCTACCCCCCAGAATGTGCACTAGAAGGAAGCCAGATGAGAAGCAGGGACAAGACCCAAGCCTAGGCACTCTGACTTGGATGTAGGCATATCAAGTGGTGCCTTAACTCTGTGCCACAATGCCTGACCCAAACTTTACCTTTGAATTCCATTTTCAATAAAACTTTCAATGTACACTTATATATGATTTATTACAGTCTAATTTCAAGTGGCATTATAACACTTTATGTGGAGTACTCATATGTGTTCTTTCTGACATTCATGTTTTATGAGTAATTATCATAGAATTTGCTTATACATATGTTTAAAATTTTGGATAGTTTCTGGTTTGCCTAAAAGTTAATTATTCTTCAGAAATATTCTAATAATATGAGATAATAAAAATATATTTACTTTTAGTTCTTACCAGTCTTTTAAATAGTCAGACATTTCTATCTGATGTAATTTCCTCTCTTCCTGAAAGAACTTTTTTGAACATTTCTTGGAGTGCAGCTTTTCAGGAGATTAATTATTTCAGTCTGAAACTGTCTTTATTTAGCATTTGTCTGGAAAATTATTTTTGAATGATATATTTATTTGAAATGAAGAGAGGAAAAGAAAGAGAGAGAGGATCTTCTCACTGCAGCTTCACTCCCCCAAACAGCTGCAAAAATTGAGCAAAGAGAGATATAAAATTTATCTGGATATATTAATTCAGTTAAAATAATTTTTACCAGTTACTGTGAAAATCCCACTGTCTTTTTCTTAAATTTTCATCAGGATTCAAAATTCACTTCAAGTAATTCAGAGGTGAGTATTGCCAAAATAGCCCTGAATGAGGGGCAGAGCCTGTGGGTTAGAGGGTGAAGCCTCTGCCGGCTGTATAGGAATCCCTTATAGGCACTGATTTATGTCCCAGTTGCTCCTGTTCTAATCCAGCTCTCTTCTATGGCCTGGGAAAACAGTGGAAGATGGTCCAAGTGCTTGGGCCCCTGCACCTCCATGGGAAACCTGGCTGTTGGCTTTAGATCAGCCCTGCACCAGCCATTGTGGCCATTTGGGGAGTGAAACAATGGATGGATGAAAGACCTCTCTCTCTCTCTCTCTCTCTCTCTCTGCCTCTTCTCTTTCTGTGTAACTGTGCCTTTCAAATAAATAAATCTTAAAAAAAAAAAGAATCTCACATCTCACTCTATCTCCCACTCAAAATCTGTCTCCAAATTTAATCACATTGGGATTTAAAGCATAAACACATGAACTTTGGGGATACATTAAATCCATATTAGGATGGGGCCGGCACTGTGGTGTACTAGGTTAAATCCCTGGCCTGAAGCCCCAGCATCCCATATGGATGTCAGTTCAAGTCTTGGGTGCTCCTCTTTCAATCCAGCTCTCTGGTATGGCTTGGGAAAGCAGTAGAAGATGGCTCAAGTGCTTAGGACCCTGCACCCAGTTGGGAGACCCAGAAGAAGCTCCTGGCTCCTGGCTTTGGATCAGTGCAGCTCCAGCCATTGCAACCAATTGAAGAGTGAAGCAATGGATGGAAGAGCCCTCTCTCTGTCTCTACCTATCTCTGTTAACTCTTTCAAATAGATAAATCTTTAAAAATAAATAAATAAATAAATCCATATTATGTAGGGAGGAGGAATTATTATCTTTGACACCTTTGCTGGGGCTTAATGAGGTGCCTTTCTCCAGGAGTTCCTGGCTGCCACAACAAAACAGGGTTTCTATAAACAAAAATAAAACAAGGCCTGCTATTTAAGTCTGTGTATAATATTTGCATTCTGCACATAAAGCAAGTTGTTGGATTGTAATACGCTTATTTTTTCCCACATACTTTATTTGTGATGAGAATACTTAAATCCCTCCCTTAGCAATTTTCAGGACTACATTGTTATTAACTAGAGTCACTGTGTTGTACAATAGATCTCCTTTCCAACTAAACATTTGTGTGCTTTCACGATCATTTCAGTTCCCCTGTTTCTCAGTCCCTACTAACCACTATCCCCTTTCTGCCACTGTAGTTTAAGTTTTTAAATTCCACATGTAAATTAGATCATGTACTGCTTGTCTTTCTGTGCCTGGCTATTTAACCTAGGATAATGTTCTCGATTCACTTGTGGTTTTGCACGACAATGAACCCCCTTATCCTTGAAATTTGAGTTGTATTGCATTTTTTGTATACAAGGATACTTAAAAAAGTTTTGAAAATGGAATTAAAATATGAGTTTATTTTGGTGCAAGAAGTTAATGATATATGTGTGTCTTCAAAGAGTCCTTCCTCAGGAAATGGGAATTATGGAGAAATTATGCTTGGTTCAAAAAAGTTTTGCAGTGAAACAAAGTTTTCCTTCAGTTACATCCTCCACATTTTGAGGTACTCTCTTGCACCACATTTTCCTTATCCATTCATCCACTGATGGGTATTTAAGTAGATGTCATATCCTGTCTTTGTAAATAATGTTGCAATGGAAACAGGTGAACCTATCTCTTTGACAACCTTTTATTTAAGGAATACAAACTTGATGCATTTCATATACAACTCTAGGAATATAGTGATTCTTCCCACCATACCTGCCCTTCCACCCACTGTCCCACATTTCTTCCTCCTTCCTCTCCCATTCCCTGTTCCATTCTCCACTAAGATTCACTTTCAGTTAACTTTATACACAGAAGACCAACTCTACACTAAGTGAAGAGTTCAACAATTTTGTGCTTTGGATGTATGCCAGAAGCATTCTGATCGCATTATATGGTTGATCTCTTTTTAATATTTTTGAGGATTTTCCATAACAGACATGTACTTCTATATTTTTGCCAAGGAGATACAAAGATCCCCCTTTTTAACATTTTCACCAACATTATCTTTTGTCTTCTGTAATAGCTATTTTAGCAGGCTTGAGATTTCTCCCTATAGATTTTTTTAAGTTGTTATAATTTCTTTTTTTAAATTTTTAAATTTTTTATTTAGTAAATATAAATTTCCAAAGTACAGTTAATGTATTACAATGGCTTCCTCCCCCCAGAATTTCCCTCCCACTCACACCCCTCCCATCTCCCGCTCCCTCTCCCATTCCATTCACATCAAGATTCATTTTCAATTATCTTTATATACAGAAGATCGATTTAGTATATATTAAGTAAACATTTCATCAGTTTGCACCCACACAGAAACACAAAGTGTAAAATACTGTTTCAGTACTAGTTTTAGCATTACTTCACATTGGATTACACACTAAGGACAGATCCTACATGAGAAGTAAGTACACAGTGACTCCTGTTGTTGACTTAACAATTTGACACTCTTGTTTATGGCGTCAGTAATCTCCCTAGGCTCTAGTCATGAGTTGCCAAGGCTATGGAAGCCTTTTGAGTTTGCCAACTTCGATCTTATTCCAACAGGGTCATATCAAAGTGGAAGTACTCTCCTCCCTTCAGAGAAAGGTACCTCCTTCTTTGATGGCCCCATACTCTCCACTGGGATCTCACTCACAGAGATCTTTCATTTAGGTCTTCTTTTTTTTTTTTTTCCAGCGTGTCTTGGCTTTCCATGCCTAAAATACTCTCTTGGGCTCTTCAGCCATATCCGAATGCCTTAAGGGCAAAGGCCATAGCAGACAGCGGGATCAGAAGTGGAGCAGCTGGAACTTGAAATGGCACCATATGGGATGCCAGCACTGCAGGTGGCAGATTTACCTGCTATGCCACAGTGCCTGCCCTGGGATGTATTTATTCTTGTTTTAACAAGACATTTCTCATTTTTACTCTTCCTTGTTTTATTCTCTTATTTTCTAATATTGAAATTTTTGACTGAGATTTTTATTGGCTTATTTATTGGTGTCTTTGTTAATATATCTTTAAATTTATTATTTAATTTATTTTAAAGGCAGGGAAGCAGAAATAAAGGAGACAGAGTGAGAGGAGAGAGAGAGAGAGAGAGAGAGAGAGACAGAGAGAGAGAGACTCCTATCTGCTGGTTCAGATCCCAAAATACTCTAAGAGCCAGGACCAGCAGGGGCCAAAGCTAGGAGCCAGATCTCCCTCAGGGTGGCAGTGACTCAACTACTGGACCACCACATGCAGCTTGCATTACCAAGAAACTAAAATCAGAAATGGACCTGGGACTAACCACGGGCACTCTGATATGGGACTCAAAGTTCCCAAGCAGCATCTTAACCCCTATGCCAAATGCCCATTCCACTCCATAGCTTTATTTTTAACAGAAATGATTATTCTTGTTATTTAAAAATGCATGTAATTGTATCTTTGCTGTTCATCATTACATGATTTGTATTTATTCAGAATTATTTTTCTAATTGGTTGAGGCTGTATGATCATGTTTTTAGTACAATTTTTAAAAATACATACTTGCTTGATGTTCATGCAATTTTAATTGTATAGTTAAAGCTGAATGAATTTTTTTTTTTTGGACAGGCAGAGTGGACAGTGAGAGAGAGAGAGACAGAGAAAAAGGTCTTCCTTTTGCCGTTGGTTCACCCTCCAATGGCTGCTGCAGCTGGCGCACTGTGGCCGGCGCACTGTGCTGATCCGAAGGCAGGAGCCAGGTGCTTCTCCTGGTCTCCCATGGGTGCAGGGCCCAAGGACTTGGGCCATCCTCCACTGCACTCCCTGGCCACAGCAGAGAGCTGACCTGGAAGAGGTGCAACTGGGACAGAATCCGGTGCCCCAACCAGGACTAGAACCCGGTTTGCCAGCGCCGCAAGGTGGAGGATTAGCCTATTGAGCCAGGGCGCCGGTCCTGAATGAAATTTTTTGAAGTGTTGTTATAAAACAGGATCTTTTTCTTGAAATGTTCTATGAAAATGAGAAAAAATACTTATCTATTATTCTGGATTGCTAATTACAGGTAGCTTGTTTTCGGGAAAATATTAAATATTAAAGCATATATGTTTAATAGTATAAATCCTAAAAATTAGCCATAAATAATAAAAATTAGTCAATTATTCAGTCAGGTATATTTAAAATAGGCATAGGGTGAGAATTTGGTCTAATGGTTAAGACACCTCTTGGAACACCCACATCAGAGTGTGTGGGTTTGAGTCCCAGGTCCACTCCTGATTCTATTTTCCTGGTGATGGGCAACCTAGGAGACACCAGGTGATGATACAGGTGCTTGAGTCCCTCCCTCCTACACAGAACCCTGAGTGAATTCTGAGCTCCTGGTTTTGGACTGGCCTAGAACTGGCCATTGCAGGGATTTGGGGAGTGATATCCCTTTCCTAAGATAGATAGATAGATAGATAGATAGATAGATAGATAGATAGACAGACAGACTTAAATATACATGTATCTAAATTTTGCTATCTTCTACTACTTATTTTCTATACCCTAATTGTCCACCAAAAAGTAATTTTCTGATATCCTCTAAAATGCTTGAAAATGTTTATAAATGCAAACTATTGCTAAAAACCAACGTATATCATTAAATGTTTATGGTTCTTCTGGTTTTGATCAATTAATAAAACAGATGGAAGAAATAATTTTAAACAAGAATCAGAACACAATGGAAAAATTTGCATCAAAATGTATTATTTTGCTTCTCTCTTCATGCTGTGGACCTGTCAAATACCTCTTTTACAAATTGCATAACATAAGTGAAAATCTTTGCCCAGACTTACTTGAGAGGTTCAGAATTCTAGTGTATATGATTTCAGGTATTTTTCAATATCTGGAAAAACATATTTATATATTCAACTTGTATCTTTCATATCCAAAGCTCTTAAAATGAAATTTTAAAAAGATTCATTTCCTATTTATTTTGTGTCTGCTTCCTCAATAAAAATGGGCTTAAAAAATCTATTCCATTGTAGGGGTTGTGAGGACATGTATTCATCCAGACAGTGACCGTGTATTGGTGAGAAGCACAGCAAAGTTAGATAATAAAGGCGATCACGAATTCTGTAGGATTTAGAAACTGAAAAAACAAACATTTGGGTTAATGTTTGTGATCCAAAAATTAAAATTTAAAGTCTGTCTGAGGTAATTCCATTACTGTGTGTTAGTGACAACACATTATGTTCAGAGAGAAATGTAGTTTTCAGTTTTCTTTATATATGAAAGAATTATTGCCTAAAAAAAGACAAAGTATCATTATCTATGAATTTGCTTATTTACCGATGTTACTGTCACTTTGTAAAAAAAGATATTATATAAAAATAATTTTTATTTTAGAATTATCCTTATAAAACAATTTATATTAAGGTCATTGATGAAACATGTTTACAAAAGTAATACTAGAGAAAATGATTATATAATAAATATGAAATAAATAATAAATTCAAGGTAGATCAGAACTATTTTTATTTTGTGATTTTTATTTTGATGAAAATCCACAAATATATTTCACAGATTGTCTATTCTAAATTAAAGGAGCTGTGAGTAATTTGTCCCAGAGACAAACACTAAATCTTTTGCATCTTGCATTTTGCATTTAGAAATATTTATTCTGTATGGTAAAACTAACTTTATTTCAACATTGAGTAAAGTGACACACTGTAAGATGTTTTCAAGAGAACACACCAAAATTTGAATTTAACATTGTATTATGTTTAAATACAGCTTAGATTTTTGTATGATAAGATTAAAGACATGGGACAGGAACAATTTTAGTGATTTTTTAAACAATAATAATGGATGCTTCTGTTTATGCTGTTTGTCGATGAAAGTTCTGCAGGGAGCCAGTGTTGTGGTGCAGTGAGTTAAGCTACTGCCTGCAATGCCAACATCCCATATGGACACTGACAGCTCCCCTTCCCATCCTGCTCACTGCTAGTGCACCTGGGAAAGCAGCAGAAGATGACTCAAGTAGTTGGCCACTTTCATGCAAGTGGGAGACCTAGATGGAGTTCCACACTCCTAGATTAGGTAAGCACCAGCCTGGCCATTGAACCCATTTGGGGAGTGAACCAGTGGATGAAAGATTTCTCTGTCTCTCTCTCTGTCTCCATAATTCTGTCTTTAAATAAATAAATGATTTTACAAACAATTTTTCTGTGTAAATGATATACTTATTGATGATTTCACTAGATTGTGCACATATCCCTAGTAATTTATATATATAAAATTATCTTCTGTCATGATTATGAGTAAACATGCTCATGAAAACATTCAAGGAGTTCATCCATTGCAGTTTTATAAGATAAAGTGTGAATTATAAATTGCCAATCATCTCCAATCCCCATCTCCTACACACAGTGCTTAGTAGTGCCATTGACATGGGAGACCCTGAATTGCTTCCTGATTTTCTTAATCTTAACTTATTTTGTGAAAATAATTCACCTGTGAATGCCCATCTGCATTTGTTACACATTTCTTGCATATTCATCATTTACAAAAATGAGGATAATAAGAACATTATTATAGGTAAAAAGACCCTTTTCAATGGCACATTTGTCCTTTTATTTTCATGGGTAGAAGCTAATATGATTGATTTGAAACTCAGCAATGCTTGATGCCACAATGAAATCATGGGAGTGGTGTTTTGATAAAACCAAAGGAAGCAGAAATCTTGGGAGGTATCAATGGCTTATCAGCATAAGTGCATTGGGTATATTGGGCAAAATTAAAATGCCTTTAGTGACTTACATAATAGAAACACCAGGTTTATCCTGTGTGAATACTGAAAAAGGCAGAATCAACTGACTAATGAATGTTTTCAGGCAAGAGAAACATGGGAGACACTTTAAATAGATTCAGTATAGGCAAAATTTGGATCAGTTCATAACCTAAAGTCCTTAAGTGAACAAGGATCCATCCAGAGATCATTAGTAAAGGGATGCAGGAGACTGAGTGAATATAAGAAATTATCTTAATACAAAACCTGTTACTCTCCTACTAGGAGAAGCTTGGGCTACAATCACACCCTCTGGGAAGGGGGGGGGAATGTTCTGGAACACAGATATTAGACAAATAAAAACTTGTCTGTTAGCTGCTATTGACAGTTTCAGTTCATTTCAAGTTTTATTGTTCTATAAAATTATGAACTTAGCCTATTAGTTTACTATATGGCTTTGTAATTCTGATCAGTCACCTACAATTCAATGACATTTGTCATTAAGCAAACTGCAATGGTGTGAATCTGATAAAATTTATTAAATATTAGTAAACCTCAGAACTTATATCTATGTTCTATAAAGAGCAATATAAACTTTTAATTATGAAATTTGAACATTTCTTTTCAAATACAAAATCATTTTAGCATGTCAATGGGATGCATGCCCAGAACTAATAGATAAATTTGCATAAAATGGCTAATATGGCCTTATCAGTTTCTATCATCCTCCTATTCCCTTTTCCTGGGCCCACAATCCTTCAGTTCTACCACTATTATCTATTTCTTATTTTAGAAATATCTTAATGCATTTATTGCCAATCTGTGAATGACATGATTTCACCATTTTTGAAGAGTTAGTTGAGGTACCAATAATAAGTTATATATATTAAATTATAGATCATTATACTTTTTAATGTACAAGTACAGTAAAAATAATTTACTGAGATTATTCATGTTCCCATTACTCCTTTCCTAAGTTTTAATTATTTGATTTGAAAGTCAGGTTATAGAAGATGGAGGTGGTGGAAGGAGAGAGGGGAAGGGAGAGGAGGAGAAAGAGAGCTATCTTCCATCTGCTGATTCACTAACAAATGGCCAAGTTCAGGCCAGGCCAAAGTCAAGAGCTACATCCAGGTCTCCCACGTGGGTAGCAGGGGGCTCAAATACTTGGGCTGGGCCATCTTCCACAGCTATCCCAGATACATTAGCAGGTAGCTAAATTGGAAGCAGAGCAGCCGAGACTTGATTCAGCACCCATATTGGAACCTGGCATCATAGTCAACAGCTTAGCCTGCTCTACCACAGTGCACCCACCCATTAAAAGAATCTGCTCATTTCTTTTTTTTTTTATACAGCCTTCAGGGACTTGAATTTCATTTCCTGGGCATTCTTTGCCTTTCACAGTTAGTTATATGATATAGCTGTCCATCCAGAAATAATTTAATTTGCCAAAAGCCTCTTTAAATAAGAAGTATCAAGCAATAGAGAAAAGCAGAGAAATCAAAAGTTGGTTATTTGTAAAGGTCAATAAGATGGAAAGGTTTTTGGTAGAATAATGCAAACAAAAAAAAAAGACACATCACTAATGACGAAATGTAAAGGGCATGTTACACTAATCTTACAGAAGTTTAAAAGGTTATAAACAGGGTCCAGCACTGTGGTAAGTAGATTAAGACACCATTTGCATTGTTGGCATTCCATAGAGGCACCAACTGTTCCAATTCTGATCCAGCTCCCTGCTAATGCCCCCAGGGAAAGCAGCAGAGGTGGTCCAAGTCCTTGGTCTCCTGCACCCATGTGGGAAACCTGGAAGAAGCTCCTGGCTCCTGGCTTTGGCCTGGTGCCCAGCCCTAGCCATTCTAGCCATTTGGGGAGTGAACCAGTAGATAGAGGATCTCTTTCTCTCTCTCTCCTTTTCTCTGTCTGTAACTCTGCCACTCAAATAAATAAATAAAATCTTTTGTTAAAATTATTATAAACAAATACTGTGAATCATTGTAAGTCAACAGGTTAGACAATTTAGATGAAATACATATATTGCTAGAAAAGTATAAACTATCACACTTACTTAAGAAACTAAAAATGTTAGCATCCTAAAATAATAACAATAAAATAACAATAAACTGTATCAATAATTTAAAAAATTACTCAAAATCCAGACCCATATATTTTCCTTAGTGAATTCTACCAAGCATTTAAAAAATAATACCAATATCTTGTAATCTCTCCCAAAGTACACAAAATATGGACTCATTTTATGAAGGTCAATATCATACAGATACCACAGTTATAAACAGATACATAAAAAAGAAAACTACAGCTCTGGGAAGTATGGTGATGCACCAAGTTAAGCTCCCACTTGGTATGACCACATCCTGCATTGGAGATCCTGGTTAAAGCCCTGACTACTCTGTACTTCTGATCCAGTTTCAGATTAATGCATCTGGGAGACAGTAGATGATAGCCCAAGTGCTTGTGTTCCTGCCTTCCATATGGGAAATCCAGATGGAGTTTCTAGCTCTTGGCTTTGGCCTAGCCCAGCACCAGCTATTGGAGGCATTTGATGAGTGACTGAAAAGATTTCCTTCCTCCATCCCCCATCACTCTAAAATAAATAAATCTTTGAAGAAAACTACAGAGAAGTTTCCCTCATGAATATGGAAACAATCCTCAAGTAATGCTGGCAAACTAAATTCAACCACATGAGGCATATGCTTACAATGGACTCCAAATATATCAGGTCCTAATGCTTGCAGTCTGTAAATGTTATATTGCTGAGGAAAAGAGGTGTCTGCATATGTGATTAAATAAAAGGTTTTAGGGGCCAGAATCATGGCATAGTGGGTAAAGCCACCACCTGTGACACCAGTATCCCATAGGGGCAATGGTTCAAGTTCCGCTGTTCCACCTCTGATTCAGCCTCCTGTTAATGTGTCTGGGAACTCAGTGTAGGAGAGTCCAAATGCTGGATCCCTGCATCCATGGGAGACCAAGAACAATCTCCTGGCTTTTGGTTTTGGCCTTGCCCAGCCCCAACCATTGTGGGCCATTTGGAGAGTGTATCAGCAGATGTAAGATTTCTCTCTATCTCTATCTCTCTCTTTCTCTCTCTCTAGCAATTCTGCATTTCAAATAAATAAAATAAACCTTGAAAAATAAAATTTTAAAACAGGCTGTAGGCTGTACAGATCATCTTGGATTCAGGTGTTCCCTAAAAGCCACCATTGTTTGCTATGGAATAAACTCAAGAGGTAGACTCAATGAAAACAGAAGAGAAAGGATTGTGAATCCAGAGAAGAAAGATTTGTGCAGATCTTGGCCCTGAAGGTTGTAGAGTTGTGACCAAGAGCCCAGTAATGCCAGCCGCCATCAGAAGCTGGAAGCAGCAAAGAATGGCTGCTCCACTAGAACCTTGGAGAGCCTTGATTTTCACACAGTGATACTGATTTTGGACTTCTGCTATCTAGGACTGTAAGAACAAATTTCCTATTTTAACCCATCAAATCCTTTGTTCCAGCAGCCACAGAAAACAAATAAAATGTGTAAACATAACTGTATGAATAACAGAATAACTACATAAGCTATCACAGAAATGCAAGTTTATCTTTTTTTTATTTTTTGACAGGCAGAGTGGACAGTGAGAGAGACAGAGAGAAAGGTCTTCCTTTGCCATTGGTTCACCCCCCAATGGCTGCCACGGCCAACGTGCTGCGGCTGGTGCACTGCGCTGATCCGATGGCAGGAGCCAGGTACTTCTCCTGGTCTCCCATGGGGTGCAGGGCCCAAGGACTTGGGCCATCCTCCACTGCACTCCCTGGCCACAGCAGAGAGCTGGCCTGGAAGAGGGGCAACCGGGACAGAATCCGGCACCCCGACCGGGACTAGAACCTGGTGTGCCGGCGCCGCAAGGCAGAGGAGGATTAGGCTAGTGAGCCGCAGCACTGGCTGCAAGTTTATCTTAACACTAAAGAATCAATGAGAATAAATAAATTCTAACAGTCAAAAGACTCACAATCATATGAATGAATACAGAAAAAAAAAAACATTTGACAAAGTCTAACATTTCTGATACAAAATTCGGTTTGAAGGAAACTTCTTTACCATGATAAATTACATACATGTGGCCCTGTTGGTAACATCATGCTTGCTATTACAGGTAAGCACCAGATGGAAGGCTAACATCAGAAACAGGGCAATGGGGTATACTCTCACTGTTTCTGAACAAAATTGTACTTGGTGCTCCAGGCAGTAAAATCAGCTAGATGGCAGTGGACACAAAGTTGCTGAGGGCTCCAGGGCCAAGCTGATGTTGCTGTATACAGGGCAGGACAGGTTGCCTGGAGGCATGGAGGAGGGGCAGGGGCTAGATCTCACCAAACAGGTGCAGGAGACAAAAAAAGAGCTGCCCCAATATCAGACAAGTGTCCCCCAATTCCAGAGATGACCATGAGGAAGTCCACATCACCCTACAGCCAGTTCCAGCAGTTCGGCCAGCTCCATGTTCCCTTTCTTGCTACACCCAGCACCATAGACTCACCATTTCTCAGCTTCTCAGGTGTTTGGCTTCCTCGTCCCAGAGCAGCAAAGGATGAATAATCTGAGCAGATCATCTCTGCAGCCTGGATACAACTGTGACGTGCAGATCCTGTGGGATTATGCAATCTTGCCACCGGTGCACCTGATTGGAAGTTTGCAAAGCCAGTTAACTTCCAGAATTGTAACCAATCAGTATCCTCCATAGCAGGGGACATGCTCGCTTGTGATTGTACCAAGTTTACAGACTGAAAGTCCTGGCTGGGGCTCAAGTCTGAATCTTCACGGTCCATGGCCCTGGCTCTCCCGGCAGCAGTGGTGGCAGTCACCCTCGTGTTCTTGCCAGAATCCTGTGATCTGCAGCTTGTGGTAGCCCACTTCCAGTGAGTTAATTTACTGATTGTTTATTGACTCCTGGGCTTTTGTTTTTCTTTTTTTTTTATTTTATTTTTTGACAGGCAGAGTGGACAGTGAGAGAGAGAGACAGAGAGAAAGGTCTTCCTTTGCCGTTGGTTCACCCTCCAATGGCTGCCGCGGCCGGCGCGCTGCAGCCAGCGCACGGCGCTGATCCGATGGCAGGAGCCAGGAGCCAGGTGCTTTTCCTGGTCTCCCATGGGGTGCAGGGCCCAAACACCTGGGCCATCCTCCACTGCACTCCCTGGCCACAGCAGAGAGCTGGCCTGGAAGAGGGGCAACCGGGACAGAATCCGGCACCCCAACCGGGACTAAAACCCGGTGTGCCGGCGCTGCTAGGCGGAGGATTATTAGCCTAGTGAGCCGCGGCGCCGGCCACTGGGCTTTTGTTTTTCTTTGTTATTCTCAGGACATTTCTCAGGACATTTTCTCTTTTCTAAAAATATGTGGGAAAATGTTTAAGATATTATGTAATTTTATCATTTTTGATTCATTTCTCTTGTAAATATGTTTTTCCTAGTCTGTCTGGTACATCAATATTTTCTGTTTGTTTATTAGCAGTCAAATCCAGTTGATTATCCTCTACCCAGAGGCCTCACTAAATTAACTTATCAGTTTGTTTTTTGCTTTTTGATTACGTTGAATTATCTCGTTATGTAATAGTGTCAGCCACATATACTGACAGACATACTGCTTAAAAGTTGATATTTATACTTGGTACTCACACGTTTGTATTTGTTTCCCTGGCTACATCTCCAGGAGAAAATCAGAGGAGGTAGCCTTGACTGTGTGAGATTCCAAGGAAATATATTTTTGTGATCCTGCATTAAGTAGTTTTTTGTAGGTGTTTTCAGATAATTTTGATATATGTAAGGAAATAATTTTAATCATTTTTCTGACAATTGATTTATTATGGCTGGATCCTAAATGTTATCAAATATTTTTATTACATTTTATGCAAATTATAATATAGTTTCTTGTATTTTTCATTTATGTATATGATTTGCTCAAGAATATTAAAAATTCCCATATTTATAGTGTCTTGGTTCACACTGTAGGGTTTCATATATGGTTTAATTCATGTAAAGGTATTTTGTTTAGAATAATTATATGCTATCACTTCTCGGCCTTTTGGCTAAGATCAAGTGTAGAATAATTATATGTTTATGACAGATTCTTTTAGTTTCATTTTTATTTCAGTCCTGCTCCAATTTTCATAATCTGTGTCATACTGCTTTCCAGAAAAGAACTTTAAAATTCAGTTGATTTCTACTTGGAATGACTGTGAGAAACTTAAAATTGGACTTGAAACAATTCCATGTCTGGATCTTATATTTTCCTTGTGGAGCTTCCTTCTTTGGCTTGCTTGGTTTTACAAAAATTGGCTCAAATTATTTAGCCATTTTTTCCTGTTTCATGTTGTATTTGTATTTGGAAAAATAGTTTTCAAAATGAGATGGACTTTGATTATGTAACCAAGTTTTGTTTCTAAGAATTCTACAAAATCCTCTTGGTATCGTGGAGAAGTCTATAAGCTTTGTAGAGAATGGTTCTGTTTCAATTTCTTGAAATCCTTTGTTACTTCCTCTTGTCCTCAATCACCTTTACTAATGGAATATTAGTTTTCTTAATATGTTTGAACATACATTTTACCCTTCTTAATTTCCTTCTGTTACTTTATTCTTTATTTCATTCCTGTTACTACCAGCATTTCATTGATTTCTGCTGTTACGTTTTCTTCCAGCTTTTTCATGCTTGAGAAAGAAGCCAAAATGATTGTTTTCAGTATTTTATTCAACATTTTAATTTAAGTTTGTAAATTCTCTCCAAGCACTGATTTATCTTCATTCAGTTTATTCCCTTGTGCATTTCCAAACACCTTATGTTCAGGCCATGGCTGCCCATATATTGACAGATAGGTGAAAAGTAAACCTACATGTTCCTGCAGCCACCTCAGTGTTCATGTTTTCCCTCATATGTTGTAGTTTGTAAAATCTCTGTCATCCATGTCAACTTTCAATGTCTAGTCCTTTCACCTGCAGTATGTGCCAGCTTCATAAGTCTCCAGTCCTGTGTCTCTGCCACATTTTTCTTTGAACGTCTTCCTTGTACCTGCATCCCATGGGAATGTCCATATTCTCAAGCTCCTCCACATGTGGCCTTGATCGTCTCTCAGGTGTTTCTCATTCATGAGAGCCTTTGGGTACCTCTCTGCCTTTTGTCTGAGGTTCCATCTTCCCTCAGGTGTTTCCATACTACTTACTGTAACCATTGTCTTTCTTATGTCTCTAAAACCCCTTTGACTGCAGTCCAAGCTTTTTTATTTTCTCTCTCTTTCATTGCAAATAAAAATATATTTCCTCCAAACCACCTACCACAGAATATATAATTATATTCTATCTATAATGGATTGTTTTCTTTTGGACATTTCATGTAAATGGACTCATATAATGTAGTTCTTTGTGAATGGCTTCTTTCACTTACTGTATCTGCCACATTATCATGTTGTATCATATATCAGTACTTAATTTCTTTTGACTTGAAATACTCTGCTGTATGGATATCAGTTTTGTTCATTCACTGGTTAACAAAAATTTGAATGCAAGCATCTGTGTAGATATATTTTAGTGTCTGTTGGTTTTATATGTAAGAATAGAACTTCTGGATATGGCAAATCTATATTTAACTTTTGGAGAACTGCCAGACTGTTTTCCAAAATGTATACAGCATTTTACATTCCCACTAGTACTGCATGAGGGCTCCAATTTCAACCCCTCCTTACCAACACTTGTGTGTTTGTGTGTGTGTGTGTGTGTGTGTGTGTCTATGAAGTTGTACCTTACTCTGGTTTTGATCTTCATTTGCTGGTGGCTGATGTGTTGAGCAACTTTTCATATATTTATTTGCCATGTGTATATCTTCTTTGAAAAAGTATTCAAATTCTTTGTTCATTGTTTTATGTCATGAATTCCATTACGTCTTGAAGTCCATTACCAGATAAATAATTTGCAAATATTTTCTCCTGTTTTACTTAGCAGACTTTATTTTTTGAGCAATTTTGTGCTTACAACAAAACTGAAGAAAATTATTCCCTTATACCTCTTGCTTCCAGACACATATCCTGTACTACAGTGATACACTAGATATAACTGATGGACTGCACTGGGATAGTCCACATTTGGGTGGACATGCCCCACAATTTGAGCATCTCACAGAAGAGTTTCACTGCCCTGGGAATTGTTCTCTACCTATTAATTCCTCAAACCCTCATCTATTGAGAATCATTGGTCTTTTTACTGTTCCCATAGTTCTTCTGCTTCCCAGAATGTTACATAATTGAAATTGTTACCACTGATTTGAGTCCTGGGAACTTGTTCTATTGATGACAAAGAATGTGGCCAATGAATGAACAGAGAATAAGGTGATTAGCAAAGAATTTTATTGTCATTTCACATGATGTTTTAAAGACCCAAACCCAGAGTCCTGCAGCACTGAAGCATGGGCAGGATCCAGAGCCAGGGAGGACAGAGGGTAAGGAATGTGAATAATGCAGAAACCACCAAACCTCTGTATCCCTTCCCAAGACTCAGCAGGAAGTTGTTGGTGGGCTGATATTTGGTTTGGGACAGATCTGAAGGGGACAGGATGGTTCTCAATAGAAAAATGTCCAAGGAAGCTAGTTTAACTGTTTCCACTACAGACTGCCTGGTTCTATGGAAATAGTCCCAGGGCCTTCAATCTAATCTAAGTGGGAATAATAACAGGAAGAGGAGGAAAAATGCTTGGAGGGAGCTCATCATCTCACCATTTGGCACCTGGAGGAAGGGGGAAGTGCAAACTGGAAGGAGTACTGCTCATACTGCCTCTTTTGTCTTTCCAGTGTTGATCCTATTGGTTAAATCAGATAAAAACAAGTCTCCGTGCTGCTGCTTTTCTTCTAACCCTTGACCAAGAAAGTCTGATATCCAACAGAAACTGAGTGTGATCCCCAAACTGCCTGCTTTCAGTCATGATTAAGTTGTTCAGATTCTTTACTTCTACTTTGGAATTAAGATGTTAGGACAGCCAGTGCCGCAGCTCACTAGGCTAATCCTCCACCTTGCGGCACCCGCACACGGGGTTCTAGTCCTGGTTGGGGTGCCGGATTCTGTCCCGGTTGCCCCTCTTCCAGCCAGCTCTCTGCTGTGGCCAGGGAGTGCAGTGGAGGATGGCCCAAGTCCTTGGGCCCTGCACCCCATGGGAGACCAGGATAAGTACCTGGCTCCTGCTGGATCAGGACAGTGCGCCGGCCACAGCAGCCATTGGAGGGTGAACCAACGGCAAAAGGAAGACCTTTCTCTCTGTTTCTCTCTCTCACTGTCCACTCTGCCTGTCAAAAAATAAAAAATAATAATAATAAAAAAGATGTTAGGACAGATTATAGGGCAGGGTCTGAGCCATTGGAGCAAATGGATCCAACAGAAACTTCGGGCCATAAATGTTTTGGGTTCCCCACTTCATGGTAGTGAGGAGCCCTCCCACCCCCGAAATGGGCATGGTGCTGCAGGCATGAGGCAGCTGTGTGGCATCTCTGATGGTCACGGTGTGCTTGGGGCTGGACTGGTAGCCACAGCCGGTGGAGAAGGACATGGCTGTGGGCACAAGCTCTCAGTTTTGTCCAGTGGGTGGGCAGCAGCAGCTGCCACAGGCACAGCCGCAGACCCAGGGTGCTCCTGCTGTTCCGTCAGGCTGAAGGGCATACTTCACTCTTTCCTCTTTGCTCCCTTGCCCGGCTCCTCCTGCCTCCACCAGATCCTCCCACCTCTGCCAGCAGCCTCAGCAGCAGAAGTGGCAGCAACAGGGATGAAGACCCTGATTTGTTTCTCATCTTATTTTTATTTGGTGCAAGATGTCATACAAATGTGTATCTTCTATAGAATTGTACCATGTGGAGCCTTTTCATTGATTTTCACTTATGAAAGATCTGTAAAATTAACCTGCATTGTCATGTGTCAGGGAACGGGACAGTCTGGCCAGCTGTGCCCCTCCCGACATGTACAAGCACAAGAAGTTTAGTGCTGGGCTTTTTCCACCCTGCCCGTTGCTAACCGCAAGATCCTGTTTTGGCTTTAAGCATCCTGTTATTGCATGTTTCCCACATTTTACTAAGTTTTGTTTCTTGCTGAGTTGGTAACATGTTTTCCGTGAATCATATATAAACAGGTGGAAGGTGGGAGGGAGATATAAGAGGGTTGGAGGAGGCGAAGACGGCAGGCGTATGCAACATGTAACCCGAGTCTGCTGAAAAATAAAGTGGAAGCTGAAAAGCCGATAAACACGTCTGGTGTCTCCGAGGTCTCGCCGGCGTTAACCTATCCAGAAGGTGCACGCCCATGGTCATGTGAGTACAAAATTATTTCTTTCGATTTGGGGATGGAATTTCATTGGATGGGTGCATCCTAGTTTATGCATTCACCTATGGAAGGAAATAATGCAGTTTTGGATGACAATAATTCAATAGTTTTACACATGTATAAAGTTTTTATGAACTTAATTTTTCTGTTGACTTTAGTAAATAGTAGTAGATTTGCTGAGTAAAGCAATAAGTATGTACTTAACTTCAGAATTGACTGTCAAACTATTTTTTCAAAGTATGTGCACCATTTTGCATTTGCAAAGGCAAGGAATGGAAATGTCTGTTGTCTTACTCCTTAATCTCTATAATCCTTCTTCCTCCTTGTCCTCTTCTTTAGCTGTTCGAATAAATGCACAATAATATCCCATTGTGGACTTGAGTCTTTGCGATTATTAATGATGTTAAAAACTTTTTATATACTTAGTTGTTTACCAGCAACCATATGTTTTATTTGCCAAAACATTTGTTCTTTTTTTGTGATTTCTAAAATTGGTTTTTGAAAAAAAAAATTTGATTCTCAAAGAGAAACAGAGGAATATGGAGAGGTAAAAAGAGAGAGTGAGAAAGAGAAGGAGAGAGAGAGAGAGAGACTAACTTTTCACCCACTGGGTTCACTACACAAATAGCTGCATGAGCATCATCCAGGTCTGTACCAGACCAAAGCAAGAAGCTAGGAGCTCCATTCTGGTCTCCCACATGGATAGCAAAGACCAAAGGGCTTGGGACACATTACTAGGGATCCATATTGGAAATGAAGAAACCAGAATTCAAGCCAGGTTAATTCACCGCATCACAATGCCAGACCACAAAACTATAACTTTAGGTCAAGTATCAGAGATTTGCTACTGGAATATAATCACTTTGGTAATTAGAAAACAGTTTTACTTATTTGTGATACATTGGAGGAAAAAATTAACCTACTTAGGTTTTTTTTATGTTTATTTAGTAATCTGTAACTTTATTGACTTGATTTCTCAATTTAAACAGTTTTTTGGTGGAATGGTTAGGTTTTTCCATCTACAACATCATGTCATCTTCAAACATGGAAAATTTGACCACATTTTTCTCATTTTGATGTACTTTATTTCTTTCTACTCCATGACTGATCTTGCTAAAACTTCTAGTACTACATTAAATAAGAATAGTGAAAGTGAACATCCTTTTCTCGTTCTAGATCTGAGGGAAAATAGGTTCAGGTTTTCCCCATTCTGTATGATACTGGCTGTTGATTTGCCATATATTGCTTTTATAATATTAAGGAACATTCCTTCGATGCATCATTTATGGAGGGTCTTTATCATGAAGAGGTGTTGAATCTTATCAAATGCTTTATATACATTTATTGAAATGACCATACACTTTTTGTTCTTCATTCTATTGATGTGAGGATGTTTATTGTTGTGTGAATGTTGAACCACCCTTGTGTTTCTGGGATAAATCCCAGTTTATCATGATGTATTATCTTTTTGATGTGATTTTTTATTTGATTTGCCAGTATTTTGTTGAGAATCCTTAGCATTTAGGTTTATTAAGGGTATAGGTCTGTAGATTTCATGTATTGTGTTTGGTTTTGATATAACCAATTTAAAAAGACTGAAATCATGCCATGTATCTTCTCAGAATATAAAGGAATAAAACTAGAAATCAATAATAAAAACAATAGAACACTCATAACTACTTGGAAATCAAACAACATGCCATTGAATGAACAACAGGTAACTGAAAAAATTAAAAAGAAAACCAAAAATCTTCTTGAATAAATGAAAATACTATATATCAAAACCTGTTGGATACAGCAAAAGCAGTATTAAGAAGGAAGTTTGTAGCATTAAGTGCTTACATTAAAAAAGGAAATGTCTCAAATTAAGTACCTAATGATGTATCTTGAAGACTTAGAAAAACAAGAAAACAAACTAAAATCAGGAGGTAAAAAACAAGAATCAGAGCAAAGATAAATGAAATTGAAACTATAAAAGTAATATAAAAGATCAATGAAACAAAAAGGATAAACAAAATAAAAATAACTTTAGCCAGAATAACAAAGAAAAAAAAGGAAAAAATCAAATAAAGAAAATTAAAGATGAAGGAGGAGACATTACAACCAACACTGCTGAAATACAAAGGATCATAAGAAACTACTATGCAGAACTATGTGCTAATGAACTGGAAAACCTTGAAGTGATGAATACATTCCTGAATTCATATAACCTACTGAGATTAAAACAAGAAGATAAAGACAATTAAAACAGACCCAAAACAAGCAATGGCATTGTAGTAGTAACCAAAAATCTTCTAACAAAGAAAAGTCCTGGATGGCTTCACTACTACATTCTACAAAACATTCAAAGAGGAAGTAACTCCAATACTCTGCAAACTATTACAAATATCGAACAGGATGTAACTCTGCCAAACTCTATTCATGAAGCCAGCATTACTTTGATACCAACATCAATAGAATATTAACTCTTAATTTATGCTGATAATACATTCATTCAAGATGGTATTTTTAAACCTCAAAATGTGTGAGATTTTGAATTATTTATAAATTTTATTTCCTTATTTGAATTGAATTATATGTCCTTATCTGAAAGTTATTCATAAAAATCATAGAGGTAGTAGTATGAAGCTATATCCACAACAGAATTTATTTTCACCAAAATAAATTATTCATTTATTTATTTGAAAGATATAAACAGAGCAGAGCTTCCATCTGAAAGCTAGGTTCTCAAATGCCCACAATAGACTTGGTCTTGTAAAAGGGCTAAATCTGAGAGCCTGGAACTTAATTCAGGTCTCCCACATGGGTGGCAGAGCCTCAATTACTTGATCATCACAACTGTCTCCCAATGTCTGCGTTAACAGAAGCTATATTCAGGAGCTGAAGAAAGAAATGAAACCTAGGTACTCTAATGTAGGACTTGGGCATCTTAACCATTAAGCAATATATTCACTCCCTAAATATTAATTCCACTTTCTACAACCTTCTTGAAGGATGCTTACACTTCTTTAACATAAAATAACTGATAAAACATTGCTATTAAATTTACAAAATGAATTGAAATTCTAATTATTAATTTAAACTATTGACATAATACATAATCTTAAGAACACATAGAGAATTTATATTTTACTTCAGTGTGCCTTTGTTATTTTCTTCATTCATTCACAAATCCATGCCTTCTATTCCAAAATGCTTTATTCATTCACTCTAAAATGTTTATAATAGACTTATTAAGAACAAAATGTGGGGTGCCGGCACTATCGTCTAGTAGGATAAGCCTCCACCTGCAGTGCCAGCATCCCATAGTATGCTGGTTTTTGTCCTAACTGCTCCTCTTTCGATCCAACCTATGGCCAGAGAAAGCAGTAGAAGATGGCAAGGTCTTGGGTCCCTGCACCCCATGGGATACTTAGAGGAAGTTCCTGGCTTTGGATCAGCCATGTTGGCTATTTGGGGATTGAACCAGAAAATGAAAGACCTTTCTCTCTGTCTATCCCTCTGCCTGTGGCTCTACCTCTCAAATAAAGAAAATATTTTTTATTTTTTTTAACTAAAATTTAATGAATATAAATTTCCAAAGTATAGAATATTGATTACAATGACTTCCCCCCCATAACGTCCCTCCAACCTGCAACCCTACCCTTATCCACTCCCTCTCCTCTTCCATTCATGTCAAGATTCATGTTCGATTCTCTTTATATACAGAAGATCAGTTTAGCATACATTAAGTAAAGATTTCAACAGTTTGCTCCCACACAGAAACATAAAGTGAAAAATACTGTTTGAGTACTAGTTATAGCATTAAATCTCAATGTACAGCACACTAAGGACAAAGATCCTACATGAGGAGTAAGTGCACAGTGACTCCTGTTGTTGACTTAACAAATTGACACTCTTGTTTATGGCCTCAGTAATCACCCTAGGCTCTTGTCATGAGCTGCCAAGGCTATGGAAGCCCCTGGGTTTACTGACTCTGATCATATTTAGAGAAGGCCATGTTCAAAGTGGAAGTTCTCTCCTCCCTTCAGAGAAAGGTACCTCCTTCTTTGATGACCTATTCTTTCCACTGGGATCTCACTCACGGAGATCTTTCATTTAGGTTTTTTTTTCCCCCAGAGTGTCTTGGCTTTCCATGCCTGAAATACTCTCATGGACATTTCAGCCGGATCCTCATGCCTTAAGGGCTGATTATGAGGCCAGAGTGCTGTTAGGACATTTGCCATTCTATGGGTATGCTGTGTATCTCACTTCCCATGTTGGATCATTCTCTCCCTTTTTGATTCTATCAGCTAGTATTTGCAGACACTATTCTTGTTTCTGTGATCCCTTTGGTTCTTAGTCCTTTCATTATGATCAGTTGTGAACAGAAATTGATCACTGGGACTAGTGAGATGGCATTGGTACATGCCACCTCGATGGGATTGAATTCGAATCCCCTGGTATGTTTCTAACTCTACTGTTTGAGGTAAGTCAGTTTGAGCATGTCCCGAATTGCACATCCCTTCCCTCTCTTATTCCCACTTTTATATTTAACAGCAATCACTTTTCAGTTAAGTTTCAGCACTTAAGAAGAATTGTGTATTGATTACAGTATTCAACCAAAAGTATTAAGTAGAACAAACAAAAAAAATACTAAGAGGGATAACATATTAAGCTGCTCATCAACAGTCAGGGTGAGGGCTGATCAAGTCACCATTTTTCATAGTGTTCATTTCACTTTAACAGGTTTCCTTTTTGGTGCTCAGTTAGTTGACACCTATCAAGGAGAACAAGTGGTATTTGTCCCTTTGGGATTGGCTTATTTCACTCAACATAATGTTTTCCAAATTCCTAAGAGGGATCACTTTTCAGTTAAAATTTAAACACCTAAGAACAATTGTATGTTAATTACAGAGTTGAACCAATGGTATTAGAACAAAAAAAAATACTAAAATGGATAAAGTATTACATTGTACATCAACCGTCAGGACAAGAGCTGATCAAGTCACTGTTTCTCACAGTGTCCATTTCACTTCAACAAGTTTCCCCTTTGGTGCTCAGTTAGTTGTCGCCAATCAGGGAGAACATATGATATTTGTCCCTTTGGGACTGGCTTAATTCACTCAGCATGATGTTTTCCAAATTCCTCCATCTTGTTGCAAATGACTGGGTTTCGTTGTTTTTGACTGCTGTATAGAATTCTATAGAGTGCATGTCCCATAATTTCTTTATCCAGCCTACCGTTGATGGGCATTTGGGTTGGTTCCAGGTCTTAGCTACTGTGAATTGATTGAGCTGCAATAAACATTAATGTGCGGACCGCTTTTTTGTTTGCCAATTTAAATTCCTTTGGGTAAATTCCAAGGAGTGGGATGGCTGGGTTGAATGGTAGGGTTATATTCAGGTTTCTGAGGAATCTGCAGACTGACTTCCATAGTGGCTTAACCAGTTTGCATTCCCACCAACAGTGGGTTAGTGTCCCTTTTTCCCCACATCCTCTCCAGCATCTATTGTTGGTAGATTTCTGAATGTGAGCCATTCTAACTGGGGAAAGGTGGAACCTCACTGTAGTTTTGATTTGCTTTTCCCTGATTGCTAGTGATCTTGAACATTTTTTCATGTGCCTGTTGGCCATTTGGATTTCCTCTTTTGAAAAATGTGTATTGAGGTCCTTGGCCCATCTCTTAAGTGGATTGTTGGTTTTGTTTTTGTGGAGTTTCTTGATCTCTTTGTAGATTCTGGTTATCAACCCTTTATCAGTTGCATAGATAGCAAATATGTTTTCCCATTCTGTCGGTTGTCTCTTCACTTTCCTGACTGTTTCTTTTGCAATACAGAAACTTCTCAATTTGATGCAATCCCAATAGTTGATTTTGGCTTTGAATGCCTGTGCTTCTGGGATGTTTTCCAAGAAGTCATTGCCGGTACCTATATCTTGCAGGGTTTTTCCAATGCTCTCTAATAATTAGATGGTGTCAGGTCATAGATTTAAGTCTTTAATCCATGTTGAGTGGATTTTTGTGTAAGGTGTAAGGTAGGGGTCTTCTTTCATGCTTCTGCATGTGGAAATCCAGTTTTCCCAGCACCATTTATTGAATAGACTGTCCTTACTCCAGGAATTAGTTTTAGATCCTTGATCAAATATAAGTTGGCTGTAGATGTTTTTGTTGATTTCTGTTGTTTCAATTCTGTTCCATTGGTCTATCCATCTGTTTCTGTACCAGTACCATGCTGTTTTGATTACAACTGCCCTGTAGTATGTCCTGAAATCTGGTATTGTGATGCCTCTGGCTTTGTTTTTGTTGTACAAGATTGCTTTAGCTATTTGAGGTCTCTTGTGCCTCCATATGAATTTCAGCATCATTTTTTCCAGATCTGAGAAGAAGGTCTTCGGTATCTTGATTGGTATTGCACTGAATCTATAAATTGCTTTTGGGAGAATGGACATTTTGATGATGTTGATTCTTCCAATCCATGAGCATGGAAGATTTTTCCATTTCTTGGTATCCTCTTCTATTTCTTTCTTTAAGGTTTTGTAATTTTCATCATAGAGATCTTTAACGTCCTTGGTTAAGTTTATTCCAAGGTATTTGATTGTTTTTGTAGCTATTGTGAATGGGATTGATCTTAGAAGTTCTTCCTCAGCCATGGCATTGTTTGTGTATACAAAGGCTGTTGATTTTTGTGCATTGATGTTATACCCTGCTACTTTGCCAAACTCTTCTATGAGTTCCAATAGTCTCTTAGTAGAGTTCTTTGGGTCCCCTAAATACAGAATCATGTCATCTGCAAAGAGGGATAGTTTGAGTTCTTCCTTCCCAATTTGTATCCCTTTAATTTCTTTTTCTTGCCTAATAGCTCTGGCTAGAACTTCCAGAACTATATTGAATAGCAGTGGTGAGAGTGGGCATCCCTGTCTGGTGCCAGATCTCAGTGGAAATGCTTCCAACTTTTCCCCATTCAATAGGATGTTGGCTGTGGGTTTTTCATAGATTGCTTTGCTTGTATTGAGGAATGTTCCTTCCAAACCCAGTTTGCTTAGAGTTTTCAGCATGAACGGGTGTTGTATTTTATCAAATGCTTTCTCGGCATCTATTGAGATAATCATATGGTTTTTCTTCTGCAGTCTGTTAATGTGGTGTATCACATTGAAAGTCTTGCGCACATTAAACCATCCCTGCATACCAGGGATAAATCCCACTTGGTCTGGGTGGATGATCTTTCTGATGTGTTGTTGCATTCTATTGGCCAGAATTTTATTGAGGATTTTTGCATCTATGTTCATCAGGGATATTGGTCTGTAATTCTCTTTCAGTGCTGCATCTTTTTCCGGCTTAGGAATTAAGGTGATGCTGGCTTCATAGAAAGAATTTGGGAGGATTCCCTCTTCTTCGATTGTTCTGAATAGTTTGAGAAGAATTGGAGTTAGTTCTTCTTTAAATGTCTGGTAGAATTCAGCAGTGAATCCATCTGGTCCTGGGCTTTTCTTTGTTGGGAGGGCCTTTATTACTGTTTCAATTTCTGTCTCAGTTATGGGTCTGTTTAGGTTTTCGATGTCTTCCTGGTTCAATTTAGGTAGGTTTCATGTGTCCAGGAATCTATCCATTTCTGATAGGTTTCCCTGTTTGCTGGCATACAAGTCCTTGTAGTAATTTCTGATGATTCTTTTTACTTCTGTGGTGTCTGTTGTTACGTTTCCTTTTTCATCTCTGATTTTATTGATTTGGGTCTTTTCTCTTCTTTTTTTAGTTAGTTGGGCCAGTGGGGTGTCAATTTTGTTTATTTTTTCAAAAAACCAGCTCCTCGTTTGGCTGATTTTTTGTAATGTTTTTCTTGATTCAATCCTGTTGATTTCTTCTCTGATTTTAATTATTTCTCTTCTCCTACTAGATTTGGGTCTGGTTTGCTGCAGTTTTTCTAGATCCTTGAGATGCGTTGAAAGCTCATCTATTTGGTGCCTTTCCAATTTCTTGATGTAGGCACCTATTGATATAAACTTTCCTCTTAACACTGCTTTTGCTGCGTCCCATAAGTTTTGGTATGTTGTGCTGTTATCCTCACTTACTTCCAGAAAATTTTTTATTTCTCTTTTAATTTCTTCTATGACCCATTGTTCATTCAGGAGCATGTTGTTCAATCTCCATGTGTTTGCGTATGCTCTAGGGATTCCTGAGTTGCTAATTTCCAACTTCATTCCTTTATGGTCTGAGAAGCTGCATGGTATGATTCTAATTCTTTTGAATTTGCTGAGACTTGCTTTATGGCCTAGTATGTGGTCAATCCTAGAGAAGGTTCCATGTACTGCTGAGAAGAATGTAAAATCTTTAGCTGTAGGATTGAAAGTTCTATATATATCTGTCAGATCCATTTGGGCTAGAGTGTCATTTAAATCTACTGTATCCTTGTTGATCTTCTGTCCTGTTGATCTGCTATTTCTGAGAGTGGAGTATTGAAGTCCCCCAGTACTATTGTATTGGGGTCTAAGTCTCCCTTTAAGTCCCTTAACAAATCTTTTAGATAAACCGGTGCCCTGTAGTTAGGTGCATATACATTGATAATTGTTATATCTTCTTGTTGTATTGATCCCTTAATCATTATATAGTGCCCCTCTTTGTCTCTCTTAACAGTTTTTGTGGTAAAGTTTATGTTGTCCGATATTAAGATGGCTACGCCCGCTCTTATTTCATTTCTGTTGGCATGGTATATCTTTTTCCAGCCTTTCACTTTCAGTCTGTATGGATCTTTGTTGGAAAGATGTGTTTCTTGTAAGCAGCAAATAGATGGGTTTTGTTCCTTAACCCAGTCAGCCAATCTGTGTCTTTTAACTGGACAGTTCAGGCCATTCATGTTCAATGTGACTAATGATAAGTGGTAACTTTGCCCTGCCATTTGCCAAAGATAAGTTCTAATATATGCCTTGAATTCCCTGTGATCTTTTGCTGTGAGGTTTCCTTCCTTTACCTTCTTTCATATTGATGACCGTGTTTCTGTGTTTCTGTGTGTAACACATCTTTAAGCATCTGTTGCAGGGTGGACGAGTGGCGACAAATTCTTTCAACTTCTGTTTGCTATGAAAAGTCTTTATTTCACCTTCATTCACAAATGATAGCTTGGCAGGATATAATATTCTGGGCTGGAAGTTTTTCTCTCTTAGTACCTGGGCTATGTCTCGCCATTCCCTCCTAGCTTGTAGGGTTTCTGATGAGAAGTCAGCTGTGAGTCTGATTGGAGATCCTCTGAGAGTAATCTGACGTTTCTCTCTTGCACATTTTAGGATCTTTTCTTTATGTTTCACTGTGGAGAGTTTAATTACAACGTGTCGTGGTGAGGATCTCTTTTGGTCGTGTTTATTAGGGATTCTGTGAGCTTCCTGTACTAGGATTTCTCTGTCCTTCTCCAAACCTGGGAAATTTTCTGCTAATATCTCACTAAAAAGGCCTTCTAATCCTTTCTCCCTCTTCATGCCTTCAGGAACTCCTAGAACCCGAATGTTGGGTTTTTTAATAGTATCCCCAAGATTCCCGACAATATGTTTTAGATTTCTAATTTCCTCTTCTTTTCTTTGGTCTGACTGTATCCTTTCCTGTTCTCTGTCTTCTAAGTCCGATATTCTCTCTTCTGCTTCACCCATTCTGTTTGTAAGGCTCTCTATTGTGTTTTTCATTTGATCTATTGAATTCTTCACTTCAGTCATTATCACAGTTTCCTGTTGTACTGGTTGTTTCATTTCATTTTGATTCCTCCTTAATATTTCATTTTCACGAGAGAGATTTTCTATCTTGTCCATTAAGGATTTCTGTAGTTCAAGAATTTGTTTTTGAGAACTTCTTAATGTTCTTATCAATTTTTTTTGAGATCTGCTTCTTGCATTTCTTCTAACTCATCATCTTCATAATCTTGAATTTGGCTGTCTTTTTCATTTGGGGCGTCATAGTGACTTCCTTGTTTTTATTACCTCGGTTTTTGCGTTTCTTATTTGGTATATTGGAGATATTTGGTTTCTTCACTGTGGTGCTTTTACTTGTTATACTATGACTCTAGATTAAGTGGACTATCTGTTTTTGATGGAGCCTTAGGGCTTGAGATGGGTGTGGCCTGAGCGCTCTTTTTGGTGTGCCAAAAGTGACACTCCCAGGTTAGGCGTGGTAGGTCTCTCTCTCTCTTTCTTTTTTTTTTTGATTCAAAAGGGAAGTAATTCCACACAGCTGAACAAAGTTGGAGGTAGTTAGCAGGCAAATGATATACCCACAGGAGCCAGAGATCGGAAGCTCTTTCCCAAGGACCACACAGGGAATCTGTTCTGCCCTCAGGGTGGGCTCAGATTCTCCTTCAGTCTCCCACTGGGTTGACAAAGTTACGGAATTGTAGCATCTCGGGAGAGTACTCATGTGAATTCTGTGAGTTCTCTCCCCCACCGTCTCTTTTTTCACAGTCTCAGTTCAGTAGCACCACAAATTTACTAGGTCCTAATCTCCTGTTAATTCGCCCTGCCCAGAGTCAGGTTTTTCTGCTGGGCTCAGGGCTGGTGCAGACCTGAGGTCGCTCTGCTTATGATGTATGTCCAAGATGGCACCTGCTCTTTGTCTTGCTTGCACTTGAGAGGTGAGTGGAGAGAGAGAAACCTGTGTCCATACCAGTCACCCCCTTTTTTTTCTCTCTCTCTCTTCCAGTTAGCCTGGTGAACTTCCCCCCCCCCCCCGGGGGTTGTTCCCTCTAGTCTCCTCTCTCCGCTTGTCTGCCAGTGTCTCGGGCTATTGAGGTTCAGCTCACCTCGCGTTCCAGCGCTGGTGTGTTGAGTCTGCCGCTGGTGTCCCGAATTGTGGGCTCCCACGCTCTCCACGCAGGTCCGCTGTGAATCACGCATTCCGGAAGAGTTTCTTCTGCTGTTTCCTCCCCTACTCTTCCTTGAACCTGCAGTATCTCTACTTTTATTAAACTGTCTCTCCCCGGACTATCAGTGTGCTCCTTTCCTATTCTGCCATCTTGCCTCCTCCAAGAAAAATACATCTTAAGAATGTATTTACAATCTACATTTTTTAAAAAAGAAGAATTTTTCATTTCTTGGTTTGCCTTTTAAATTTATAACATTATTGATTTTTAAGTATTTTCATTCATTCTCACTGTTTAATTGCAATTTACTACCTACCAGAATTAATTGCTCCCCAGCCACATATGATTTTTTCTTCACTTCACAGAAAAATACTTGATTGTGTTTCTTTTTTTTTTTTTTTTTTTTTATTTTTGACAGGCAGAGTGGACAGTGAGAGAGAGAGAGACAGAGAGAAAGGTCTTCCTTTGCCGTTGGATCACCCTCCAATGGCCGCCGCTGCAGCCGGTGCACCGCACTGATCCGATGGCAGGAGCCAGGATCCAGGTGCTTTTCCTGGTCTCCCATGGGGTGCAGGGCCCAAGCACCTGGGCCATCCTCCACTGCACTCCCTGGCCATAGCAGAGAGCTGGCCTGGAAGAGGGGCAACCGGGACAGAATCCGGCGCCCCAACCGGGACTAGAACCCGGTGTGCCGGCGCCGCAAGGTGGAGGATTAGCCTATTGAGCCACAGCGCCGGTCTTTTTTTTTTTTTTTAAAGGCAGATTGGACAGTGAGAGAGAGAGAGAGAGACAGAGAGAACGGTCTTCCTTTTCTGTTGGTTTACCCCCCAATGGCCACTGCGGCTAGCCCGCTGCAACTGGCGCACTGAGCTGATCCAAAGCCAGGAGCCAGGTGCCTCTCCTGGTCTCCCATGCAGGTGCATGACCCAATGACATGGGCCATCCTCCACTGCACTCCAGGCCACAGCAGAGAGCTGGACTGGAAGAAGAGCAACTGGGACAGAATCTGGCACCCCGATCAGGATTAGAACCTGGTGTGCTGACTCAGGTGGAGGATTAGCCTATTGAGCCGTGGAGGAAACAAGTAGGTAAAATAATTTAGCATTATTTTTACAAAATTGAAGCCTATAAAAAGAGAGCTCTAAAACCACTACAGAAATTTTCTGAGTGCAAGCACCCATGCATATTGCTGTTCTTACATTAGATTTACATCAGCATCAAAGGGAACAATTTATTGCTCAATATTCAAAATTTTCCTTCTCCTCAGTGCTCCTTTTTAGAATAGTGCCTGTAGGTAGACCAAAGACATACTTTTTATTTTATTTTTTATTTATTTGACAGGTAGAGTTATAGACAGTGAGAGAGACAGAGAGAAGGGCCTTCCTTCTGTTTGTTCACCCCTCAAATGGCCACCATGGTCGGCACTGTACCAATCCAAAGCCAGGAGCCAGGTGCTTCCTCCTGGTCTCCCATGCAGCTGCAGGGGCCTAAGCACTTGGTTCATCCTCCACTGCCCTCCCAGGCGACAGCAGAAAGCTGCACTGGAAGAGGAGCAACCAGGACTAGAACCTGGTGCCCATATGGGATGCCAGTGCCTCAGGTGGAGGATTAACCAAGTGAGCCAAGGAGCTGTCCCCAAGAGGTACTTTAAAATATAACAATAAACAATTCAGGAATGCTCATTCTCCTACTCTGTTTTCTTTGAACTTAGACTGACAAGGATACAACCCACTCGGCAAAGAAAAATGCCTAAATATTAGAGCACTGCTCCTGACCCCTACTTATTTGTTCCTCTACATAGGATTTATGAATGATTTACATGATTAGGGATATTGGAAGGGTGACATGAACTACTGTACCTCCTTTTTTGTATTTAGGAGCTTTTTAGTAGCCCTAGGAGTGAGCATGAGTTCTCTGCCCTTTGTTATATTGTAAATTTAGCCAAAATTCCCTGCTCTATAAGTGTCTAGGTAAGGCTGCAATGTGCTGGGCACAATATAAGGACACTTTGATGCTAAACACCAAGTCTAACAACTCTCTGTGCTATAAAGCTCAGTTTATGATTTTAGGATGTCTTACTTCCATGTCTACCTGGAATTATTCAGAATTCAGACAGGGAAAATGGGAATGCACCCTTCACTGCAACACATTTTATGATACTCATCATTTATGTTCAGGAATGATTTAAAATTTAACCAAAAACCCTATAGTAAATTACAGAGGTGGTGGACTTACCAACATCTATATTTCTAATTAATATCCACATATATAGTTATATCTATGGATGATTTGACAGAAATTTGAGACCCTTGGGAATTTGATGATACAAACATACTTGGATTTGATGAGTTCAGACCAATTATCACACCTAATATTTTAATGCAAAAATGGAGCAAAGGTAATAAAATTGTAAAGCAGCCCTCCCTGCACAATCTTATAATAACTTTATTTATAGAAGTGTGAGGTTTCCAATAAATTATTACTAATCAAAGATATTTTTCAAGTACATATAATTTTATATAAAATAAATTATTAATATTAATGACTTTGAAACAAATTGTCTGTACACACAAACAATGTTCAAATTGTTTTCAGCTTGCAAATTTTTTATGGAAAATAATTAATATAGGCAGGTTATAAATATTATGGAAGTTAAATATATATGTAAGTTTTTCAATAACTTTTAGCTTTCAAACATCTTCAATAAACTTTATTTAAGCAAGGTATAGAAGAAATTACTATATCTCAGCAATTTAGAATAGGAATTCAGTGTGTACTACTTGTGTATATTCAAATATCTAGTTGTTTTTTAAAATTTTATTTGGGCAATGTGAATTGAAATAAAAGTGGATAATTGACTTTTAGCATAAGAATGAATTCAGTTTGTGTTAATTCACCCCATATTCATCAATTATAAATATGGTACAAGTAAATGAACTAAATCCTGATGATCCCTGATCTAAAAGGGCAGAGATAATAATTCCTTTATAAGGAAAATGTAATAACATCACATTGATATTTATGACATAGTAATGTAATTAATTTGACAGCATTTATCATATAGCTTACTTGGAGATTATGGTATTTGGGTTCAAACATTATCTTATATTGCCTTTTGATTTTTTCCTTTATTTTATAAATGTGAGCAATAAACTATTATAATTTTTCTGACACTAGCATTTCTTTGAGAAAGCATGCTTGATTTAAAACATAAATAAATTTTGAGTTGGAAAAGGTGAGTAGGTAAATACATTAAATTTATTTCCACATAAAAACTAGTTTGGGTTTTGTATAATTTCAGTTTGTTTTACATTTCATAGACTGCAGAACAGTTCTTTGTGAACTTCTTCTATAATATAAAATTGAATACTTATGTGATCATTGAATCTGCTGCATTTCATAAAAACATATTTTGCTGTTTTTTTAAAAAATATTTTCTTGGACGGGAGGAGGCAAGATGGCGGAATAGGAAGGGAGCACACTGATAGTCCGGGGAGAGACAGTTTAATAAAAGTGGAGATACTGCAGGTTCAAGGAAGAGTAGGGGAGGAAACAGCAGAAGAAACTCTTCTGGAATGCGTGATTCACAGCGGACCTGCGTGGAGAGTGTGGGAGCCCACAGTTCGGGACACCAGCGGCAGACTCAACACACCAGCACTGAAACGCAAGGTGAGCCGAACCTCAATAGCCCGAGAAACCGGCAGGCAAGCGGAAAGAGGAGACTAGAGGGAACGACCCCCGGGGGGGGAAGTTCACCAGGCTAACTGGAAGAGAGAGAGAGAGAGAGAGAGAGAGAGAGAAAGGTGACTGGTATGGACATGGGTTTCTCTCTCTCCGCTCACCTCTCAAGGGCGAGCAAGACAAAGAGCAGGCGCCATCTTGGACATAAGTCATAAGCAGAGCGACCTCAGGTCTGCACCGGCCCTGAGCCTAGCAGAAAAACCTGACTCTGGGCGGGGCGAATTAACAGGAGATTAGGACCTAGTAAATTTGTGGTGCTACTGAACTGAGACTGTGAAAAAAGAGACGGTGGGGGAGAGAACTCACAGAATTCACATGAGTACTCTCCCGAGATGCTACAATTCCGTAACTTTGGCAACCCAGTGGGAGACTGAAGGAGAATCTGAGCCCACCCTGAGGGCAGAACAGATTCCCTGTGTGGTCCTTGGGAAAGAGCTTCCGATCTCTGGCTCCTGTGGGTATATCATTTGCCTGCTAACTACCTCCAACTTTGTTCAGCTGTGTGGAATTACTTCCCTTTTGAATCAAAAAAAAAAAAAAGAAAGAGAGAGAGAGACCTACCACGCCTAACCTGGGAGTGTCACTTTTGGCACACCAAAAAGAGCGCTCAGGCCACACCCATCTCAAGTCTCTAAGGCTCCATCAAAAACAGACAGTCCACTTAATCTAGAGTCATAGTATAACAAGAAAAAGCACCACAGTGAAGAAACCAAATATCTCCAATATACCAAATAAGAAACGCAAAATCCAAGGTAATAAAAACAAGGAAGTCAACATGATGCCCCCGAACGAAATTGACAGCCAAATTCAAGATTATGAAGATGATGAGTTAGAAGAAATGCAAGAAGCAGATCTCAAAAAAAATTGATAAGAACATTAAGAAGTTCTCAAAAACAAATTCTTGAACTACAGAAATCCTTAATGGACAAGATAGAAAATCTCTCTCGTGAAAATGAAATATTAAGGAGGAATCAAAATGAAACGAAACAACTAGTACAACAGGAAACTGTGAGAGTGACGAGAAATCATAATGAAGTGAAGAATTCAATAGATCAAATGAAAAACACAATAGAGAGCCTTACAAACAGAATGGGTGAAGCAGAAGAGAGAATATCGGACTTAGAAGACAGAGAACAGGAAAGGATACAGTCAGACCAAAGAAAAGAAGAGGAAATTAGAAATCTAAAACATATTGTCGGGAATCTTGGGGATACTATTAAAAAACCCAACATTCGGGTTCTAGGAGTTCCTGAAGGCATGAAGAGGGAGAAAGGATTAGAAGGCCTTTTTAGTGAGATATTAGCAGAAAATTTCCCAGGTTTGGAGAAGGACAGAGAAATCCTAGTACAGGAAGCTCACAGAATCCCTAATAAACACGACCAAAAGAGATCCTCACCACGACACGTTGTAATTAAACTCTCCACAGTGAAACATAAAGAAAAGATCCTAAAATGTGCAAGAGAGAAACGTCAGATTACTCTCAGAGGATCTCCAATCAGACTCACAGCTGACTTCTCATCAGAAACCCTACAAGCTAGGAGGGAATGGCGAGACATAGCCCAGGTACTAAGAGAGAAAAACTTCCAGCCCAGAATATTATATCCTGCCAAGCTATCATTTGTGAATGAAGGTGAAATAAAGACTTTTCATAGCAAACAGAAGTTGAAAGAATTTGTCGCCACTCGTCCACCCTGCAACAGATGCTTAAAGATGTGTTACACACAGAAACACAGAAACACGGTCATCAATATGAAAGAAGGTAAAGGAAGGAAACCTCACAGCAAAAGATCACAGGGAATTCAAGGCATATATTAGAACTTATCTTTGGCAAATGGCAGGGCAAAGTTACCACTTATCATTAGTCACATTGAACATGAATGGCCTGAACTGTCCAGTTAAAAGACACAGATTGGCTGACTGGGTTAAGGAACAAAACCCATCTATTTGCTGCTTACAAGAAACACATCTTTCCAACAAAGATCCATACAGACTGAAAGTGAAAGGCTGGAAAAAGATATACCATGCCAACAGAAATGAAATAAGAGCGGGCGTAGCCATCTTAATATCGGACAACATAAACTTTACCACAAAAACTGTTAAGAGAGACAAAGAGGGGCACTATATAATGATTAAGGGATCAATACAACAAGAAGATATAACAATTATCAATGTATATGCACCTAACTACAGGGCACCGGTTTATCTAAAAGATTTGTTAAGGGACTTAAAGGGAGACTTAGACCCCAATACAATAGTACTGGGGGACTTCAATACTCCACTCTCAGAAATAGCAGATCAACAGGACAGAAGATCAACAAGGATACAGTAGATTTAAATGACACTCTAGCCCAAATGGATCTGACAGATATATATAGAACTTTCAATCCTACAGCTAAAGATTTTACATTCTTCTCAGCAGTACATGGAACCTTCTCTAGGATTGACCACATACTAGGCCATAAAGCAAGTCTCAGCAAATTCAAAAGAATTAGAATCATACCATGCAGCTTCTCAGACCATAAAGGAATGAAGTTGGAAATTAGCAACTCAGGAATCCCTAGAGCATACGCAAACACATGGAGATTGAACAACATGCTCCTGAATGAACAATGGGTCATAGAAGAAATTAAAAGAGAAATAAAAAATTTTCTGGAAGTAAGTGAGGATAACAGCACAACATACCAAAACTTATGGGACGCAGCAAAAGCAGTGTTAAGAGGAAAGTTTATATCAATAGGTGCCTACATCAAGAAATTGGAAAGGCACCAAATAGATGAGCTTTCAACGCATCTCAAGGATCTAGAAAAACTGCAGCAAACCAGACCCAAATCTAGTAGGAGAAGAGAAATAATTAAAATCAGAGAAGAAATCAACAGGATTGAATCAAGAAAAACATTACAAAAAATCAGCCAAACGAGGAGCTGGTTTTTTGAAAAAATAAACAAAATTGACACCCCACTGGCCCAACTAACTAAAAAAAGAAGAGAAAAGACCCAAATCAATAAAATCAGAGATGAAAAAGGAAACGTAACAACAGACACCACAGAAGTAAAAAGAATCATCAGAAATTACTACAAGGACTTGTATGCCAGCAAACAGGGAAACCTATCAGAAATGGATAGATTCCTGGACACATGAAACCTACCTAAATTGAACCAGGAAGACATCGAAAACCTAAACAGACCCATAACTGAGACAGAAATTGAAACAGTAATAAAGGCCCTCCCAACAAAGAAAAGCCCAGGACCAGATGGATTCACTGCTGAATTCTACCAGACATTTAAAGAAGAACTAACTCCAATTCTTCTCAAACTATTCAGAACAATCGAAGAAGAGGGAATCCTCCCAAATTCTTTCTATGAAGCCAGCATCACCTTAATTCCTAAGCCGGAAAAAGATGCAGCACTGAAAGAGAATTACAGACCAATATCCCTGATGAACATAGATGCAAAAATCCTCAATAAAATTCTGGCCAATAGAATGCAACAACACATCAGAAAGATCATCCACCCAGACCAAGTGGGATTTATCCCTGGTATGCAGGGATGGTTTAATGTGCGCAAGACTTTCAATGTGATACACCACATTAACAGACTGCAGAAGAAAAACCATATGATTATCTCAATAGATGCCGAGAAAGCATTTGATAAAATACAACACCCGTTCATGCTGAAAACTCTAAGCAAACTGGGTTTGGAAGGAACATTCCTCAATACAAGCAAAGCAATCTATGAAAAACCCACAGCCAACATCCTATTGAATGGGGAAAAGTTGGAAGCATTTCCACTGAGATCTGGCACCAGACAGGGATGCCCACTCTCACCACTGCTATTCAATATAGTTCTGGAAGTTCTAGCCAGAGCTATTAGGCAAGAAAAAGAAATTAAAGGGATACAAATTGGGAAGGAAGAACTCAAACTATCCCTCTTTGCAGATGACATGATTCTGTATTTAGGGGACCCAAAGAACTCTACTAAGAGACTATTGGAACTCATAGAAGAGTTTGGCAAAGTAGCAGGGTATAACATCAATGCACAAAAATCAACAGCCTTTGCTGATCAAGCCACCATTTCCCATAGTGTCCACCTCACTCCAACAGGTTTCCCTCTTGGTGTTCAGTCAGTCATCACCGATCAGGGAGAACATATGGTATTTGTCCCTTTGGGACTGGCTTATTTCACTCAGCATGATGTGTTCCAGATTCCTCCATTTTGTTGCAAATGACTGGATTTCGTTGTTTCTTAATGCGGTATAGTATTCTAAAGAGTACATATCCCATAATTTCTTTATCCAGTCTATCGTTGATGGGCATTTAGGTTGGTTCCAGGTCTTCGCTATTGTGAATTGAGCTGCAATAAACATTAGGGTGCAGACCTCTTTTTTGTTTGCCAATTTAAATTCCTTTGGGTAAATTCCAAGGAGTGGGATGGCTGGGTTGAATGGTAGGGTTATCTTCAGGTTTCTGAGGAATCTCCAGACTGACTTCCATAGTGGCTTGACCAGTTTGCATTCCCACCAACAGTGGGTTAGTGTCCCTTTTTCCCCAAATCCTCGCCAGCATCTGTTGTTGGTAGATTTCTGAATGTGAGCCATTCTAACCGGGGTGAGGTGAAACCTCATTGTGGTTTTGATTTGCATTTCCCTGATTGCTAATGACCTTGAACATTTTTTCATGTGCCTGTTGGCCATTTGGATTTCCTCTTTTGAAAAATGTCTATTGAGGTCCTTGGCCCATCTCTTAAGTGGGTTGTTGGTTTTGTTTTTGTGGAGTTTCTTGATCTCTTTGTAGATTCTGGTTATTAACCCTTTGTCTGTTGCATAGTTTGCAAATATTTTTTCCCATTCTGTCGGTTGTCTCTTCACTCTCCTGACTGTTTCTTTTGCAGTACAGAAACTTCTCAATTTGATGCAATCCCAATAGTTGATTTTGGCTTTGACTGCCTGTGGCTCCCGGGTCTTTTCCAGAAATTCTTTGCCTGTGCCAATATCTTGAAGGGTTTCTCCAATGTTCTCTAGTAACTTGATGGTGTCAGGTCGTAGATTTAGGTCTTTAATCCATGTGGAGTGGATTTTTGTGTAAGGTGTAAGGTAGGGGTCTTGCTTCATGATTCTGCACGTGGAAATCCAATTTTCCCAGCACCATTTATTGAATAGACTGTCCTTGCTCCAGGAATTAGTTTTAGATCCTTGATCAAATATAAGTTGGCTGTAGATGTTTGGGTTGATTTCTGGTGTTTCAATTCTGTTCCATTGGTCTATCCATCTGTTTCTGTACCAGTACCATGCTGTTTTAATTACAACTGCCCTGTAGTATGTCCTGAAATCTGGTATTGTGATGCCTCCGGCTTTGTTTTTGTTGTACAAGATTGCTTTAGCTATTCGAGGTCTCTTGTGCCTCCATATAAATTTCAGCACCATTTTTTCCAGATCTGAGAAGAAGGTCTTCGGTATCTTGATTGGTATTGCATTGAATCTGTAAATTGCTTTTGGGAGAATGGACATTTTGATGATATTGATTCTTCCAATCCATGAGCATGGAAGATTTTTCCATTTCTTGGTATCCTCTTCTATTTCTTTCTTTAAGGTTTTGTAATTTTCATCGTAGAGATCTTTAACGTCTTTGGTTAAGTTTATTCCAAGGTATTTGATTGTTTTTGTAGCTATTGTGAATGGGATTGATCTTAGAAGTTCTTCCTCAGCCATGGCATTGTCTGTGTATACAAAGGCTGTTGATTTTTGTGCATTGATTTTATACCCTGCTACTTTGCCAAAATCTTCTATGAGTTCCAATAGTCTCTTAGTAGAGTTCTTTGGGTCCCCTAAATACAGAATCATGTCATCTGCAAAGAGGGATAGTTTGAGCTGTTAATGAACAACTAAATACATTATCTCTCTTAGTAGTTTTTTTTATCTGTTCTACTTAATATGACTGGTTTAGATCTGTAATTGATGCACAGTTATTCTTAAGTGTTGAAAATTAACTGAAATGTGATCCCTGTTGAACATGGTGGTGGGAATGGGAGAGGGAAGTGATGTATAATTTGGGACATGCTCAGGCTGACTTGCCCCAAGTGGTGGAGTTGGAAGCATACCAGGGGATTCCAATTCAATCCCATCGAGGTGGCATGTACCAATGCCATCTCACTGTTCCAGGTGATCAGTTTCAGTTCACAGTTGGTCATGGTGAAGGGACTGGGAGTCAAAGGGAGCACATAGACAAGTCTAGTACCTGCTAACGCTAACTGATGGAGTAAATAAAGGGGAGAGTGATCCAACATGGGAAGTGAGATACTCAGCAGACTCATAGAATGGCAGATGTCCTAAATAGCACTCTGGCCTCAGAATCAGCCCTAAAGGCATTCGGAGCTGGCTGAAAAGCTCATGAGAGTATTTCAGGCATGGAAAGCCAAGACACTCTGGCAAAAGATCTCTGCGAGTGAGATCCCAGTGGAAAGAACAGGCCATCAAAGAAGGAGGTACCTTTCTCTGAAGGGAGGAGAGAACCTCCACTTTGACTATGAGCTTGTCTAAACAAGATAAGAATCGGAGAACTCAGAGGGCTTCCATAGCCTTGGAAACTCATGACTGGAGCATAGGGAGATTACTGATGCCATAGACAGGAGTGTCAATTGGTAAAGTCAACAACAGGAGTCACTGTGCACTTACTCCTCATGTAGGATCTCTATCCTTAATGTGCTGTACATTGAGATTTAATGCTATAACGAGTACTCAAACAATATATTTCACTTTGTGTTTCTATGGGGGTGCAAACTGTTGAAATCCTTACTTAATGCATACTAAACGGATCCTCTGTAAAAAAAAAAAAAAAATTATCAATTCCCAACTTGACTCTCACTGGGATTAAACATGACAATAGGTCTGCTCTGATTTCATCATCATTTTAAAAAATCATCTATTATTTTTCACTTTATGTTTCTGTGTGGGAGCAAACTGTTGAAATCCATACTTAATGTATACTAAGCTGATCTTCTGTATATTAAGATAATCGAAAATGAATCTTGATGTGAATGGAAGGGGAGAGGGAGTGGGAAAGGGGAGGGTTGTGGGTGGGAGGGATGGTATGGGGGGAAAGCCATTGTAATCCATAAGTCGTACTTTGGAAATTTATATGCATTAAATAAAAGTTTAAAAAAAAATCAACAGCCTTTGTATACACAAACAATGCCATGGCTGAGGAAGAACTTCTAAGATCAATCCCATTCACAATAGCTACAAAAACAATCAAATACCTTGGAATAAACTTAACCAAGGACGTTAAAGATCTCTATGATGAAAATTACAAAACCTTAAAGAAAGAAATAGAAGAGGATACCAAGAAATGGAAAAATCTTCCATGCTCATGGATTGGAAGAATCAACATCATCAAAATGTCCATTCTCCCAAAGGCAATTTATAGATTCAATGCAATACCAATCAAGATACCGAAGACCTTCTTCTCAGATCTGGAAAAAATGATGCTGAAATTCATATGGAGGCACAAGAGACCTCAAATAGCTAAAGCAATCTTGTACAACAAAAACAAAGCCAGAGGCATCACAATACCAGATTTCAGGACATACTACAGGGCAGTTGTAATCAAAACAGCATGGTACTGGTACAGAAAAAGAAGGATAGACCAATGGAACAGAATTGAAACAACAGAAATCAACAAAAACATCTACAGCCAACTTATATTTGATCAAGGATCTAAAACTAATTCCTGGAGCAAGGACAGTCTATTCAATAAATGGTGCTGGAAAACTGGATTTCCACGTGCAGAATCATGAAGCAAGACCCCTACCTTACACCTTACACAAAAATCCACTCAACATGGATTAAAGACCTAAATCTGCAACCTGACACCCTCAAGCTACTAGAGAACATTGCAGAAACCCTTCAAGATATTGGCACAGGCAAAGAATTTCTGGAAAAGACCCGGGAGGCACAGGCAGTCAAAGCCAAAATCAACTATTGGGATTGCATCAAATTGAGAAGTTTCTGTACTGCAAAAGAAACAGTCAGGAGAGTGAAAAGACAACCGACAGAATGGGAAAAAATATTTGCAAACTATGCAACAGACAAAGGGTTAATAACCAGAATCTACAAAGAGATCAAGAAACTCCACAAAAACAAAACCAACAACCCACTTAAGAGATGGGCCAAGGACCTCAATAGACATTTTTCAAAAGAGGAAATCCAAATGGCCAACAGGCACATGAAAAAATGTTCAAGGTCATTAGCAATCAGGGATATGCAAATCAAAACCACAATGAGGTTTCACCTCACCCTGGTTAGAATGGCTCACATGCAGAAATCTACCAACAACAGATGATGGAGAGGATGTGGGGGAAAAAGGGACACTAACCCACTGTTGGTGGGAATGCAAACTGGTCAAGCCACTATGGAAGTCAGTCTGGAGATTCCTCAGAAACCTGAAGATAACCCTACCATTCAACCCAGCCATCCCACTCCTTGGAATTTACCCAAAGGAGTTTAAATTGGCAAACAAAAAAGCGGTCTGCACCCTAATGTTTATTGCAGCACAATTCACAATAGCCAAGACCTGGAACCAACCTAAATGCCCATCAACGGTAGACTGGATAAAGAAATTATGGGATATGTACTCTTTAGAATACTATACCGCATTAAGAAACAACGAAATCCAGTCATTTGCAACAAAATGGAGGAATCTGGAACACATCATGCTGAGTGAAATAAGCCAGTCCCAAAGGGACAAATACCATATGTTCTCCCTGATCGGTGACAACTTACTGAACACCAAAAAGGAAACCTGTTGAAGTGAAATGGACACTATGGGAAACGGTGACTTGATCAGCATAGCCCTGACTGTTAATGAACAATTTAATACATTATCCCTCTTAGTAGTTTTTTTGTCTGTTCTACTTAATATGACTGGTTTAATTCTGTAATTAATACACAGTTATTCTTAAGTGTTGAAATTTAACTGAAATGTGATCCCTGTTAAACATAAGAGTAGGGAGAAGAGAGGGAAGAGATGTACAATTTGGGACATGCTCAAGCTGACTTGCCCCAAATGGTAGCGTTAGAAACATACCAGGGGACTCCAATTTAATCCCATCAAGGTGGCATGTACCAATGCCATCTCACCAGTCCAAGTGATCAATTTCAGTTCACAATTGATCATAATGAAAGGACTAAGAGTCAAAGGAAGCACATAAACAAGTCTAGTACCTGCTAATACTAACTGATAGAATAAATAAAGGGGAGAGTGATCCAACATGGGAAGCGAGATACTCAGCAGACTCATAGAATGGCGGATGTCCTAAACAGCACTCTGGCCTCAGAATCAGCCCTAGAGGCATTCTGATCTGGCTGAAAAGCCCATGAGAGTATTTCAGGCATGGAAAGCCAAGACACTCTGGCAAAAAAAAAAAAAAAAAAAAAAAAAAAACCCTAAATGAAAGATCTCTGTGAGTGAGATCCCAGTGGAAAGAACAGGTCTTCAAAGAAGGAGGTACCTTTCTCTGAAGGGAGGAGAGAACCTCCACTTTGACTATGACCTTGTCTAAACAAGATAAGAGTCGGTGAACTCAAAAGGCTTCCATAGCCTTGGAAACTCATGACTGGTGCATAGGGAGATTACTGATGCCATAAACAGAAGTGTCAATTTGTAAAGTCAACAACAGGAGTCACTGTGCACTTACTCCTCATGTAGGATCTCTGTCCTTAATGTGCTGTACATTGAGACTTAATGCTATAATGAGTACTCAAACAGTATATTTCGCTTTGTGTTTCTATAGGGGTGTAAAGTGTTGAAATCTTTACTTAATGTATACTAAACTGATATTCTGTAAAAAAAAAAATTATCAATTCCCAACTTGACTCTCACTGCGATTAAACATGACAATAGGTCTGATCTGATTCCATCATCATTTTAAAAATCATCTATTATTTTTCACTGTATGTTTGTGTGGGAGCAAACTGTTGAAATCTTTAGTTAATGTATGCTAAATTGATCTTCTGTATATAAAGAGAATTGAAAATGAATCCTCATGTGAATGGAAGGGGAGAGGGAGTGGGAAAGGGGAGGGATGCAGGTGGGAGAGACGATATGGGGGGGAAGCCATTGTAATCCATATTATGTACTTTGGAAATTTATATTTTTAAATAAAAGTTAAAAAAAGATGTATTTTTCTTTATACACTCTCTCACTTCTTATTCTCAAGATAATAAACTATCACATTTTTATTGGGAAGTAGAGAAAATATTTCACTCAGAATATTAAGATGCACAATTTTTTGAATTAATAGTTTTGCTGAAAAAAATTGTAATAGCTGAGCTTACATTTTTAAGCATAACTATGTTTTCTGTATAATGACTTATGACAAAGATACTATTTTATAGATAGTGGGGTGTTTGTGGCAAATGGTCCTGGGGATTGTATTCATTTTGTTTCCACTAGAGCAAACAACTTTCCCATGGGGTATCTAAACTTAGAATTAGTTTGATATCACAACAAAATTGATAGTATCTGTAGGAAAAATAAAGGATTGCTTTCCTAGACTTCAAATCACAAAACAACAGTCCAATTGACTTGTGTTTGTCAGTGGTATATCTCTGTGTTTTATAAAACATGCATTCTAAGAAAAAGAGATATTTGTTCAAATGCTCACATTTGTATCATTTTTTGCTTTTTTTGTTTTCTTTAGCACTGTGAGCCCAAAATTCTTCAAAAGAAAAAGCTTACTAAAAATAAGTTCATATGTGTTGCCCACAGGAGTTAATATCTTTTTCTTTTAATAAAGACTCTGTTGTTTTTATTTTTTCCCAGAAACATTTTGTGAAGGTATACAAATCTCATATACTTCATAAATACAACTTTGGGAACATAGAAATCAATTTCTAATAGAGCAAAAGGGTTGCACTACACATGCATAGAACCTTTGAGGATAGGCAGGTCCCAATGCTTACTTGGCAGTATTGCCTTATTCTGTTGCAGAGAGGAGCTGTCTTCCTCAGCCCACAATTCTGTTGGTTTAATTAAGGCTACTGCATTTTCAACAAGCAAATTAGGAAGGAATTCTATGGACAGAGATTGGCACTCTCTATGCAATTTCATTTATATGCCACCTCACTTTCTAGGTGTACTTGAGCCACATGCTGGGTGGGGAGGTTGCAATTTCTTTTGACTAGATTTAAGTGCTAGGCAGATAAGTCAATTCTAATTTGGCCCATTCTTTCCTAGTGTGATTTAATTCAATGGAGTCACAAAAATGTTTATCAAAAGAATTTTGGAACTAAAATATTGACTAAGTGCAAAATACTGACACCAAGCATGGTAGTCAAAGAGCATACCCTAGGAGTGTTCTTCAATTAGAACATGAAATATTATTCTTATTTATAAGCTAAAATTATATTAAAGTACATAAAAAAGGGTTCCTGATTGTTACCAAAGTTAGTTCTAATTTTTCAGCTTCCGCTGTCTCACTGTGTGGAGCAGAGGTTGGGGGTATATAAATGTCAATTAACTTGCTTGCTTTTATTTGCCAGTATGGCAGCTTTTTGTTTGATAAATAGAGGTAGGCCTGCTTGTTCAAACAGTCACTTCTTATGAACTGCTGGTCACACATGGGAAGGCAAATTTCTTCTCCCCTGTGTGGGTTTGCCAGTGTCTGGACAGTTCATCAGAACACACAAAACATCTTTCACAATCTTTCCACCTACATCAAAAAGGCTTTTCTTCTTTATGTGTTCTCATGGGAACCATCATATGAGAATTTATGTAGAGCTTGCTACATCCTGGGAGGCTACATATGGGGCTTCTTTTATGGATGAGTGAATCTGAGTAGTGACTTTGACTACTTAAGGGGAAACACAGGAACAGGGACAGTGGAGGAGATCTTGGTATCATTTGTGCTCGTCATTGGCAGCTTTGGGCTCTGCACAATGCCCTGGGCTACAACAACCACGACAACCTCTTTGAGCACCTGAGAGCTGCATGTAGAGATAGAAATATGGACTTGTTGTGGGGACATGGACTGACTGATGTCGCTCCCTTGCCTGCAAAGGAACGACACTGCTCCCAGCTGATCGGTCTTCAGTGCTTTTATTTAAACAGGATAGAAAAAAGAAACCCTTGAGCAAGGGGAGCTCCAAAAGAAAGGGGAAGCTCCCGTACCATATCACAAACAGCTTATATAGTATAACATTGCAGAAGCATGTAAGCAAGCTTAGTCCATGCTACAATCCATGTGGCGGCGCTCCAATTGAGTGCCTGATCACGCACAGTCCATGTGTTCCTTGTCCAACCATAAAGGTGATCACGCGCCTTCATCCAATCAAGCTCCTGGTCACGTAGCAGGCGACTCGGGTGCTAACAACAAGCTTCCACCTGGTGTTTTCTCAGCCTTGGTCAGTGGGAAAAGTACGGGAAGCCCCAAGGCCATAGTTGTTTTGACTCTAGCCTGGGGTTATGAAACGGTCCCGATATCACAGCTCAACAAAAACCATAAACATCCACACAGCAGTAACTATTGCAAATGGTCAGCAAGCCGAGCCTTAGCATGTGGGCCCATGGCCAGCCATGGGTCCCCACAACTGAGACCTACAGACACCTGTCTCTGAGGTGAGCATAGAAATCTTGTGAAGGGCAGCACCCACTTTCTCATCTACATATGCCATGTTTTGCTCACACCTCAGTCTGTTTGATGACTCAGCTGCAGTCTCAGTATTCAGGTGGACTCTTTGAAAGAGGTTAGCTTGGTGTTGGAGATGCTAGCTTCTTTTTCTGGGGAGGATCTGTGGTTCAAAAGTGGACATCAGCTGTACAATGCAGCACACATGGCTTGAACATTGCAGAATTTGGAGTGAGACACTGGGCCCTTTTCTTCCTCTGAATGGTGCAAAAGTGAGAAGCTTGACCACATCTTGGAATTATTTGTAGTATTTAGTGGATGGCTTGGGTGTGATTAACTTTACATTTCAGAGGGTTCAAAGTCAGAGGGGCTGTAACATGGAGGCAGCAAAGCGTGGGGATGAAAATCAGCTGGGAAGCAGGTTCTCTTCCTCTGATGTATAAAATACTTATATAGGGAACTGTTTTCAAGGTATTTCTTAAAATAGGACTCTCAGTTGCAAGTCATTAAGTGCTCTAAAAGCACTTTCTCTGCAGTTTCATTCCAGCAATACAAACTCTCTTCTGACTTTTCAGAAATTCTTTCCTCCATTGCTTGTTGGAGAGAAGCATCAAAGTTGAACATGGTTGGCTGCCTGGTAACTTCTGGTAAGCTGACTTCCTGTTAGGCTGTGGGCTGCCTAGTTTCATAGGAGCTTCCTGAGTTATTTCTTGCCATCCCCCCTACAGCTACACTGAGTGACATCTTTTCTCTCATTCTGGTAGCTGCTTCACCATCGCTGTGGGTGAAGGCAAAGCCTGTGGCCAGCCAACCAGTGACAAAGGTATGCGAAGCTGGTGGGGCCATGCATGGTCTTCAGCTTCTTGGCAATGGAAATCTGTTATCAGTGGAGCATGTACATAGACTCAAGAGCCACATATCTGGGCTGGCACTGTGGCATAGCAGTTAAAGCCGCTGCCTGTAGTGCCAGCATCACATATGGGTGCTGGTTCGAGACCTGGTTGCTCCACTTCCTACCCAGCTCTTGGCTATGGACTGGGAAAGCAGTGAAAGATGGCCCAAATCCTTGGGTCCATGCACCCACATGGGAGACCTGGAAGAAGCTCCAGGCTCCTGGCATCAGATTGGCCCAGCTCTCGATGTTGTGGCCACTTGGGGAGTGAACCAACGAATGAAAGATCTCTCTCTCTCTCTCTCTCTCTCTCTCTCTCTCTCTGCCTCTGCTTCTCTGTAACTGCCTTTCAAATAAATAAATAAGTCTTAAAAAATAAAGTAGCCACATGTTCCATCAGCCTTGCCCAGGGGAACTTCCACAGTCACCTGATCCAACAATACCCTGGCCCTTGCCCACCGTTCTCCACTTGTCCCCCATCCTGGGCTAGGGAACTGTGGTGTGGGCAGGCCTCTAACAAGGAGGCCCGGCATCAGTGATGACCCGGGGTCTTGCAGACGATCAGCCCCATATGTGGGAGGAACATAGCTAGATCCTATACTTCCACTCACAGTTTAGCTTACAAGATGTATGTAGATATGATTTGCTTTCTAATTAAGATAATGTGAAACAGGCATTTTCGCCTAGTAGTTGAGATCAGTTGTCCATTCCAAAGGGGCCTGCTGTTGGGAGCAAGTTCATGCTTTTGACCATCTCTGCCCAGTGTATATGGTGGCAAGAGTTGTCAGCTTATATTACCTTAACAAATCCCCTACCACTGTAGATACACACCTAGGGCTCACCTCAGCTCTGGTGGAAAACTATCATGAGGTCAGTACCACACCATGCAGGTGCTGGTCTACCACAGATATCATTCAAAAAGATAGTTTGGAGGCAAGAGGCCAGCCTAGGGGAGGCTAATCTGGTGGCCTTGATGGTGTTTGGGTCTCTCACTGCTACCCTGGTCTCAGCCACCATGTTGTTCAGGATTGAGTTGACTGTATGGAAGCAGATGATCATTGGCTGATCAGGGGTTAACACCCTACAGGAAATGCTGGGCTCCTTTATCCCCAGTCCTGCAGAGAGCACAGATCTGTCCTCATAGGCCCTCCACGGTTCTGTGCTGGAGGAGGCATTGCAAAGTTGCCTCCCACAGTGATGAGGTGTATAATTCCTGAGGTGTTCAAAACACTTCAAGGATTTAGGGAGAATCATTAGGAATTTGATAATTTGTGATTGATATAGTTACTGAACTATCATGGTAATCAGTTTAGCATAAAATTTCTGATTTCATCCAGTGCCAGCATCCTTTTTCATTACATTTTATTTTATTTCCAAAAAGATGCAAACATGACATTTTGATATGATGTTTTTCAGCATTAATCCATTCATTCATAAAATTTTTAATTAAAATGTATCAAATTGAGGCATTTAAGAATAAATATTCAGGGCTGGCACTATGGCACAGTAGGTTAATCCTCTCCCTGTGGTGCCAGCATCCCAAATGGGCTCCAGTTCTAGTCCTGGCTGCTCCTCTTCCAATCCAGCTCTCTGCTGTGGCCTGGGAAAGCAGTAGAAGATGGCCCAAGTGCTTGGGCCCCTGAACATGTGAGAGACCAGGAAGAAGCTCCTATCTCCTTGCTTTGGATCAGCAAAGTTTCGGCCATTGCAGCCATGTGGGGAGTTAACCAATGGAAGGAAGACCTTTCTCTCTCTCTTTCACTGTCTGTAACTCTATGTGTCAAATAAATAAAATAAAATCTTTTAAAAAAAAGAATAAACATCCAAAGCTCTATGATTCCAGGAGAAAAAATCAGCATCTGAAATAATTTCGGCCTATCTGTGAATTTTCTTGCATAATATCTCAATAAATTAGATGTTAACATCAAGGAAGCTGGCACTGTGGCATAGCAGGAAAAGCCGCCACCTGCAGGGCTGGCATCCCATATTGGCACTGGTTGGGGACCCAGCTGCTCTACTTCTGATCCAGCTCTCTGCTATGGCCTAGGAAAGCAGTACAAGATGGCCCAAGTCCATAGGCCACTGCACCTGAGTGAGAGACCCGGAAGAATCTCCTGGCCCCTGGCTTTGGATCAGTGCAGCTCTGACCATTGTAGCCATCTGGGGAGTAAACCAACAGATGGAAGATCTCTCTCTCTCTGTCTCTGCCTCTCTGTAACTCTGCCTTTCAAATAATAAATAAATAAACATTTTTATAAAATGAAGAAACTTCTTGCAAAACTGTTCCTTTGCCAGGATGTGTAATTAATTCATTTTATAATTTTAAAAATAAAACATAAATTATATTGCTTAGTAGAAAATGATTTTTCAAGTTATCCATCTTGTAAATAAAGAATTTAATGTGAAAGTCGATGTTATTGGATGAGTGCAGGGCATCCGTCACCTGACTCTTTCTATATCTCAAGTGAGAGACACCAGTTATTGCAAAAGCAAAGAATTACTTATACAGCCAAAATAATCCACTGCACCGTACAATGCCAGCCCTTCACCTAGACAACTTAAATTACAACATTGGTCAGAGGGGTCAGGTCAGAATATTTCCAGGGCTTCCAAGGTGAAATATAACATGTAGCTAGGGGTGAGACCTCCTGTCCTGGTCCTCTGTCTCATGCTGTTTTCTACCTCCATATTCAGTTAGCATAGTATTGCAATAACAAGAACAATCTTGAAATAACTAGAACTAGCACTCAGCAGTCTCAGTCAAAGGCCCAAAATGTTGGGTTTTTTGTTGTTGTTGACTCTTTATTTGCTAGTGTTCTGCTATGTTTGTCCTGCCTCCTGTCCTTTCCCCCTCTAGCCTCTTTACAGCTCCTCAAAGTCTGAGTATTTGCAAAACCACTAAAATCACATTAATGTAAGTTAACATATGATTGCACTACTTGAAAATTATACAAATATACTGGCATAAATTAAATTTCCCTCAGTAAGTTTATGGAAAACATGCATTTTTCCAATAAGTTCCTGAAGACTCATATCCTAAAAAATATTACCTATACTATTAATATTACCAAAGTGTGATTCCTTGTTTCAGTCAAATACAATAAATCTTTATTTCTTTGTTTCATATATGAAATTAAAAATTTTCACAATAACAAAATTGAGCTTTTGGTACCACATTTCTTATTAAGTTATTTTAAATAAATATCTGTATTTCATTTAAAAATTATTTCCTTTGAGGCTGGCCACATGGCACAGTTGTTAAAGCTGCCGTCTGCGCTCTGGCATCCCATATGGGTGCTGGTTTGAGATCCAGCTGATCCACATCTGATCCAGCTTCTTGTTAATGTGCCTAGGAAAGCAAGGAAGGATGGCCCAAGTACTTGGGAGACCTGGAAGGAGCTCCTGGCTCCTGGCTTCAGTCTGGCCCAGCCCTGGTTATTGGGGTCATTTGGGGAGTGATCCAGCAGATGGAAGATCGATCTCTCTCTCTCTCCCTCAATCTGCCCTTCAAATAAATAAAAAGAATCTTTAAAAAATAAAAAAAAATTCCTCTAATTGAGAGGCAGAATAACAGAAAGAAAGTTATGTTTTGAAACTCTAATGACTGGGATAGGTAAAAACTAGGAGCCTGGAATTCCATCTGGGTTTTGGACATGGATGGCAGGGGCCTAGGCATATGAGCCAATATCTGCTGCCTCTTAAGCTGCATCATGAGAAAGCTGGATCAGAAAAAGAGCAGCTGAAACTCAAGACAGCACAACAATGTGGGATTCGGCATTCCCAAGTGGTGGCTTTACCTGCTATTACATGTTTTACCCCTTTATATTCTTTTAGAATCAAAAACATATCTCCCTTCCTTTTAGACTCCATTAAATTTCCTGCTAGTGATAAGTCATGCATGGATGTACAGGTAAATAAATTGATATTGTTCAGAAAGTTAGAAATTATATTGCTTGCTACATAGATTTCATTTGAAAGATATAAATAATATAGTGTGAACTTATTTTGCCTCACAATTTTATTTATGGTAGAAACTAAGGCCTACAAAGGTATCAAAGATGATATTAATGCTAACCAAAATGTGTTATTTCTATCTTAGAATCTAATTATTCCATTCTCCATTTTTTTTTTGGACAGGCAGAGAGAGAGAGAGAGAGAGAGAAAGGTCTTCCTTCTGTTTGTTCACCCCTCAAATGGCCACTACAGCCGGTGCACTGCGCCGATCCGAAGCCAGGAGCCAGGTGCTTCCTCCTGGTCTCCTATGCAGGTGCAGGGCCAAAGGACTTGGGTCATCCTCCACTGCCTTCCCAGGCCACAGCAGAGAGCTGGATTGGAAGAGGAGCAATCGGGACTAGAACCCAGGGTGCTGGTGCTGCAGGTGGAGGATTAGCCTAGTGAGCTGTGGTGCCGTCCCCATTCTCCATTTTTCTGACAAGTCACCATTCATGAATGTAGTGAGTCTCAGCTGGGGCAAGTGTTGCAATACCTCAGGGATACTAAAAATCTGAGGAACACTGATGGCACTAGATTCTCATTATCAGGCAGTGTTTCAGGACATTGCTGCTGTCACCAGTTATGCAAACTGAGTACCTTGAAGCAACACATTGATTTTCTTACAGTTCTGTAGGAGTCCAATAGAGGGATCATGTGTTTAACATCCAGATGTGAGCATGATTACTTTCTTAGAGTTTCTGAGAGTGTCTAGGGAGAGTATCTATTCCCTTGCTTTTCCCAGCTCCCAGAAGATTCCTACAGCATCTTGTTAGAGAGCATTTAAACTATTTTTTAAAGATATTATTTGTTTACTTAAAAGTCAGATTTACAGAGAGGCAGAGGCATAGAGAGGGGGGCCTGCCACCTGCTGGTTCATTCCCCAATTGGCTACAATGGCCAAGTTACACTGATCCAAAGCAAGGAGCCAGGAGCTTCTTCCAGGCTTACCACACAAGTGCAGGGGCCCAAGCATTTGGGACATTTTCTACTGCTTTCCCAGGCCATAACAGAGAGCTGGATTGGAAGTAGAGCAGCCAGGACTCGAACTGGTGCCCATATGGAATGTTGGTACTGCAGGTAGCAGCTTTACCCACTACAGCCCCACCATTTTTGAAGGTAGAAAAATTATAACTTTCACACAGAAGGGAAAGCCATTCCCATAATTGGAATTGGTCCACCTACTTTATCCAGGCTAACCTCCTTACTCCAAGGACTTAATGCAATCACATTTGCACTCTTTTTTTAAATATTTATTTATTTACTTGAAAGTCAGAGTTACACAGAGAGAGGAGAGGCAAAGAGAAAGAGAGAGAGAGAGCAAGAGAGAGAACAAGAGAGGTCTCCTATCCGATGGTTCACTCCCCAGATGACCGCAATGGCCGGAGCTGTGCTGATCCAAAGCCAGGAGCCAGGAGCTTCTTTCAGGTCTCCCATGTGGGTTCAGGGGCCCAAGGGCTTGGGCCATCTTGTACTGCTTTCCCAGGCCATAGCAGAGAGGTGGATCAGAAGTGGAGCAGCCAGGTCTTGAACCGGCACTGATATGGGATGCTGGTGCTGCAGGCCAGAGTGTTAACTCACTGCACCACAGCGCCAGGCCCTGCACTCTGTTTTGCCATATACATTAACAGGTTTGGGGGATTTGGACATCTTTAGTGGGTGAGGACTGTCTGTTACACGTGCCAGGAAGAATTCCACTTATTCAATAGCTCCTCCATTGAGGAACACTGCATTGGAGGCAGAATGTAGTGCCTCCAAACCAAACTGATAATCATCAAGTTCTTTTTTTTTAAATCTGCACTCAATGTCATTTACATAACACTCAGGATTTCTTCACTATCTTTATTCACCTATTTTGTAGTTTCTGCCTGGAGGAAGCTAAAATAGCAACATTAAAAGATGAATCATCATGACATTGGAGATGCTAGGATGTAGATCTAGTGTTCTGAGCATGCACATGATGTTTTCCATTTTCAATCCCTGAAGAGGTCTGCTACTGCTGTAGTCTATCATCCATGATGCCCACTTGAGGTCATATTTATGGGTGCCTCCTACTGATTTTTGTCTTTCCTTTCTCCTACCTATTTTTAAATGTATATACAGAACATAGGCTGGCGCTGTGGCACAGAAGGTTAATCCTCCACTTGTGGTGCTGGCATCCTATGTGGGCACAGGTTCTAGTCCCAATTGCTCCACTTCTGATCCAGCTCTCTGCTATGGCCTTGGAAAGCAGTAGAAGTTGGCCCAAGCACTTGGGCCCCTGCACCTGCGTGAGAGACCCAGAAGAATCTCCTTGCTCCTGGCCTTGGATCGACTCAGCTCCTGCCATTGAGGCCATTTGAGGAGCGAACCAGCAGATGGAAGACCTTTCTCTCTGTCTGTCCCTCTCACTATCTGTAACTCTACCTCTCAAATAAATAAAATCTTTAAAAAGAAGTATATACAGGACAAACTAAAAATAAGAATAGAAAAAAAGAGCAACAACATATGAGACAGCTTGAAGATATAAAAAAAAGTATCTTTTTCATTGCTTACTTTGGTGATGAATTTGCACTTAATTCAGGAAACCTAACATGATTACAATGTTCTCATCAGAGATTTGCTTAGTATCAGTGGCTTTCAGGATATTATCTACATACTGAAATGTAGTTCTTTGTATTTTTTAAGATTTATTTATTTATTTGAAAGAGTTAAACAGAGAGAGAAGGAGAGGGAGAAGGAGAGTGAGAAAGGGAGAGGGAAAGGGAAAAGGAGAGGGAGAGGGAGAGGGAGAGAAATATTCCATCTGCTGGTTCACTCCCCAATTGGCTGCAATGGCCAGAAATGTGCCAATTCGAAGCTGGCAGCCCAGAGCGTCTTCCGGGTCTCCCACATGGGTGCAGGGGCCCGAGGACCTGGGCCATCTTCTACTGCTTTCCCAAGTCATGGCAGAGAGCTGTATCAGAAGTGGAGGGGCTGGGATTAGAACAGGTACCCATATAAGATGCCGGCACTGCAGGCAGTGGCTTTACTCATTATTCCACAACGTCAGCCCCAGTTCTGTGTATTTTACTTCTCTTAAAGCAAAACCTAGGATTTATTTGAAGATAGAAATTGTCAAACCCTTTGGGTAAGACAGTCCAGCAGTACTATTGCTTCTAGTGGGAGTCTAGAGCCTCCCATTCTAAAGCAAATTTCCTTTGGGATTCAGAATGTAACAGGATGAACAAAAGTTTTCTTGTTAAATACAACATTGTATAGAACTCACTATCCTTGGGTAGACTTGCCAAAAAATTGTAGGAATTAGGTACAATAGGATGTATGTCAGGACCATATTGCTGAAAGTCCTAAGATCTTGGATAGATCTTTATTCTTGAATTTCTGGATTATTTTAAAAGGTTTTTATTATTTATCTGAGACAGAAAGTGACAGAGAAACAAAGAGATCTTCCATCCTTTGTTTCACCCCTCCCTCAATTGGCCATGATCATTTGGTGTTGTTCCAGGCCAAACCCAAGAGTAAGGAATTCAATCTTGGTCATTTCACATGGGTGCAAGGATACAAGTACTTGGGCCATCTACCACTGCTTTCCCAGGCACACTAGCAGGAAGCTGGATCAGAGGTAGAGCAGCTGGGACTTGAACTAGCACTCCTAAATGAGGTCTAGTCTTGCAGGTGGCAGTTTAACCCACTGTACTGCAATGCCAGCACAGTTTAATTTTTATTTGTGATAGATCTTCCATCTGCTGATTTACTCTCCAAGTCCATACAATAGTGCAGTCTAGGCTAGAGCAAAGCTAGGAGCTGGGAACTCATCTTAGTCTCCTATATGAGTGAAAAGCACCTGACTACTTGAGCTATTATCTGCTGCCTCCCAGGAATCTGGAATTAGAAACAAAGCTGGAACTTGAACCCAGACACCCAGACACTCCCATATAGGTTGTAGGCACCCCAAGCAGCATATTAACCATTATGCTAAAAGCCTCCCCTATATTTTTATTTACTTTATTTTTAATAATTTATTTTATTAGTTATTTGAAAGGCAGAGTTACAGAGAGGCAGAGAGAGAGAGAGAAGTCTTCCATCTGCTGGTTCACTCCCCAAGTGGCCACAATGGCTGTGGCTGGGCCAATCTGGAGCCAGGAGCTTCTTCCAGGTCCCCACATGGGTACATCCTACTGCTTTCCCAGGTCATAGCAGAGAGCTGGATTGTAAATGGAACAGGTGGGACTCAACTAGCACCCATATGGGATGCCGGCACTGCAGGAGGTGGTTTTACTGGCTACACCACAGCGCTGGGCCGGATCCATCTTTTTTAATTCTACTCTTACTGGAATGTGTGGGGAGCAACTGGGAGCAACTCGGACTAGACTAAGTTACTGGAATTAAGACTTATTCTATGCATCTGCTCTCCCACAATATGGTGCTGGGAGAGGAGGAAACAGCTTCTACACAGCTGCCTCCAGTTCAACCAATAAACTGTAGGACCTGCTCCTGATTGGAGGAGAGCAGCGTACTCAGCGTGTGGGTAGCAGAGTTGGGATTGGTGGAAGAGGACTATAAAGGAGGAGAGAGACAACATGCACCAGGAACATCTATCTGAAGGAACACCTGTGTAGCCCCCGAGAGAGCCGGCCGGCAGTGTGCCGCTCCCCCGCAGAAGTGGGGAAAGTGGCAGGGGGAACCACCCTTCCATGGAAGTGGAAGGGACAGTAGCCAACCCGGGAAGAACCAGCAGCAAACCCGGGGAGGGCCGAGCAGACAAAAGAACAGCGCAGGGTTTAGTGTCGTTCCTCCACGAAGAGGGGAAGTGACAGAATGGAGCTGGCTACTCATCACACTCAGCCCTGTGCTCATACTTCCAAGTTAATTCTGCTCAGGATGCTTGGAGGAATCTCTTCCTGTTCAGGCACCAGTATTTTTGCAATACAGACATGAGCTGAAACCCTTAAGTTTTAGGGACTTGAATCTCAATGCTATCCTAGTCCAGGTTCTTGAGTCCCCTAACTTAGATAATGTCTTTTCCTTAAAGAGAGCAGGAGATTCTGGTGAATGCAGAAGGAATGCCATTCGCGTTTTTACCCTTATTTCCCAGAAGCCTGTTAGTCTCTCATTTTCCTGATAGTCTTTTTATATTATATGTTTTATCACAGAGATCTTCCTTTTGGGTATTTAACACCACTGACATGGCACCAGTATTGAACATAAATTTACCTTTGCTTCCCACTAAATTTACATGGGATCCTCAGAGAGGGTGAGAATCTAGTGGTCTGGAGCCAACTGGAGAGTCCCAAGGCCCTGTCACATGTCTTCATTCAAAAGAAGTTGGCATGAATCAGTCCTACCTGATTCCTCACCTCTCTGGGGACAGCTCAAACATTTCAGTTCCTACTGCCCTTGTTTGCAATAAGCACCTGACTATCAACTTTTTAGTAGCCTTCCTTGTGATCCTTCAGTGGAGGCCATGGTCACTCACCCGTGGCATCTCTTCTGTTTCTGTTATCTCCAATAGAATGGGGGCCACAGATAACAGGGCAGCATTCCTCTGTATCTTTTTGTCTTCTTTTTCTTAAGTCACACCTCAGTTGTTAAACACTAAAGAGCACCTCAACTGAGTAGGGTTATCATCAATCATTGAGGCTTTCTCCAGATGTATGGGATACTCCGAGATACAAAATACATATAAAGAACCACTACATTGTGGTCAATGTTGTGGTGCAATGGATAAAGCCATCACTTACTACACCAGCATTCCATATTGAAATACTCAGTAGTCTTGGCTGGTCTACTTCTCTTCCAGCTCCCTACTAATGTGTCTGAATCAACAGAATCTGCCCCAAGTACTTGGGTCCAGGGCACCCATGTAGGAGACCTAGATCAGCTCCAGGTTCCTGGCTTCAGGCTGCTGTAGCCTTGACTATTGCAGCCATTTGGAGAGTGATCAGCATATGGAAGATCTCTAACTCTGTTACTCTGCCTTTAAAATAAATAAGTCTTTTAAAAAAGCCACTGCACTTTCCTGGACCTCAGATGCCTTCTCTGCATATTGTCTGAGGTGGATCTTCAGCCTCTGCAAAAAGGTGAGGAGATTCTCCAGGGTGCTGCTGGACCTCTCTCAACTGAGGCCAGTTGATGGGAGGGTGGGTGAGCAGCCACATTGCCTTCAGGTAGAGGACCCTAAAGTGTCCCTATTTTTCTTATTCCTTGGGTTTTCTTTGGATACCATTTAGAGTTATGTCCCTGGCATGGCCTCCTTATTGAGTCTCTTAACTCCTAATTCCAGCTGGTATTTACCATCCACTTCATCTTTGGCTTTCAACAGAGCAGCCAATTTCTCTAAGCAAGGAAGAGAGGAGTCATCAGACTAGGAATATGTGCCCAGGTTGGATTGTGTGGAGAGAAAATTCCTTTGTTAGGTTTATAAATTTCTCTGGCTCTGTGCTTCACCCTAGGTTGTGTGCCTTTAAATTAGATACTCAGTTATGGAGAGCAGGACACCACCATTAATAAGTCTGCCTTCCATACCAGGCACCTGCCTCAGCGAGGGCAGTCCAGGATTGTAGCTGGTTCCTAGTCAATTGACTTTTCCTCACACATTCATATTTTGATTTAAAATAATCACCAGTGATTTTTCCCTGGGTCTCTTTATTAGCAAATCTTAAAATATAAGTTATTTCTAAATAAATAATTCTGTCAAATGTTCTTATGGGTTTCTTACTTTAAGCAAAAGAAAACCCATGATTATCTTTGGGATCATCATTTTTTCAAGTGTCTTTGACATCTCAAAGTTCCTGGCTCTTTAAAGTAATCCAACAATTTTTTTTCTTAATGTCTTTGGCAACAACAATGTTGACACAGCAAAACATTCAACCTAGCCATGATCTTCTCCTTAGATTATATGTTATCTTGACATTCTCATGCATGTATTTAGTTGCTTCAATTTCTTTTGTTATCTCTATGAAGGAAATGTCAAAAAAACTCATTTTAAATTTGCACTATAAGATTTAATCTCAACTTGTGTGTATTAGAGGCCACAAAAAGAAATATAATAGCATGTAAAAATCCCAATGAAAAACAGAAATGAAATACAAGTTTAAGGGAAAGAATTTAACCTAGTATTTAAGACATCATTTTGGAAATTTGCATCCCATAACAAAATGCCTCAATTCAAATCTTGTCTCGGATACCAATGTCAGATTCCTGACCATGTGCACCCTTGGAAGCAATAAGAGATGATTCAAGTTCTTTTTTTAGCCAGGCTTAATCCAGCTGTTGTGGTATTCAGGAAGCGAACAAGCAATTGGGAGATTTGTCTCTCTTTCTCTTTTAAAAATATTATATATATATATATCTATGTTTATATATACATATAATTTTATGTCATGAATATTCATTTCTCAATATGCACTTCATGGACTTTTTGAAGAATCCTCATATTAATTGATTTCAAAATTATGTTACACCACAATAAAATGTTCTTTTTGTTAGTTAAAAGGCAGGGAGGAACAGATGTAGGACCAGGTAGAAATTTCCCATTCACTAGTTCAATGTGTAAATAACTAAACATAACCAGGATTGGGCCAGACCAAAGAAGGAGCCTAAAATTCCACCCAGGTCTTCTATAGAGGTAGTAGGAGCTCAAACAATGCATCAACTGTGGCCTTTCAGAGTGCATTACCAAGGACTGGATCAGAAGCAGAATAGCTGGATATGATCTGGCATTCTGATAAGGGTTGCAGGCATCCCACATGATGGCTTAACCTGCTGCATTACATCTGTCCCTTTCTTTCAAGAAACTTGGACATTTTGTCAAAATGTATATAATACTTCACATCATTAGATCAAATATAAAAGTGCTTTACTGTATATTTTCAAGAAGACTCCTAAGTCAAGTGTTCAACCTCAATAATACACTCAAACACATCCACATTGTCAAAATTCACATATACAGTGTTCTGCTAGTAGCTTTTCTTCTAAACACACACCACTGCTTCCTCAGATCCAACAATAAACACCTCTATTCCAATAATCCTTCTACATTTCAATGCCCAGCACACATGTATGACTGTTTTGCAAAACTGTGCCACACAGTAATGAGGTTTATGTTTCCTTATTTCAGACCATGCATTCCTCATAGTCATGTCATTTGTGTACAATATTAGGTTTTGTTTTTTAAAATCTGAAGAGACTGAATATGCATTTACACTGAAATTTTGTGTGACTTTAACATGTTCATTTCCATATCCATGAACCAAAGCAATCACTATATTTTTTAAGATGTATTTGAAAGTCAGAGTTACACAGAGAGAGGAGAGGCAGAGAGAGATAGAGAAGTCTCCCATCTGATGGTTTACTCCTCAGTTGGCCACAAAGGCCAGAGCTGCGCCTATCTGAAGCCAGGAGCCAGGAGTTTCTTCAGGGTCTCCCACATAGGTGCAGGGGCCGAAAGACTTGGGCCATCTTCTACTACTTTTCCAGGCCATACCAGAGAGCTGGATTGGAATTGGAGCAGCTGGGTCTCGAACCAGTGCCCATATGGGGTGCCAGCGCTTCAGGCCAGGGCATTAACCTACTGCACCACAGTGCTGGCCTCCCAAAGCAGATAGTAATTTCAAACCCCATGTAATCTTTAGTCTACTTCAGAGTAATTCAGGAGTAACTAAGGATGAGGTGAATGTTTCAAGCCAGGTAACTGTAGGCAACACATGGCAGGCAAGAAAGGCATATTTTTATACCCTGTATTAGCTCTAAGTGCAGGACAATAAGAGGATTTAACTGATAGCCATGGGCTCTCACTCTATGTCCTTTCACTAAATCATTTTAATTCAAATAATAATATCATTTTGGATACTCAAGCAGAAATGGAGTCCATAATCCAAATTATGATGAAAACTGATGGAGGAAATGAAGCAAAATGTTCACACACAAAGTAAACTACTATTATAAATACCAGGAAGGAAAAACTAGAGTGTAAAAGAAAAATAATAGCATTAATAATAACAAAAAAGAGAAAAAAGGGTCATGTCATCTGTATCTATAGAAAGAGAAAGAGAAAGAAAACAAGGATGACAATGAAGAAGTAAAGAATAAGAAGTGAACTGTAAATTCAGGGCCATGTATGCAACTATGTATGCCAAAATTATGAAAACCTATAAAAGAAAATGAAGAAAATCTAAATAAATGGAATAGATGCTTTCTTAATGACTGACAGACAGTATATTTTTAAGATATCTTTTCTTCCTATTTGGACCAACAGATTCAGTACAATGTAATAAAAATCATATCAGGTTATTCTGGAGAAAATGACAAACATTTGTCCAAACTTTAGAAGTCTAGACAATACTGAGAAGTGTAGAGAAACCATGAGGAATCTACATTTCTTGATTTCATGGCTTTTTGTGAACCTACATGATGCTAGACAAAAATTAGACATGGATAAGTGGAAAGGCATAAATACTTATGCTTAACTGATCTTAGCCAAAGGAACAGAGTCAGTCCCTAGAGAATATTAGAATATGTAGTCTTTCCAATAAATGGAGATGGTGCAAATGGATGACAATGTAAATAAATAAAAGACAAATGTTTTGTGCATAAAATATAAACTCATTCAGCACGATGTAGAGACTCCTATGTAGAGTGGAAAAAATGTTAAATCTAGTATTAAAACACATGAGAAAAATTCTGTTATGTAAAACACTGAATGTATTATCCATAAAAATGTCATGTGATGTCTGTTAAATTAAAAATGCCTTCTCAAAAATGCCATTGAAAATATGGAAGCTAGATCTCACACTAGGACATAATATTTCAAAATATTTGCTTACAGGAATTGAGTGTAAAGTTTATTAAGGGCTTGTAAAACTTAACAATAAGGCAATAAATTCTCCAATTTAAAACACCGAATTAATAAAGAATAATCTTTACATTGAATACACACAGATCCAAAATAGGCACACAGAATATACTGAACATTAGAAAATTATGAGATAAAAGAGTGAATTGAGAATTAAAATGCAAATTAAAACAGCAATGAGACAAACACATGAAACAATTTTAAAATAGTTATAAAGAGCAAATAAATGTGGTAGTGCCAAAAGTTTATGAAGATGGAATATTAAAAAATCACATTCATTATCAGTCAGAACACATAATGGCAATTTACAAGACATCTGGTGATGGATGATACTGTAAAACATCCAACAGTATCACCTTGCAACACAGCAAAGATGTCCTTCTGGGTTTGGCTTTGTGGTGCAGTGGGTTAAGCCACCATAAGTGATGCTGACATCCTGTATGGGCTGAGGCTTTTATTGTGGCTACTCCACTTTTGATCTAGCTCCCTGCTAATTGCCTGGGGAAAGCAATGGAAAATGACCCAAGTACTTGGGCTCCTGTTACTCATACATATGGGAGACCCAGAAGAAGCTTTTGGCTCCTGGCTTCAGCCTGGCCTAGACCTATCTGTTGCAGCCATTTGGTGCGTGAACCAGTGATAGGAGATCTCTGTCTTTCACTGTAATTCTCCTTTCCAATAAATAAATCTTTAAAAGAATGTTGTCCCTGGGGCCAGCACTGTTGCATAGCAGGTTAATTCATTGCATACAGCACTGGCATCTCATATGGATGCTGGTTAAGAGTCCTGGAAGTTACATTTCCAATCCTGGAAGTTCCATTTCCAATACACCGCCTTGCTAATGTACCTGGGAAAACAGCAGAAGATGTTACACATTCTTGGGCCCCTGCATCCATGTGGGAGACCTGGGAGAGAACCTCCTGGCTCCTGGCTTTGGCCTGTCCAAGTCCCAACCATTTGGAGAGTGAACCAGCAGCGGGAAGATATCTCTCTCTTTCCTTCTACATAACTCTCACTTTAAAATACATAAATAAAATCTTTTAAAAAAGATGTCCCTATAAAGTTCCTCAGTTGGTGTGAAAACATACCCATGTACAGTCCAGCAAGAAAATGCATGCGACAATTTTATTTATAATAGCTCTCACTCGTATGAAATCATTATGTACTTCAGTAGATTAACAGATGACCAAACTGTCACAGAAAGTGGGGTACTTGATGTACAACAGTGGATGAGGACATAGAAGGCTCTTGTGGTGTTGTCTGAGATACATAAGAAAAGGCATGGATTGGTGTCAACAAGATAGAGCATTTTCTGAAATATTTAAAGGCAAGATTTTTAAGAGTCCAGTTTCATACCCAGAGTTATAGAACATTCTAAATAATTGAGGAAGAAAAAAATTCTCAACTTCCCAGATTTACCCACAGTGGCAATGAGTAAGAACCAAGTTTGAAATTCTTTTCTGAATCCAGCATTCCACAGATGATAGGGTCATATCAACATGAAATAAAAGGTAGAATAAAATATCACTTTTTATAAAGGCAGATACACATATTTTGAGAAAAATATTTTATTTAACCAAACATGAAAACATAATAGATATGTAACAAGCAGAATATACCACAAAATGCAAAAGTCATTAGCATTCCAAAATAAATCATGTGGGTGAAACACAAGAAAATCACATGATCATCTGGATTAAATATTAAAATGTATTTAATAAAATGAAGCATCCAGAAAAAAAAACTGTTAGCAGAAGAGAAAAAAAGAACAATTCTTAGGGCCACCAATGTGGCACAGCAGATTAAGCAGTTGTCTGCAGTGCTGGCATCCCATATGGATGCGGCTGCTCTGCTTCTGATCCAGCTCCCTGCTAATGCACCTGGGAAAGCAGCAGAGAATGAACCAAGAATTTGGGCCTCTGCACCCACTTGGGAGACCTAGAAACTCTTGGCTACTGGCTTCAACCTGTCCCAGCCCAGGTTGCTATAGCCATTTGGGGGAATGAACCAGCAGATGGAAAATCAACCTCTCTCTCTTTCTATAACTCTTTCGAATAAATAAATAAATAAATGTTAAAAAACAAAAGTAGCTATTCTCTTATTATGGTTAAAATGGTCTACAATAGATCTATAACGAACAGTATAATAAACACAGAACATTAAAACATGCTTTCTTGAGATCCCACACACCTGGACAAGGCTGCCTCCTCTCACTATCTCTCCTTAATATTATTTTGAAGTTGCAATAAAGGAAACTAAACAAGAAACAGATAAATTAGGTACAAGGCTCAGTTTTTAAGTGACCTTTTTTAAGAGTTATTTTATTTGAAAGGCAGAGTTACAGAGAAGCAGAGGCAGAAAGAGAGACACAGAGAGAGATTGTATATCTGCTGCTTCACTCCCAAAATAGTCACAAGGGCTGGAGCTGCACAGATCCAAAGCCAGGAGACAGGAGCTTCTTCAAGGTCTCCCACATGTTGCAGGGGCTCAAGGACTTGGACCATCATCTACTGCTTTCCTAGGTCATAGCAGAGAGCTATATTGGGAGTGGAGCAACTGGGACTCGAACTGGCACCCATATGGGGTGCCAGCACTGCAGGCAGTGGCTTTACCCACTATGCCACAGTGCTGTCCCCCAAGCAACTAAATTTATATACAAGAATGACACTATTGGGGCTGACGCTGAGGCATAGCAAGTAAAGCCACCACCTGCAGTGCAGACACCCTATATGGGCACTGTTTGAGTCCTGGATGCTCCACTTTCAATCCAGCTCTCTGCTATGGCCTGGGAAAGCAGCAGAAGATGGCCCACATCAAAGGGCCCCTGCACCCATGTGGGAGACCTGGAAGAAGCTCCTGGCTCCTGGATTTGGATCAGTGCAGCTCTGGCCGTTGTGGCCAATTGGGGAGTAAACCAGTGGATGGAAGACCTCTCTCTCTCTGTCTCTCCTTCTCTCTGTGTGTAACTCTGCTTTTCAAATAAATAAATCTTTTAAAAATGCCACTATTATACATGGAGTTAATCAGATACAATCAAATTAAAAACAAGCTGATAAGAGAATTAAGCATTGGGGCTGACGCTGTGGTGTAGCGAGTAAAGCCACCGCCTGCAGTGCAGCTATCCCATATGGGCACTCTCCACTTCCAATCCAGCTCTCTGCCATGGCCTGGGAAAGCAGAAGATGGCTTCTGTGTGAGAGACTTGGAAGAAACTCCTGGTTCCTGGCTTTGGATTGGCACAACTCCAGCCATTGTGGCCATCTGGGGAGTGCAGCAGGGGTTGGAGGACGTCTCTCTGTCTCTGCCTGTCTATAGCTCTACCTTTCAAATAATTAAATAAATAATTTTTTATTAAAAAAGAATTAAGCACGATTACTGAATACAACAGCAATACACACATTAAAGGGTGTTACTACGCACCACCAAGAAACAAATAGAAACAATTTTAAGGGATATAGAGTAGGAATGTAAGAGAAACGAGACGAAGAATGATGAATCGAGTATTCAAGTCGGTACTAAAAATCTTAAATAAACTCCCTGAAAAAATATAAAGACCCAGAATCCAGTAAACATTTGGCAAGTATAACTCACCTTAAGAAGTCACAAGAGCCTAGCAGGATCAGAGAAAACGGAGGAAGGAGCTATCTCAAGAGGGGAGCTCGTCAGGGGGTGACAGCGCCACCTACTGTTGGCAGTATCCATCCGAAGAATCCGAGTCAGCGGCAGCTGTGCGCTCAAGCCACACCCCTTAGTTTCCCAAGGCGGCACAATCCCCGTAGAGCGCCTTCCTGCCACAGGCGACTCTGATTGGCTGCGTCTTCTCTTTTGTCGTGCATGCTCACTGGCTGTGTGAATGATCCTTTGCATCAGCCTCGCCTGGAGAGCACTGCGCATGCGTCTTCCTTCTGCCCGCCGCCATTCTCCGCTTCCCGGCTCTGTTTCTGGTGGTGGCTCCAGGTGACTCCAGGTGGCTCCGCTTTGCCTCTCTGTGAGCTTCGATCGTTAGCGTCGTTACCGAGTTCTCAGGACAACCAGATGCCTCACAGCTGGAAAATGGTGAGTGTGGGCCCAGTTCCCTCTGAGCTGGGCCAGCAGATGGGCCCTGGGCATCTCCTCCCATCACTGCAGTCCGTGGCTTTGGCTCAGTCCTCAAGTCCTGCATCTTCCACGAATCTGTGGCGAGGACAGGAGGGTCCTCAGACTCCAGACTTTCCATATGGCCTTTGTGTATGTGGGGGGGGGGGGGACTGTGATCTGCGAGTTCTCTGTGCCAGGAGGGTCCATAGACTCCAGACTTTACACATGGCCTTTGTGCGTGGGGGGCTGTGATCTGGGGGTCCTCTGTGCCAGGAGGGTCCTTAGACTCCAGACTTTACACATGGCCTTTGTGTGGGGGGGGCTGTGATCTGGGGGTCCTCTGTGCCAGGAGAGTCCTTAGACTCCAGACTTTACACATGGCCTTTGTGGGGGGGGGGACTGTGAGTGTGGGGGGGGCTGTGATCTGGGGGTCCTCTGTGCCACCTTTTTGCCCCGGGGTGACCTGATTCTTCTGAGTTGGAAACAGGGTTTCATGTTGGTAACCAGTCTGGTCAGAGCAGTTCTTCCTGGGAACCCGAGTCTCCTTTCTGTTGATAATAACCCAGTATCATAGACTGGGTAAGTTATTAGAAATATTACTTGTCTCATGGGTTTTTCTCCGAAGTTCCACAGCAGCCTCTGGTGATGGTCTTGTGGCAGAGGCCTGGGGTAGCACAGAGACCACGTGGCCAAATAAAGGGCGAGCAGGAGCCGGCGCCACAGCTCAACAGGCTAATCCTCCGCCTTGCGGTGCCAGCACACCGAGTTCTAGTCCCGGTCGGGGCGCCAGATTCTGTCCCAGTTGCCCCTCTTCCAGGCCAGCTCTCTGCTGTGGCCAGGGAGTGCAGTGGAGGATGGCCCAAGTGCTTGGGCCCTGCACCCCATGGGAGACCAGGAGAAGCACCTGGCTCCTGCGCAGTGCGCCGGCCGCAGCGCGCCGGCCATGGTGGCCATTGGAGGGTGAACCAACGGCAAAAGGAAGACCTTTCTCTCTGTCTCTCTCTCTCACTGCCCACTCTGCCTGTCAAAAAAAAAAAAGGGGCAAGCAGGAGAGGCCAATACAAAGTGTCTAACAGAACAGAGCCTCTGGGAGATGACCCCCATTACCCCATTATTCACGTGAGTGGATGTGTCTTAGTCACCACTTAGGAGGTCCCACCTCTTAATTTCTAAAATTGGGATTAAATTTTTCCGTTAGATTGAGGGGGATAAACCGTGTTTATGGGAAGCATTAAGCCTGGCAAAGAAAATTTCTCTAAATGTATAGATCTCCCATATTGCCAAAAGCCAATTGCCCTAAGAAGTTCACGGTACTACCAAGTTTGTTTTTTTTTTTTTTTTTTTTTTTTTTTTTTTTTTTTTTACAGGCAGAGCGGACAGTGAGAGAGAGAGACAGAGAGAAAGGTCTTCCTTTGCCGTTGGTTCACCCTCCAATGGCTGCCGCGGCCGGCGCGCTGCAGCCGGTGCACTGTGCTGATCCAAAGGCAGGCAGGAGCCAGGTGCTTCCCAGGCACATTAGCAGAGAGCTGGATCAGAAGTGAGGCATCCAGGACTTGAACCAAAGGCCAAATGTGATGCCAGCACTGCAGACAGCAGTTTAGCCCTCTATGCCACAGCCCCTCCCCCCTCCATTTTTCTTTTGCCTCAGTTTCATCCATGCATATCACTGTCTGAGGGTGTGATTCTGCCAATTCACTACATGTGACTTGAATAGCATGAAATTTACTTTTTTATATTGGTGACAATACCTTTCTTTTTCTTTTTTCAAGATTTATTTATTTGAAAGGCAGAAAGGGAGAGACAAAGGGAGAGAAATAGATGTTCCATCTGCTGGTTCACTCAAGTGCCTGCAATGGCTGGGGTTGGGTCAGGTCAGAGGCAGGAGCTTCTTCCCAATCTCTCATGTGGGTGCAGGGGCCCAGGCAGTTGGACCATGGTCTGCTTCTTTCTCAGGCACCTTAACAGGGAGCTAATCAGAAGTGGAGCAGCCAGGTCTCGAACTGGTGCCCATAAGGGATGCTGGTGTTACAGACATTTTTTACCAGCTTTGCCACAATGCTGGCCCTGACAGTATTTCCTGGTTCATGTTCCTCACATGCTAGTTTATGGTAAATTATTTAAAATAATAGGAAAATATTGTTAGGTTAGAGATTGTGGTTAAATTCTGATTCTGTAAGAAGTGTTGATAGAGTAGATGGATAAACTGTCTAACTTTTCATGTGTGTTTGCTTATTTGTGTCTTGCCAACACTTGGGGTGACCTGATTTATTTTCTCCATCCACTGTTAACTGATATTTCTATATGATTGCATATTGCTAACTACTAAAAGCCACTGATTAAGCATGGATACTATTGTATTTATTTATACTGATTACCAGTGGTGGATGTATTTCTCCTTGGAGTTCTGTACATTTTTCCTATGTAGTTTGATGCTCTAATTAAGTACTTTGGTAGACTCATTGTAATGTCTTCTTGGAGGACTGGCTGCTGCTTCACTTGTAGGTTTTCTGATTTAAACACTAATTAGTCTGAAATGAATATTGGGTTTCCAGATATCATGGTAAAGGTGTTATAATAGACTGAATGTTTATGTTTAATCAATCTATGCCTTCATGTTGACCTTTTAAATACATACTTATTTTATGTTGACAGAATTGAACATACGGCACATAAAATGATGTTTAAAACTATTCATGCACTGGTAATGAATAAATCTAGTCAGTCACCACATCCATTACATCACATACCTGTTTTTAATGATGAAGACACTTAAAATCTAATCTCTTTGTTATTTGCCATAGTAGAGTATACTGTGATTAAATATTGCCACCATGTTGTACAACAGACTTCTTTATTTCTCCTACGCCAGAGAAATTTGTTGTTCTTTGACCAAAATGGCCTCAAATTTCCTCTGTGTGTCTTTATATTTAAATGGTTTTCCAGGAGACAACAAGAAGTTGGATCTCTATTTTAATTTTCATGTGTCAGTCTCTACCTTTTAAATGATTTATTTAGATAATGCATTTTTAAATACTTTTGATATAGTAGAATTAATACATAATTGAACGATGGAAAGTCAGAGACAGATTATAGAAAGGCTATATAGATTATAGAATCTTTCTATAATCTATATAGATTACCTATATAGATTATATATATTATATTTTATATGTAAATTATATATAATTATATAATCTGTATAGATTACCTATATAGATTATAGAAAGACTATCTCCTTGGTACATTCTCCAAGTAGTCACCATGGCCAGGTGACTAAGAACTCCTTCTGAGTCTCCTATATATGTGATGGGGGCCCAAGTACGTACACCATGTTCCCAGGGAGCTGGATCAGAAGCTGAGCACCAGGGCTCAAACTGGTGTTCAGGTATCAGATACTGGAATCAAAGTTAGTTATCCACAATTCCAGCCTTCTGTTTTTAAATTGTTTTATTCATTTATTTATAAAGGGCAGACACACAGTAAGTGAGAGACAGAGTAATCTACCATCTGTTTTACTCTTCAAATGCCTGCCAAGATCTGGAGACGGCCCTGGCCAGAATGGAGGAACTTAATGTATATTCCAGATCGTGTTAGCAAAGACCTGAGTACTTGAGTCATCTGTTTTCCAGTGTATGCGGTAGTGGAAACCTGGAATTTGGGGTAGAGCCAGGACTCAAGTACAAGCACACCAATGTGAGAGGAGGGCATTCAGAACGGCCTCCTTACCACTATGTGAAATGCCCACAGCTCTTTTATTTTAATTGAGGGTTTTGGAGGAGTCCATTTTCTGTCTTTGGTTAAGATACCAAGGAGGGGCTGGTTCTGTGGTGTAGCAGGTAAAGCCCCTGCCTGCAATGCTGGCATCTCATATGGGCACTGGTTTGAGTCTCCGCTCCTGCATTTCTGATCCAGCTCTCTCCAGTGTTGGCAAGTCACAAATAAAGTAAATTACAGTGGCCTCGGAAAGCAGTAGAAGATGGCCCAAGTCGTTAGTCCCCTTCACCCACATGGGAGACCCAGAAGAAGCTCCTGGCTCCTGGCTTTTTATGGGCCCAGGCTGTTTGGGGAGTGAACCAGTGGATAGAAGACTTCTCTTTCTCTCTCTCTGCCTCTGCCTCTCTGTAACTGTCTGCCTTTCAAATAAAAAAAAATAAAAAAGAGGAATCAAATCCAATCACCTTTAAAAAAAATTGTCCAGGATACAGATTTCTTAAATTGTTTTAGTAATTGCCATAAGAGTTTTCAGTATATATTTTCAATATCCCCAAACTCAATTGAAATAATATAATATCATTTTATTGGTAGTATAGATATCTTATAACAGAATGTTCCCAATTCTTTTCTCCTGTCCTGTATACAATTTCCATCATTCCTGTGAGTTAGCAGAAGTTATATCAACCCAGCCAACTGTTGACATCATCATTTTGAATAAGCATTTTTCTTACAGATCATGTGGAAATAAGGTAAATCTTTTGTTGTATCTTCATTTAATTGTTTTCAAACACTTTTTTTCTTTATGTGATCTGACTTCAAAAAACATGTTGTGCAATGTATGATTAATTCATTTTTTATTGTTTGCTTTTATTTTAGAGGTAGGGACATAGAAAGACAGAACTTACGTGCACTGGTTCACTCTACCAAATACCCACAACTGTGAGGGAGGCATCAGGACTAAAAGTAGGAGCTGTGAACTTAGTCCAGGTTTCCTACATAGGTGATGGGAAGTAGTGGGCCATCACCACTACTAGTGTTTGCATTAAAAGAAAGCTGGAGTCAGGGGAAAGAGCTGGAGATTGAACCCAGCTACTTTAATGTAGGACACAGACTTCTTAATGACCTGGATAAACACTCAACATCAGCCTGATTTTTAAACTGATATATGGTTCCAAGTTTATAAACACCTTGTCTTTAATTTGACAGCAGTATTAACAATAAATAAAGCAGCATAAGGCAGTTTGTGGTGTGGTACACCACATTCCATGTTGGAATGTCTTAGTCAAGTCATGGACATTCCACATTTACAATCCAGTTTTCTAGTAATGCCCCTGAGAGGCAGCAGATGATGTCTCAATTCCTTGGGTACCTTCTGCTTACATGGAGACCCAAAAGGAGTTCCTAGCTTTGGCCTGGCCCAGTCTTCAGCTGTTGTAGGCATTTGAGTTGTGAACCAGAGGATGGAAAATTTCTTTTTGTCTCTATCTCACTCTGCCTTTCAAATGAATAAATAAATCTCAAAAAAACCAGTGTTAACTATCCTTCTATCTAAGTTCAAGGTTAATTTTCCAATGGTGGCACTTACAGAATATCAGATAACCCTGCTGTAAATCAAGTAAGGACTGAGTAGAAAGTACAATGAAAAGACAATCATGACTTGTTGATTCTTTTTTTTGTTGTTTGCTTTTGACAGGCAGAGTTAGACAGTGAGAGAGAGAGACAAAGATAAAGGTCTTCCTTTTCTGTTGGTTCATCCCCCAAATGGCCACTATGGCCAGTGCGCTGAGCCAATCCGAAGCCAGGAGCCAGGTGCTTCCTCCTGGTCCCCCATGCAGGTGCAGGGCCCAAGCACTTGGGCCATCCTCCACTGCCTTCCCGGGTCACAGCAGAGAGCTAGACTGGAAGAGGAGCAACTGGGACTAGAACCAGGGGTGCCAGTGCTGCAGGCGGAGGATTAGCCAAGTGAGCCATGGTGTCAGCTGACTTGTTGATTCTAAGACTATGTGTATTTAAAGAATCCCTAACATCATTGGAGAATTTAGGCTCCTCTTCTCTTGTGCTTTGTAAATGGGATTGTTTTCTTAATTTTTTTCAGAGACCTCATTGCTGCTTTTTTTGTAATTTTATTTAGGCAGTTTTTGTTTATAAACATGTACTCTCTTTTTCATAAATTATTTTTAAAGATTTATTTATTTATTTGAAAGTCAGAATTACACAGAGAGAGCAGGAGAGACAGAGAAAGAGAGAGAGGTCTTCCATCCACTGGTTTACTCCCCAATTGGCTGCAATGACCAGAGGTGTGCTGATCCGAAGCCAGGATCCAGGAGGTTCTTCCAGGTTTCCCATGCTGGTACAAGGGCCCAAGGACTTAGGCTATCTTCTGCTGCTTTCCCAGGCCGTAGCAGAGAGCTGGGTAGGAAGAGGAGAAGCCGGGACTTGAACTGGTGCCCATATGGAATGCTGGCACAGCAGGTGGTGGTGGGTTTACCTGCTATGCCACAGCACCAGCCCCAACATGTATTCCTTATATAATATTATATTTGAGCACATACACACAACAGAATTTGAACAAACCAGAGAACTAGCTTTTATATACCTTTTTCTTTGTGTTTAGGTCTTACCAGCTGCTCTCTTCCAGTGTTTTTTCCCCTTTCTTCCTGTTCTTTTTACAGAATATCATATTGTGAACTACAGGCACCATGTGTTATGAAACACTGGAACTTCTTACTTCTATCTCACTTTGTTTTGGTGATTGCTATTCAAACTCCCTCTACCCAGAGCCCTCACTCTTCCCAGTCTCTAGTAATCATAATTCTGTTTTTTTTTTTTATTTATTTGAAAGGCAGAATTACATAGAGAGAGATAAAGAGAGAGGGAAAGAGAGATCTTCCATCTCTTGGTTCACTCCCTAAAAGTCTATAAATGCCAAGACTGGGCCATATTGAAGTCAGCAGCCAGGAGCTTCAACTGGGTCTCCCACAAAGGTGCAGGGTCCTAAATACGTTGGCCTTCTTCCACTGCCTTCTCAAGCCATTAGCAGGGAGCTGGATTGAAAGAGGAATAGCCAGAGGGCTGGTGCTGTGGTGTACTGGGAAAAGCTTTTGCCTGCAGTGCCAGCATCCCATATGGACACATGTTTGAGTCCCAGAGGCTCCTCTTCTGATCCAGCTCTCTGCTAATGGCCTGAGAAAGCAGTAGAAGATGGCCCAAGTCCTTGGGCCTCTGCATCCACATGGGAGATCCAAAAGAAGATCCTGGCTTCAGATTGACCCAATCCTACCATTGTGGCCATTCTGGAAGTAAACCAGGGGATGGAAGACACCTGTGTGTGTGTGTGTGTGTGTGTCCCTCTGCCTTTCAAATAAATAAATAAATCTTTTTTAAAAAAAAAAAAAAGTAAAGTGGAATATCCAGGATTTGAATTAGTGTCCATGTGGGATGCTGGTGCTACAGGCAATGGCTTAACTCAAGGTGCATATAGTATCAACTACATTATCCTGTATTTTGACCCATTATTGTTTAATGTAGAGAACACTTTTTTTCTGTATCTGGCTTATTTCAGTTGACTTAATGATCTCCAGTTCCATTCATTTTGCAGTAAACAATATTTCATTCTTTTATGACTGAATTATCTTGACTATTGTCAGCAGTGTTTAGTCAATACAGTAGTGCAGGTAATTCTTTGATATGCTGATTTCATTTCCTTTTTACCTGGGAATAGAGTAGTAGATTGATTTTTAGTTTTTTTTTTTTCTTTTATGAAGGACCATACTGTTTTCCATAATTCCTGTACTAATTTCCATTCCCATTAACAATATATAATGATTTTTAAAAATCTACATGATCACTAGACCCCCCCCCCTTTTTTTGTCTTTTTGGAGTAAGATGATATTCCAGTGTGTGTGTGTGTGTGTGTGTGTGTGTGAAGATTTTATTTATTTATTTGAGAGATGGAGTTTTAGAAAGAGAGAGGGAGAAACAGAGAGAAAGGTATTCTGTCCACTGGTTCACTCCCCAAATGGGCACAATGGCTGGAGCTGGGCTGATCTGAAGCCAGGAGCCATGTGCTACTTCCAGGTCTCCCACATGGGTGCAGGGGCCCAAGGTCTTAGGCCATCTCCCACTGCTTTTCCAAGCCATAGTTGAGAGCTGAATTGGAAGAGCAGCAGCCAGGACTAGAACCCATGCCCATCTGAGATGCTGGCACTGCAGATGGAGGCTTGGCCCACTACACCATGGCATCAACCCTCCCCCCTCAGTATGTTTTAATAGGCATTTCCTTTATGACTAGTGATACTGAGCATTTTTCAACATACTTGTTGACCATTTATTTGTATTTCTTCTTCTGAGAAATATCTATTCAAGCTGTTTCCTAACTCTTAACTGCATTTGGATGTTCTTAACTCTCCATATATTTTTCCCAGCAGGTTGTGGTGCAGACTATCCTAAAGTATATACTCAGGCAAATAATTTCATTCTACATTTGCACTTTAAGCTACTCAAAGTAGTCTTAATTCAATTATTTTTAAAGATTTGTTTATTTGAAAGGCAGAGTTACAGAGGGCAGAGATAGAGAGAGAGAGAGATCAAGAGAGAGATTGCGATTGATCTTTCATCCTAGTCCATTACCCAAATGGCTACAATGGCCAGAGCAGAGCTGATCCAAATCCAGGAGCCAGGAGCTTCCTGTGGGTCCCCCACATGGGTCCAGGGGCCCAAGGACTTGGACCACCCTCCTCTGCTTTCCCAGGCACATTACCAGTGAGCTTGATTGGAAGTGGAGCATCGAGGACTTGAACTGGTACCCATATGGGATGCCAGCACTGCAGGTGGTTGCTTTAATCCCTGAGCCACAGAGCTGACTCCTTAATTCAATTATTAAATGTATCAATACTGTCAAGTATAGTCTAAGCTGAAAACTATTCTCTAGACTTTGCCTTACTGAATCTTTACCACATTTTGAACTTACATATTTCAGAAGTAGAAAGATTGCAGCATTAGTAGAAACCTGGACTCAAGGGCCAGACCTGGAAATCAAATCAAGGCACTCTGTAATATGATTAAGTTATCTTGACTGGCATCATAAACAAAAGGCTAAATTCATGTCTGATTTAAACTGCTTTTCTGAACTGCTATACATGATCTTCTCCTGAAAATTGTTTTTTCTTTTTTTGAAAAGAGTTATTTTATTTGGCCGGTGCTGCGGCTCAATAGGCTAATCCTCCGCCTGTGGTGCCAGCACACCAGGTTCTAGCCCTGGTCAGGGCACCAGATTCTGTCCCAGTTGCTCCTCTTCCAGGCCAGCTCTCTGCTGGGCCCGGGAGTGCAGTGGAGGATGGCCCAAGTGCTTGGGCCCTGCATCCGCATGGGAGACCAGGAAAAGCACCTGGCTCCTGCCTTCGGATTAGCATGGTGCGCCAGCCGCAGCGTGCCGGCTGCAGTGGCCACTGGGGGGTAAACCAACGGCAAAGGAAGACCTGTCTCTCTGTCTCTCTCTCTCTCTCACTGTCCACTCTGCCTGTTAAAAAAAAAGATTTATTTTATTTACTTGAAAGAGTTACACAGAGAAGGAGAGTTCTTCCATCTGCTGGTTCACTCCCCAGATGGCCCCAAATGCTGGAGCTGCGCTGATCCGAAGCCAGGAGCCAGGAGGTTCTTCCGGGTCTCCCACATGGGTGCAGGGGCCCAAGGACTTGGGCCATCTTCCACTGCTATCCCAGGCCATAGCAGAGAGCTGGATCAGAGGAGGAGCAGCCAGGACTAGAACTGGCACCCATGTGGGATGCCAGCGCTTCATGCCAGGGTGTTAACCTGCTGCACCACAGCGCTGGCCCCGAAAATTTTTTCTTTGTCATGATACCACTGATGGTTTCTTTTTCTTGAATTCTTCTATTTCTCATCATCACTCATGCAAGTATCCCATGTGATCTCTCATTCATAAATTTCTGTAATTCTCCTTAACGAATCTGACCCTTTGTGCTCTGAAAATCCTGTTTCCCTACATCACGGGCCTCTTCCACAGCCTTCAGACTACAGTCTGTACTTCTTGTTGGATGTTTCTTTGTAGCTATGCAATTTTCAACTCAAGATCAACAAGTCTAAAATTAAAACTACATCATTAATTTCTCCATTTACTTGTTTAAGGGGTTATTATCAGCAAGCCTTGGCCAAATCACAAAATAGAATTTTTTTCCTAGTCTTCTGCAACTTTCTCATGTTTAATTTCATCTGTTGTCAAATATTGCTACTTTTGTTTCTGTTTCTGTTTTTCAATGTTTTATGCAGTGTGTAAAAGAAGAGGTGCTATTCATTAAAAACAAAGTCATTGAGGCTGGTGCTGTGGCATAGTAGGCTAAGCCTCCACCTGTGGCGCCGGCCTCCCATATGAGGGCTGGTTCATGTCCTGGCTGTGCCCTTTCTGATCCAACTCTCTGTGGTTTGGGAAAGCAGTGGAAGATGGACCAAGTGCTTGGACCCCTGCACCCATGTGGGAAACCTGGAAGAAGCTCCTGATCTGAGCTATGGCCACTGTGTCCACCTTTGAGGAGTAAACCAGTGGGTGGAAGGCCTTTCTCTGTCCTGTCTCTGTAATTCTACTTCACCTCTCAAATAAAATAAACTTAAACAAAAAATCATTTTTATATGAGAAATGTCACTCTTGAAAAAACTCTTTAAGAGAGTCTGTTAGATCAGTGATAAGCTTTTATCCCTCCTAAATTGTGACAGGCATAGGAGTATGAGAAAACACTCAGAAATTAAGAGCATATTTGTGAACCAGAGTCAAAGGAAAGCTACATGAAGAAAAAAGTCAGGCAACACAGATTTAATAATTTTTCTTGTGTTGAGTATTTGACACAGTGGCCAAAATGCCTCTTCATGGTTGGACCTTTGTATAAAAGCTGAGCTTGCTGCTTAGGATGCCTGCATTCCATATCAGAATACCTGATTTGGGTTCTCACTACTGTTTCTCATCATCCATCTTTGATGATTCCCTGCCACGCGCATGAGAGGCCAATCAAGGTCAACTCATGTCCCAGGTCTGGCTGAAGTGGGCATTTGGAAATTGAGTCAGAAGATATAAGATCTCTGTGTGTGTTTCTTTGCCTTTCAAATAAAATGAAAATAAATAACAATGTTGACAAATGCGCCTGCTGCCTCTCCTGAATCCCTTTTTGAGTGTGTGTGCTTGAGCCTTAATTCTACTTCTAATTTCAGCTTCCCGTGAGTAATGCTGACCATAGGAGACAGCAGGTGATGACTCAAATACCTGGATCCCTGCTACCCACGTGGGAGATGCATATTCAGTTCCAGGCACCTGGCTTTAGTCTGGTGCAGCCGTTCCCTTTCTGATGCAGGCATTTGGAGAGTGAACAAACTGAGAAATTCTGTGTCTATTCCTCTCGTTCTCATTCTCTGTGCCTTTCAAATAAAAGTAAACAATATTTCTAACTTTAGCTTGTAATAATACCAAAATGTATGTTTCTAGCCCCCCCAATTGTCATATTTTCAAACTCTCTTAACTGTTGTGTTATTTTGTGTACTCACTTCAAAATGAGTAATAAAAAATTGAAAAATAAAAAAATAAAAAATAATGGTTGCTCTATGAGATCGCAGTGGTTTGTTTTATAATCACAGTGTTGGCCTATAACATCAAACTGTTTTCATGACATCAAAATTGATAGACTTCACAAAGGTGGTTTATGACATCACAATGGTAGGTTGATAGCATACCAATGTTTTTATTCACAGTGGTTTTTAGACTTGTACATGTCATTACAAAAATTATGACATCATTATAGTGCTGTATGTTACCACAATTCATTAAGACTAAATATTGACCTATGTCATCACAATGGATTTTATGACATCACAGTTGACATCAAATCCTTTTAATAACACTGAAATTATGATTTCACAAAGGTGGCTTATGACATCACATTGTTTTTTATGAGCCTAGCATGTTTTATCATATAAAATTATGACACAGTGAATGTTTTTATGATATAAAATTATAGCATCACAAAGACTGAATTATGATAAGAATGTTGTAGTTAATCACATCCAATGATTATGACATTGCAGTGCCTTTATGACAATAATTATGACATCACAAGGATGGTTTTTTTTTTCCACAGGTTTATGTCATAGAAATTATTATAACAAAATTGCTGGTTTATAATGTAACAATGATAAGTTCATGACATCTATAAAATATTAATGATACCACAATATTTCATGACCTAAGGTTTATTATGATATCACAATAAAATCTATAACACCATGAAGAAAGTGACATCACATGGTGGATTATGACATCTCAGTTTTTTGTTTTTTTTTTTATTTTTTTTTTGACAGGCTGAGTTAGTGAGAGGGAGAGAGAGAGAGAAAGGTCTTCCTTTCCATTGGTTCACTCCCCAAATGGCTACTATGGCCAGCACCTGCACCAATCCAAAGCAGGAGCCAGGTGCTTCCTCCTGGTCTTCCATGTGGGTGCAGGGCCCAAGCACTTGGGTCATCCTCCACTGCCTTCCCGGGCCACAACAGAGAGCTGGACTGGAAGAGGAGCAACTGGGACAGAACCAGCACCCCAACCAGGACTAGAACCCTGGGGTACCGGCACCACAGGCCGAGGATTAGCCAAGTGAGCCATGGTGCCAGCCTGACATCTGTTTTTTATAACACCACATGGTAGGATTATGCTATCAAAATTTTGGCTTATCTCATCACCATAGATTATGATATCATCTGCATTTCTTTTACATCACAGTTGGTTATAATGTCACAAGTTAGGTTTATTGCTTCACATTGGGCTTTAGGGCATCAAAATTGTTTTTATAACAATTCATCTTAACATATCAATGGAACCTATGACATACCAATCAATTATAAAATCATAAATTTTATGATGCAATAAATTATGAATTCACATTGGTGGTTGATGAAACTATGATTGATTACTGCATCATAATCTTGGGTTTATGACATCACAATGATAGTGACACTAAAATTTATTGTGATATCACAATTTTTTTGTCACCACACTTTATTATACAATGCTGGTTTATGATATCACAATGGTATATAAAATGGGATTACAATGGATTTTATAAAACCACAATGGTATATTTTATCACATCTCAATGGTGATATCAACATTGATTATGATGTCAGTGCTACAATTATGACATCTAATAGTTTTTATTATTTTGCAAATGATTATGACCTCTATAAATCATATAAAATCACAATTTATTATGTGGGAACCTGTTACCTGTATTCAAGGTCAACCTACCTCTCATTCCATACCAGCATGCCACATTTCCATTTCTCCCCTACCCACATGAGCAGCTGATTCTCTTTCACACTGACACATTTATGGCTCCCACACTAAGGAGACTGATTCACACATACTACTCTATTATACTTAGGGACTCTACTTGCCCCATTGCACATATTCCAAGCAACCCATGTCAGGTTTGTACTTCTATCAAGGATAGGATCAAGGGCCCCAGGGTCTTATGTTGTAATGGACACCCACCCAATGGGTGCCTCATTTGCCTGCACAGGCACACATATTGCAATGGCAGACAAGGGCAACAACATGCCAGCAGTGCTCTCAGCCACCTAGGCAAGAATCCCAGCACCCAGTGGAAGCATCAAACCTGTTGACTAACTGCTGTCCAGTCTGGGGTTCTGTGAGATGGCACCAACCTTTGGGAATCTAGGTGTCTAGAAGGGGGACCCCCAACAGAAGAACCATTCCTTAGTTAAGATTTATTCCAGGCTCTAATTGAACTTCTGCAGACCTCAAAACTGTGGCAAGCTTTGGTCAACAGGCATTCCAGTCAGAGATGCAATGCCCTGCTTCATCAACTGCAAGGGGAGGTAGGGTGATCTATTAATATAGGGCACTGGGAAAAAGGAATATATCCAACTGTCCTGTCCATGCCATGCTGAGTTGGGGAAAAGCACTCAAGGCTTGGGCCACAAACAGTTGCCTTCAGAGTCCACAGTGGGTTTGGGTGGCTTTGAACATATGTAGGCATTACCTGGTCCCTGCCACACTGGCTGGCCTCCAGCATTCCAGGCCAGATCCCACAGAGAATGGACCCAGAGCCCAGTGGCTGACCTCAATACCAAAGAATGTTCAGCATTTCCTTCCCATAATCATACTCAACTAGGGGTTCTGTGGCCAGGTTGGCCTAGAACCAGCCTGGGGCCAGGGCTCTGGGTTGTCAGGATCCACAAGGGCACAGTGTTATTTCTTGGTATCCACGTGGCCTGCCTGGAGGGGCATGATCAAGGGGTCAATGCTAGTAGCTCACAAGAAGGGATGCATTACCACCCAGAGTATTGTCTATAAATGGGAGTAGGTGTCGGGCATGTGCTCAGGACTCACAATGCTTCTCATGGAAGGATCCAATGAACTTCTCATCCAGAACACTGTTGAGCCTTCCAGAATGGATTAACACCTTGCACAACCAAAGTGGACAAAATATGATGGGCAAGCATAATAGAGGTACCCCAGTGTGTCAGTGAAAAAAACCTGTCATGAACCAGTTGACCATAACTGCTTGCATCACACTTTGTGTGTTGACATGCATCCCTTTCCAGGAAGATGTCTTCCCATGTCATGTCAATGACATGTTACATGGAAGATTTGGTGGCATTCCAGCATCTGCATCTTCCCCATCCCCTTTTAGGATACACCCTGAGAACATCCTGGGTCCCACCATCAAGCTGCAGGAAGGCATGGTCACCACTGTTCCAGGGACTTTGGCGGGGAGAGGGGCAATGTGTAGGGTATTGGCAAGATGTCTCATTTCATCTGGGCTGGCAGCAAGTTCCCTGAGCCCATTGCCTGCACTTTTGTGTTCTCTTTCTGAGGGGGACAAGGTGAGACAGTGCATGCAGCCCCACCCCGGGGTCGTGCTAAACTTTGCAGGCTCCAATCTCTCATCAGCTCCTGGATTTTTGTCAGGCTGCATTTCATACAGAAGAGTTGAGAGTTGTAATGGTGTAAGCAGATGTGCGTTTGGGCTCAAGAAACTGGCCAAAGTAGTGTCAGAGATCCTGTGAAGGTTGGAAGCTTGTGTGTGAGGGAAAGGGGGGAGAGGTCTGTGTAGGGGAGGGGAACAACTTGGACAGGATTGGAGCCTTAGGTTTCTGAGGCCCAAGGAGTCAAAACTGGATGGAGTGGAGTTTAAGGTGTTGGGCCAGGGGAAGCTACACATGCTAGCCACCAAACAGGATATCTGGGATCTATGGGTACACAATGCAATGCCAAGATCTTCAGAAAGCCTGTGGGAAGACATACTTCCTTGGGGCCAGGAAGTCTTTTGCATAGAAGCCAGGGGAACCTTTTCCTGGGGCTAGTCAGCATGTGGACAATTGTCAGTGCCAATGCAAGCCACAGTTGCCTCTTGCAGGTGGATATCTAATGGGGTGAGACCCTCTGCCTGCAGCATATGTCCAGGTTGAAGTCCTTGGAGTTCTAGGGAAGAATCTCTCTGCACCCACCCCACCCCCAACTCTCACTGCAACCCCAGCCCCTCATCACCCATCTTCCAAGAACTCTGAGCTAAAGGCTACAACTCAGCTCAAAGCTTTTGTAGTCAGTTTTAGACCAACTGTGCTGTCCCATACTGGTGCCACCTAGTAACCACCTGCAAAAATCTGAAACCAGCATAGAGGTGAGACCCCATCCTCTGGGCCTGTGGGGCCAACTAAGCACTCAGTTCCCAGCCTTTTAATGGTAGGTGGTTTTGAGCTGCATGCTTCATACAATAATAGGTCCTGGTTGTTTACTGAGTCTCCCATCTGCTCCCTTCCAAACACTAACATTGACCTTGACCCTGGCACCTAACATGCTGGTCCACTGATTTCAAAAGCCCCCAGACCAAATAACCCATCCCTAGTGAATTAATTCTCCAAACAGGACCCTTGGTTCCCACCATGACAGGATTGTTGTTCTCCAGCTCATGCTCTCTCCAGCAATTCAGGGAGACAGCTTTACAGCTCCCCACCCAGGCTCAGTGGCATGGCTCATCCACACGTGCCACACTGCAAGTTTATTAAGCTCACTCAGTTGAAGTAGGTAAAGCTGCTCAGGCACGTCAGTCACAGTGCCTGACTCATGCATTCTCCACTGTTTAGGCTGACAAAATATCCTATGGCTTGAAGTGGGACTACTAGCCTACAGGCAATCTGGGTGAAGACCAGTCACCTTTTGTCATGTGATCACTTCTTCACAGGTCCTGTGGGACACAGCCAAACTCCTGCAGACTTTGCTATGGCATCCTTTCATTCCATGCACAGTTGTCCCTAGTTGTCTCTCCCACTTACCTTCTTGCCAATTGTCCTTCCATTTCCTATCTTTATTTCTACAATGTTCTGCAACACCAAATTGCTTTGACTTTACTGTCACCATGGAAGTTGTGCAGGTCCCTTGCTCCCACCCCACCCAACTCCCACCCTCACACACACACTGCATGCTGTGCAATAGCCTAGGCTTTTTCCTTCACCATCACTGCAGTGCCTTTTCTTTATTTAACATTTATTTTATGTGTTTGAGAGGCAGAGTTACAGAGAGAGGGAGAGAGACTCCCCATCTGTTGGCCCACTCCCAAATGGCTGAAATGGCTAGACCTGGGCCATTTCAAAGCCAGGAGTTTCTTCTGTGTCTTCTGTGTGGATGCAAGTGCCTAAGAATTTGGGCCATACCACAGTATTTCCTCAGATCATCAGCAGGGAGCTGGATTGGAAGTGGAGCAACTGGGACTCAAACTAATGCCCACATGGTATGCTGGCACCACAGAAAGATGCTTAAACTATTATGCCACAGCACCCACACCTCTATTGATTTTTAATGTGTACAGATGAAGTTAGTAAATAGCATATGCATATTTATATGTGCATATGCTATAGGCTTAAAATGTTTGCCATTCATGAGCCTAATCTGGAAAGCCTGAAAAGCTCTGGCCTTTCAAGAGTACATAGGACAAATTCAATTTGTTTGCCTCTAGCCCCCAAATGTAAAGAAAATAACTTCCTCAGCTCCAATGGCCTTACCTGATTCACCTTATCTCTAGACTTCCTCCACAGTCACACACATGTTAAGACTCTTTTAGAAATGACTTTGGTCTCCATTATTACAGTGTTGATTTTTTTAACATTTATTTTATTTATTTGAATGGTAGAATCATGAAGTGGATAGAAAGGAAATGAGAAAGAGATTTCCATCCACTGATTCTTTCCCAAAATGGTCGCAACAGCAGGGTTTGACCAGGCCAAAGCCAAGATCCTGGAACTCCATTCAGGTCTCTCCATTGGGAGCTATGGCCCAAGGATTAGGCCATATTTCACTGCTTTCTCCAACATTCACAGGAAGATGTATTGAAAGCAAAGCAGCCAGTGCTAACACTGGAACTATGACATGGGATGCCAGCACTGCAGATGGTGGCTTAACCTACTGCACTACACCACTGTCCCACGAAGCCTGTTTTTGTTGTCATCCTAAAACCTGAGCTGCTCCAGAAGACCACTATGGCTCATTTAACACTGCATTTCCCAGGCTGGGACAGCTTTAGGGACACATCTCTAATGGACATTTCTGTTCATTCTACCAGCCATAACTGAGCACATGCAAATGTGCCATACTCTGAGTTGGAGCTATAATTGAGCTAGTGGCTTGCTAGAGGAGACAGACATCACACAAATTACTGCATGAAAGAGTGTATAATTATTACTGTTTGGAAAAGAAGTCCAGGTTTTTTGAAAGAGTAAATCAAGGGGGCCCAGCGTGCTTCCAGGTTGGGAAGATTACATGTGTGATCTGCAAGTCTTTTAAGAAGAAGCAGTACTAATATCAAGCTCTGGGGTCTGTACTGTCTAAGGCAGAGTGAAGACTCAATGCACAAGTCCTGCCCCTCAATATGACGTAGAACAATACTTCAGATGGGGCTGGGGTGAGGCAAGAATGGAGGAAACTGAGGTGGACCATGACTGGATCTGACAACTTTACATGATCATATTAATTATTTGGATTTTGTCTTAAGACTGAAGAATAGAAAGTGTTTGATTAGGAAATTGCTATATTGTTTTAAAATGTTCATATGAGCTCTAGGACTCATCCGGGGTGGGAGGTGAGTGGCAGCCCCTAGAAAGAATAGGGGTTCTTTCTGAGCTGAGAGTGGGGTGGAAGCTCCTGGCTGGCTCCCTTCATCCCATGGAAGAGTTTAGAAGAAACAACAGATGGCACAACTACTTCCTTATCACATATAAACTTTCAAGGTGCATGTGTGTGTGTGTGTGCATGTGTGCATGTGTGCATGTGTGTCTCTTCCTACTCCTTTAACTGGTTCATTCACTCATTTATCAGGTAACTTTTGATGTGGCTTTACTTTGACAGCACTGTTCTATGAATGAGACAGACATAGATTGTGCTTGTGGGAGTTCATGGTCTAAAGGGGATAATTATTAAATAAGAACAGAATTCATTATTGTAATTGATCACAGAAGCATCTGGATCTCCTAACTGGATACCATGTGAAACCCTTTATAAAAATCTCCATGAGTCAGTTCTGGCTGTTATAACAAAATACCATAGACTGGGTGGCTTAAGAAATAGACAATTATCTCACAGCTGTGGAGACTGGGAAGTACAAGGTCATGATGTTGGCAGATTCTGTTCCTGATAAATTATTGCTCCCTGGCTTGCAGACAACTGCTTTCCATGTCCTCATGGGGTACAGAATAAACCATTGTCTCCATTGGCCTCTCACAAAACCATTAATTTCATCATGGAGCCTCCATGATTTCATCTAAAACTAATTATCTCCCCCGCAAAGGCCTCGATACCAAACAGCATCCCTGTTTAGGTTAGAAGTTTAACATGAATTTTGGTGGTAGGCAAAGTTGTATTTCACGGTAGTAGTACCTCATTTTATGTTCTTAACCACTGCATTATATTACTTTTGAATAATTCAAATAATACATAATTAAAAATCTAAAGAATGCTAAAAAGTATACAGAAACAACTAAAGCCCCCTCCCAAACTAGAAATCATCTAACTTCTGTCAAATTTTCAAGAGTTAAAATTCATAAAACTAAGATTTTAGAATCTTAAATTGTATCAAAATATATTTGAAAAAATACATGTTTTCTCATATGACAAACCAGCATATACTCTCAATGGATCAAAATATGGATGTAGAAATCATATCAGATAATTTCATTTTCAATGCCTAGTTGTAATCTCCTGCCATAACAGCATGACAGCAGGAAATATATGTTTGGGGCAACTGGGCAGAAAATTTCAAATCAGGTAATATAGCTTTTTTGGGTAATTCTGGGAAAACAGCTTCCTACTGCACAATGGGCTGGATTTCAGGCACAACTTGTCAGTACAGAACTGCAGAAGCTGTCAAATTTTGGGGCAGCTAATATATCTCTAATCTGTACAGGAAATAAGCTAAAGAGGGGGAAACATCAAAGATGAAAGCTTGAGTCCCTACAAGTCCATGATCAAGGGGTGGATGGGCATGGATCAGGTGAACTACATGAGGCTCAATGGAGTGAACTTATTGGGATGGAGGAGAACAGCTAGATTACAAGATATTTAGTTTAGGGATTATCTGAAGTCTAACCCAACAAAGACATTGTTAACATATTGTTAACACTAAAGGCATCTAAATGAGATCATGGAAGTTTTTATATTAGCAGTAAGCAGACTTATTTTATAACTTACTAAAATACTTTGGAAATCAACACTAAATAAGCCCAGATTTGTTCAGACAAGATGGCTTATAAGAACAAATGTAAACACAGGAGGCAAAGAAAGCTGTCTATTCCCTTTGGTTATGCTGGAGTAGCACTGACCAGCCTTCCCACTTAAAGCATATATAATCCTGGATTAATGGTATTAAATTGCCCTTTAAGGTATTAGATTTGTAACCTAGAAGAAACACACAAGTTCCTAGAAAAACTATGTGTTTCAACTCACACCAGAAAAAGTATGCATTCTGAATAGGCCTATATCTTAAAGGAAATGAATAAAGTGGTGTGTGTTTTGCATTGGTTAAAATGCCTACATCCTATATTGGAGGGGCTGGAATTCAATATATTGCTCCACTCCCAGTCATGGCTTCCTGACCTTTCCAAGTGTAGGTAGTAAACTGACAAAGGAGTGAATACAAAATAATGGATCAGAAATAATCTTGCTACAAACATTGACCGTATAATTCAATGAAAATCTATCCAAAAAAATAATTATGTAGAAAAATTTAGGTGTGATGTTGAGGTTTGATACAACACTGAAGGCATAATATATGAAATAAATTATTACTAACTGGACATTATGAAAATGAGAAACATCTCTTCTGACAGACAATGTCAAGGAAAAAGGGTCAAAACTGAAAGAAAATACTCACAAAAGTCATTTATGATAAAGAATATATGCATTATCCAAAATAAAAAAGCAACTTTTACAATCAATGAAGTGAAAATGTGCTGGTGCCATGGCTCACTAGGCTAATCCTCTGCCTGCGGCACCAGCACCCCAGGTTCTAGTCCCGGTTGCTCCTCTTCTAGTCCAGCTCTCTGCTGAGGCCCGGGAGGGCAGCAGAGGATGGCCCAAGTACTTGGGTCCCTGCACCCACATGGGAGACCGGGAGGAAGTACCCAGCTCCTGGCTTTAGATGGGTGCAGCACGCCATCCATAGTGGCCATTAGGGGAGTGAACCAATGGAAGAAAGACCTTCCTCTCTGTCTCTCTCTCACTGTCTATAACTCTCTCTCTGTTTCTCTCACTACTCTGCTTGGCAAAAATAAAAATAAAAAAAGAAATGAAAATGAAAATGAAGGCAGATTTAAATGTGCCCCCAAAAAGGAATTATGTGCACACTGAGTAGACCTGAGATGAGTAGGAGTACCCTGGAGTACTGTAGCTGAGAACTGGTCAGGACATGCATGGAAAATGACCACTGGATCCAGGCAGAGGAGTTGGCAGTGGAAAGAGTTCTAAAATTTTTGAATGGGGGGCATATTTATTTTCTCTTCACCCCTCAACCAGGTTATGCATCAGCTAGATGGGACAGCTCCATTTTACCAGAATAAGGCTGTAGCAGCCCAAGCATATCTGGTGAATTTTGTCAGAATGTGAAATCCATAATCCACACTGACTTTGAGTGCAGGAACACTAGCTGGCAGAGGGCAATGTGCCCACTTAACTCTGGGAACAGAGGCCATGTTGCTTCACTCCTGGATCAGGGACCTAGATCAGGTATGGGGTGGCTCTCTGGATGGGGAGGCTTGCAGGGCAGAGTGGATTCCATGAAGCCTGTGACTGCAGGAATACTGCACCCTGTGACTGTGGGAATGCTGTGACTGTGCAATAGGTGGGGGGATCAATAAGTTAACAGGGTGTGGCTGGGTCTTTGGGCAATTACCAAGTCCAATTTCAGAAGTTTAGAATTCACACAGTGCTGGGAATGGACAATGAAGATGGCTCAACGTTCACACTACAGAATGCACAGATTATGTAGTTCATGTGCCTTAGCGATGGGGGTGCAGGCACAAAGGGGTCACCTTGGCAAAGAGAAGGGCACAGGCATGATCACACAAGCCAGGGTAATGATCTCTTCAACCTCACTCGTTACAGAGAGCTATCACTGAATTCTGCCCCAACCACAAATGTTGGCCAGAGCTCCTGCTCCACCTAGTACACACTTCTAGATATCTCCCAAAGTTGCTGACATCCCACTATGCCTAGAGGAACATTTCCAAAAACAAAGAATTCACAGGAAATATCAACAACTGCTTATCCAGATTCATAAAAATTAGAATAGAAATATAAGAAACGTAAATAAGGAATACAATCTGGTTCCAAAAAGGAACATCATAAGACTTCAGTATTAGACTGTGAACATGAGGAAACTGATGAAATGCATGGAAATGGAGTCAAAAGATTGAAAGATAATTCAAAAACAGAGGAGAAATTACATCAGCTAAATCTGTGAATTATATGGATGAGGAATTCTGCTAATAAGATGTTAAAAATCTAACTGAAATATTAGAAATGAAGAATTCAACATGTCAAAGAGAAAACACAGGGAAAGCCTGAACAACAGACTCAGGCTGAAGAAGAGCTGAGCTGGAAGACAACATTTCTGAAATCTCTCAGACAATAAAGCACAAGAAAAAACTGGGGGAAAAAAGTGTTTGTGATTTATGGGGCACCATCAAGCAACAAAGTACACATTTCTTGGCCATTCCTGAAGGAGTGGACAGGCAGAATGACTCAGAAAACATATTTAGTGAAATAAAAGCAGAACATTTCAAAATTTCTGTAATTTGCACAATGACATGGACAACCAAGAACAGGAAGCACAGAATCCCATACATCCAGATCAGAGTAGATCTTCAACACTACACATTATATTCAAACTTTCAAAATTAAAACACAAAGAAACTGAATTGTCCTAACATGTGCTAGAGAACTGCCAGATTATCTTAATTTTTATAAACATTTATTTTATTTATTTTAAAGAGTTACAGAGAGAGGTAGAGATAGAGAAAGATGTCTTCTATCTGCTGGTTTAATGCCCAGATGGCTGCAACAGCCAGAGCTGCATCAATCCAAATCCAGGAGCCAGGAGCCTCCTCCAGGTCTCCCATGTGGGTGCAGGGGCCCAAGGACATGGGACATCTTCTACTGCTTTCCCAGGCCACAGCATAGAGCTGGACTGGAAGAAGAGCAAGCCGGGACCAGAACTGGCGCCCATACTGGATTCCAGCGCTTCAGGGCAGGGCTTTAACCCACTGCACCACAGTACCAGCAGATTATCTTTAAAGGATCTTTATTTAGATTGACAGTAGATTTCTCATCAATAATTGTACAGGTGAGAAGAGAATGGAGTGATAGTTCAAGTCTAAAAAAATAAGAAACTGTCAACCCAAAATGCTATACACAGAAAAGTTCTCATTTATAAATGAAGATGAAATAAAGACCTTCCAGAACAAACAAATTGAATTTGTCATGGTTGATCCAGACTTACAAATCATAGTTAAGGTTGTCTTACACACAGAAATAGATAAAGATAGTTTCTTGGAAGAATTTGAAGGTAGAAAAATCTAATAATAGTATAAAGGAGATCCAAAGTAGATAACATGAATATGTACAGAAAAATGACAAGACCAAATCACCACTTATCAATAATAACCTTGAATGTAAATGGACTGAATGCTCCATTTTAAATATAAAGACAGGGTGCTTGGATTAAAAAGCCAGATCCATTTATATGCTGCCTACAAGAAACATACCTCACAAACATACACATACTAAAAGTGAAAGGATGAGAAATGATGCTCCATGCAACTGTAAATCAAGAATGAGCAGGAGTAACTCTTTTAATATGAGACAAAATAGAATTTGAAACTAGAACTGTTAAAAGAGGGAAAGCAGCCATTATGTCATAATAGAAAGATCAACTCAACAGGAAGATGTGACTATACTAAGTGAATATCCACTCAATGCTAGAGCACCCAGTTACTTACAACAATGTTAATGGATTTAAGGGAAATAGAGGCTCCACGGTGATAATAATGGAGGGCTCCAACACCTGAGTTTCATCGTGCATAGATCAACAAAGTGAAAAATCAAAAAGCAAAGAGATCATCTACACTATAGACAAAATGGATCTGATATCTAGGATGTTTCATCCAACCGCCACAGAATACACAGTTTTCGTCTGTAAATTGAACATTCTATAGGATAAACTCTATACTAATAAATAACGCAAATCTCAATTTTTTTTGACAGGCAGAGTGGACAGTGAGAGAGAGAGACAAAGAGAAAGGTATTCCTTTTGTTGGTTCACCCTCCAATGGCAGGAGCCAGGTGCTTCTCCTGGTCTCCCATGGGGTACAGGGCCCAAGCACTTGGGCCATCCTCCACTGCACTCCCTGGCTACAGCAGAGAGCTGGCCTGGAAGAGGGGCAACCGAAACAGAATCCAGTACCCCGACCGGGACTAGAACCCGGTATGCCGGCACAGCAAAGCAGAGGATTAGCCTGTTAAGCCACGGCTCCAGCTGCAAATCTCAATTTTTTAAAATGAAGTCACATCATGTATAATTTCTTATCACAATAGAATGAAGCTGGAAAATACTAAAATAAGACACTCTAGAAAGTATAAAAACACTGGCCGGTGCCGCAGCTCAATAGGCTAATCCTCCACCTGTGGCACTGGCACCCTGGGTTCTAGTCCCGGTCAGGGCACCGGATTGTGTCCTGGTTACCCCTCTTCCAGGCCAGCTCTCTGCTGTGGCCCGGGAGTGCAGTGGAGGATGGCCCAAGTCCTTGGGCCCTGCACCCACATGGGAGACCAGGAGAAGCACCTGGCTCCTGGCTTCAGATCAGTGTGGTGTGCTGGCTGCAGTGCACCGGCTGTAGCGGCCATTGGAGGGTGAACCAACAGTAAAGGAAGACCTTTCTCTCTGTCTCTCTCTCTCTCACTGTCCACTCTGCCTGTCAAAAAATATGAAAAAAAAAGAAAGTATAAAAACACATGAAGGCTGAACAGAAAGCTCCTGAATAAATAAAGGGTCATAGAAAAAAAAAAAAAACAAAGAGAGAAATTTTAAAATTCCTTGAAATGAATGTCAATAAAATAGCATAGCAAATATTTGTGATACAGCAAAAACAGTATTAAGGGAAAAGATTATAGCAATTACTATCCACATCAAGAATTTGGAAATACATCAAGTATTAACCTAAGAACAAATCTCATGGACATGGAAAAATAAGCACAAATCAGAAGAAAATAATAAAATTAGAGAAAATTTTTTAAAAAGTGAAAACCAAAAATGATGCAGAAGATCAGTGAAACAAAGAGTCTGTCCTCTGGAAAAAAATAAGCAAAATCAATAAAGCACTGGCCCAACTAATGAAAAATGGCAGAAGACCCAAATTAATAATAATAGAAATGTAAAAGAGTTCTTTTAACTGATGGTGCTGAAACAAAAAGAATCATTAAAATCATTACAAATAGCTACATGGCAGCAAATTGGAACACTTAGAAGAAATGGATAGATTTCTGGGTACATACAATCTACCAAAATTAAGGCATGAAGACACAGAAATTTTGAATAGACAAATGACCAAGATGGAGGCCGCATCAGTAATAAAGACCCTCCCAACAATGAAAAGCCCAGGACTGGATGGCTTCAGTGCTGAATTCTACCAAACTTTTAAAAAGCTAATTTAAATTCATCTTAAATTATTTAAAACAGTTTAAAAGGGAAGGAAACCTGCCAAACTACTATCAGGCCAGCATCATCATAATTCCAAAACTGGAAAAAGATACAATAAAAAGAGAACAATAAACTGATATGCCTGATGAACACTGGCACAAAGTTCCTCAACAAGATCCTAGCTAAAAAATCCAACAAGTCAAAAAGATCATCCACCCAGAGCAAGTGGAATTTATCCCAGAGAAACAAGTATATAACAATGGTTCATGACACAGAAATCAATAAGCATGATGCATCTCATTATCAAATTGATGAATAAGAACTGCAGGGTTATCTCAACACAGAGAAAAGCATTTGATAAAATACATCTTCCTTTCATGATAAAAAACCTTAAGCAAAATGAGTACAGAAGGAACAAAACAGCCTGCATCACATTGAACGGGAAATAATTGGAAGCATTTCCATTAATATCCAGAACCAGAAAAGTATGCCTATATCCACCAGTGCTATCCAATATAGTTTTGGATTTGGCTACATTGGAAAACAAAAACAAATAAAAGGGATACCATCTAATTATCCCCGTTTTGTTGTTGGGAAAACAAAAGAATCCACTAAGACAATTTTGTAACTCAGAGTGTGGTAAAGTTGCAAATTATAAAATCAATACTCAAAAATCAATAATATTTGTATAAACAAACAATGCCATTGCTGAGAAAGAACTTCTAAGATCAGTCCAACTCACAATAGAGATAAAAATTAAAATAGCTTGGTATAAATTTAACCAAGATGTGAAAGATCTCTACAATGAAAATTACAAAACATTAAGGAAAGAAATAAAAGACACAAAAAAATGAAAAGAATTTCTATGTGGATTGTAAGAATTCATATCATCAAAATGCCCATAATACCCAAAGCATTTTACAGATTTAATGTAATCCCAATTAACATACCAAGGGCATTCTTCATATATCTAGTTCAAAAATCCTAAAACTGATAGGGAAATATAAGAGGCTCCAAATAGCTAAAACAGGCCGGAGCCGTGGCTCAATTGGCTAATCCTCCACCTGTGGCACTGGCACCCTGGGTTCTAGTCCTGGTCCGGGCACCGGATTCTGTCCCGGTTGCCCCTCTTCCAGGCCAGCTCTCGGCTGTGGCCTGGGAGTGCAGTGGAGGATGGCCCAAGTGCTTGGCCCTGCACCCCATGGGAGACCAGGAGAAGCACCTGGCTCCTGCCTTTGGATCAGCGCGGTGCCCCGGCCGCCGAGCACCGGCCACGGTGGCCATTGGAGGGTGAACCAACGGCAAAAGGAAGACCTTTCTCTGTCTCTCTCTCACACTGTCCATTCTGCCTGTCAAAAAAAAAAAAAAAAAAAAAAAGCTAAAACAATCTTAAACACTAAACAAAGCCAGAGGCAAAATATCAGACTTCAAGACATATAGGATGGTTTTAATGAGAACAGCCAGAGTGGTAGAAAATTTTTATTACTCATACATGTGAAGAAAGATTAACATCCATGATAAATAAGAAGCACAGGAAACTCAACAACAACAAAATAAACAACACAGGTAAGAAATGGGTGAGGGACATGAAAAGACATTTTTCAACAGATGAAATTCAAAAGGCCAACAGACTCATGAAATGTTCAGGATAGTTATGCAAATAAGACACAATTATGTATCATATCAACCTGATTAGAATGTCTATCTTCCACACAATCAAAAATTCTGGTGAGGATATGGGAATAAGTGGACTCTAATACCCTGTTGGTGGGCATGTAAACCATTATAGACGATATGAAGATTTCTAAGAAATCTACAGATGTACCATATAACACAGCCATCCCACTCCTGGGAATTTACCCAAACTAAATGACATTGGTATAAGAAAGGGCTTTCTGTACCCGATTTTTATAGCACTCTATTCACAATATCTAATATATGGAATCAATCTTCATGTTCATTAATGGATGACTGGATGAAGGTGGAATAGGGAATGATGTACCACACTTGATTAGGGATTAATAGTTAAAAAATAAAAGGGTAGGCAGTGCACTGTAAGGGCAGAATTAGAAACTGCAGGACTGGTACTGGCATCCCGTATAGGGAGCAAATGAATTCCTGGGTGCTCCACTTCTAATCCAGATTCCTGCTATTGACCCTAATAAAGTAGCAGCGAATGGCCCAAGTCATTGGTTCATTGCAACAATGTGGGAGACCTGGAAGAAGCTTCTGGCTCCTGGCCAGAAAGAGAGAGAGAGAGATGTACATTAAATATTGTCCTAAGTCTATAAGAAAAAGTGAAAAACTTGGTGGAGTAATAATAGAGAAATTAGCAAACATAAAGGTATTTGATGAAAAATAGTTCATTACAGCAAAGTTTAACATATTTTTTAGGGCCTGATGCTGTGGTGTAGTAGGCTAAGCCCTGCCTGTGGTATTGGCATTCCAGATGTGTGCTGGTTCATGTCCTGGCTGCTCCTCTTCCAATCCAGCCTTCTGCTATGGCCTGGGGATGCAGTAGAGAGAATGGGCCAAGTACTTAGGCCCCAAACCTGCTTGGGAGTCCCAGAAAATCTCTGCCCTTGGCTTTGGATTTGCCCTGCTCCAGCTGTAACAGCGATTTGGGAAGTGAACTAGTGGATTGAAAAACTTTATCTCTGTCTCTCCCTCTATCTGTATGTAACTAAAGCTACCTCTAAAATGAATGAAAATCTTTTAAAAATATTCTTAACTGGAGTCCCTTAAATCATGATGTTTCCATTTTACATGGAATGGTACAGGAATTATAGCAGTGTCTAAAATGCATGATAGAAAATTTCATACACAAGTGGTAAAGATCTGGAAAAGGTAAAATGTGCTAATTGGAAAGGAAGAATGAATACAACTGATCCAAGACTCTGAAGTATATACATGAAGTATTCCAGATCTTACAGAACTTTGAGCAATCTGATGAACTAGCAATGAAAATGTAAACCAAGATTGGCATGGGATCATAGTATCACCCCCGTCTTACTAGGATGTTAGTGATACACAGGTTATACATCTGTTATAAAAACATGTGTGTGATTACTGACAAAAATAAAAATGGACATACACATTATGAAATAAGATATGATTACTGTGAGAAGTAATAAGTCATTTGCAAGGGGAAATAATTGTTTGAAAAACAAAGTTTTTTTTATCAATAACAGAAGTTATTGATAAATAGTTCACAATTTCATTAATATTAAAAATATGAAAAAATCTCAGAAATTTAAATAATACAAAGATCATGTTATGTTCTATAATATATGTATGAAAGGACAGATTTACATATTTTGGATTATAGTGTGGAAGTTTTAAAAATCAAAGGCAAAATTGAGAGTTTCATAAATACGCAAAAAGTATAAAACATGTTACCTGCTAAATGAAATAACATGACTGTGAGAAACTGTGTACATGACAGTTTTCAGAAAACCTACAGATTTTGTGCTGATGCCTTCAAAAAAAGCTAACCAGGCTAAACACATAGTGTTGTGCTGGCTCAGACTAAGATATTAAAAATATACACTGGTGGGGCTGATTCTGTGGCATAGTGGTTAAAACTGCTGCCTACAGTGCTGCATTCCGTATGGGCGCTGGTTCATGTCCCAGCTGCTCCACTTCTATTTTTTTTATTTATTATTATTTATTTATTTATTTGACAGGCAGAGTGGGCAGTGAGAGAGAGAGACAGAGAGAAAGGTCTTCCTTTTCCACTGGTTCACCCCACAATAGCTGCTGCAATCAGCACACAGCGCTGATCTGAAGCCAGGAGCCAGGTGCTTCCTCCTGGTCTCCCATGTGGGTGCAGGGCCCAAAGACTTGGGCCATCCTCCACTGCACTCCAGGGCCACAGCAGAGAGCTGGACTGGAAGAGGAGCAACCAGGACAGAATCCAGTGCCCTGACCAGGACTAGAACCCAAGTGTGCTGGCACCACAGGTGGAGGATTAGCCTATTGAGCCATGGTACCAGCCCCAGCTGCTCCACTTCTGATCCAGCTCTCTGCTATGGCCTGGGAAAGCAACAGAAGTTGGCTCAAGTCCTTGGGTCCCTGCACCCATGTGGGAGACCAAGAAGAAGCTCCTGGCTCTTGGCTCCAGCAGTCACAGCCAATTGGAGACAATCAGTTGATGGAGGACCTCTCTCTCTCTCCTTCTCCCTCTCTGCCTCTCTTCTCTCTGTATAATTCTGATCTTCAAATAAATATGTGTGTGTATACACACACACACACACACACACACACACACTGGTAATAGATATAATTGAAAAAGTCAAGCAATTGTGAAAAGTCTATTATCACTGTAAGAAAAAATGAATGACTTGGGAGGAAAAATAAAAATAAGTTAATATAGACCAAATGACAGCACAGACCATTTCAACTGAATTGAAAAAATAATGTTAAAAAATCCAATATAGTTATAGCAAACATAGTACCATCTATCACAGAAGTAAAATTAGCAGCCCAAGAAGCAGAAGATTCTGGCCAGGGCCAGTGCAGAAGGTTCTAGAACCCAGGAAATGGGCATTCGAGTCTGACCATGTCTGACCACTGTGGATAACAGGACCGCCGGTGAAGACGTGTCTGGATCGGGTTATCAATTAGCTATGGCTGATTGGTCAGTGATTGTTTTTTGGTCCGTGATTAGTTCGTTATGGATCAGTGATTGGTTTTTTGTCCGTGATTGGTTAGTTATGGATCAGTGATGGGTTGGTGATCACTGAGTTATTGATCAGCCATTGCTTAGTTATTGGTTATTGGTCAGTTATTGGTTGGTTATTGATCAGCTATTCCTTATTGGTCAGCGATTGGTTTTTGATTAGCAGTTATCGGTTAGTTATTGATTAGTTATTGGTAAATTATTGTTTATTGATTAGCTATTGATTGCTTATTGATTAGTTATTAGCAAGTTATTGATCATTGTTTAGCTGTTGGTTAGCTATTGATTATTGGTTAGTTCTTATTGCTTAGTTCTTATTGCTTACTTATTGGGTATTGGCTAGTTGTTGATTAGTTATCGATTATTATTTAGTTGTTGATTAGCTATCGGTTATTGGTTAGCTCTTAGTTATCGCTGTTGGGCATTGACTGTTCATCAGTTATCAATTATAGATTAGTTATTATTGATTAGCTATTGGTTGGTGGCTGGTGCTTATCAGTCACTCATTGATCAGTTATTGGTTTCTGATATTGGTCTCTCACAGAAAAATGAATAAAATTTAAGCCTCAATTTCAGAGATCAATGAAAAATAAACTTAAAAATTAATCAATAACCAGTAATTAATCACCAATAATCAGCCAATGACCAATAACCGACAACCAATCAATAATCTATAACCAATCGATAGTCCATAGTTTATCAATAACCAATAATTGGTCATTAAACAATAAGCACTCAATAAGTAGTCCATAGCTACTCAGTGACCCGCCCATCACTGATGCAAGCCAGAAAGCCAATCAACTCAAAGCCCTGTCTCCTCCTGACAATCATTGGAATGGAGAGCCCGCCACTCAAGGCTGAGAGCCACGCCCTGTTTTATTGTAGTGAAAGTCATGGCGGAGAGCTTTGAAGAAGACAAGAGGGTGAGCCTTGAAACAGAGAGGGGCAGGGAGCCTTGACACCGCTGTCTCTCTGTGCTCCTCCTCCTCCTCTTCCTGGGTCCCAGCCAAGGCCACACCAACACTGCCACCACGGCCCCCAACAGCGTCCTGCTTCTGGCCAATGACCTCGGCATTGGTGACCTCGGCAGCTATGGCAACAGGACACTCAGGTCGGACATCCGGGTCTCTCGGGCAGCCATCTTGTGACACTGTCATCTGGGTCTCTCAGGCGGCCATCTTCTAGCCTCCAGGGCTCATCCAGGTCTCTTGGGTAGCCATTTTGTAGCCTCAGGGGCTCATCTGGGTCTCTCAGGTGGCCAGCTTGTACCTCCATGGCGGCCAGCTTGTAGCACAGTCATCCGGGTCCCTTAGCCATCTTGAAGCCTCCACAGCTCATCTGGGTCTCTTCCGCCCTCTAGAACCCTGAACATTGACCAGCTGGCACGTGATGGCGTGAAAACTGACCCAGCATTTGGCTGCAGCTCCACTGTGCACACCAGGCTCGCAGCCTGACTGGACACTACCCGGTGCGCTCAGGTCTGTGGTTCATGGGGGTGGGGCTGGGAAAATGTGGGGCTTGCCCTGGGGTGGGGGAAGGGCCGGGGAGGGTTGACCTTGTCCTCTGAGGTGGGGGCGTGGCAGGGGTATAGGAGGTGGGGCTTCATCTCTTCCCCACCCCCCAGGCATGGCTGCGCAGTCGCGGGTGGGTGTCTTCCTGTTCCCGGCTTCATCTGGGGGTCTCCCAGCCACCGAGGTCACGTTCGCTAGGCTGGCCAAAGCCCGCGGCTACACCACAGCGATTGTCGGTACAGAAGGTTCTGGAATGCCCAGGGCGGGGGCAGGACTTCCAGGGTGGGCAGAACTTCCGAAGTGGGACTTCTGGAGTGGGCGGGACTTCTGGTGTAGGCGGGAATTCCGTTTATAAAAAAGGTAGGCAAAATGCGGTCAAGTAGCAGCAACATGCAAGGATGGACCCCATCCAGGGGAAGGCAGCAGAAGGCATTCCGGTCACGTGACTGGAAGTTGGCCATCGGGGGTGGGCTTAGGCTGTCAATCACCGGCCCTCACCCCTGTCAAATGCAGACAGGGAAGGCAGGAGAAGGCACTTCCAGTCACGTGACAGGAAGTTGAGCCTCAGGGTGGGACCAGGCTGTCTGTCACCAATGAACTTCCGGTCCCAGGGAAGTGGCACCTGGGCCTGAGCTGCCGGCACCCGCGCGACTTCTGCCACCACCTGCAGGTCCACGGCTTCGACCAGTTCTTCGGGCTCCCAACCACCAACCTGCGGGACTGCAAGCTGGGGGCTGGCACAGTGTTTGAGGGCGCCGTGTGCTGGATCGTGGTGGTCCCCATGCAGGCCCTGGGTGCCGCTGCTCTGACCCTGGCCGCCCTGCGCTGCCTCGGCTTGGCCCGCTGCCGCCTGCTGCCTTCCTGGGCCTCCTGCTGCCCGTGGTCATCTTGCTGGGTGGCCATTTCCTGTTCCGACGCTACTTCTGGCCACTCCACTGCTTCCTCATGTGCAACTTCGAAGTGGCCCAGCAGCCTCTGGACTATGGGAACCTCACGCAGAGGCTCACGGAGGAGGCCACGGGGTTCATACGGTGGTGAGTCCGCGGTGGCCATTTTGAGTGGATCTGCATGCTGTATGCCCACTTCCGGTGACCATTTTGGATCAGCTCTGAGCTTCTTTACCCAATTCCGGTGGCCATTTTGAATTAGCTCAGAGTGCTTTTCAGCTCACTTTCAGAGGCCATTTTGGGTCGGGTCTGAGGGCTTTTACACCCACTTCAGGTGGCCATTTTGGGTAGGGTCTGAGCGTTTTATGCCTACTTCCAGTGCCCACTTTGGATCGGCTCTAAACGCTTTTTCATCTACTTCCAGTGGCCATTCCAGATTGGCTGTGAATGTTTTATACCCATTTCCTGCAGCCATTTTAGATATACTCTGAACCCCTCTTGCCTATTTCCGGTGTCTATTTTGCATTGCCTTCTATGAACCAAAAAATTACCTGTTCAAGTATTTTGCCCTTTTTTTTTTTTTTTTTTTTGCCCACCTCCCTCCAGGAACTCCCAGAAGCCCTTTCTGCTGCTGCTGTCCTATATCCATGTGCACACAGCCCTGTTCGCCTCCCCAGAGTTTGCCCACAGAAGCTGGCATGGGGCTTATGGCGACACAGTGGAGGAGTTAGACTGGAGCGTGGGTATGCGCATGTGTCTCTGGCGCTGAATCTCATATTGCAACGTGAATTTGGCGCCACAGGGGGCCAAATCTCAAATTGCAATGTGAATTTGTCCCTGTAGGCCATCTTGGTCCCCGAGCTGGTTGGCACCGGATAATTTGTTTTTTTTTCTGGTCCAGGCAGGATCCTGCAGGTCCTGGACAAGCTGGGCCTGGCTGGCTGCACCCTCGTCTACTTCTCATCTGACCAGGGCGCCCACGTGGAGGAGGTGATGGCCACAGGCGAGGTCCACAGGGGCAGTAATGGCATCTACAGGGGTCAGCAGGGGTACAGACCAGTCTCAGGGTCACAGTGTCACAATAAGAGTCCCCCAAGGCCCAGGGGGAGGCATCAGGTGCATCCTGGAGGGGACCGTGTCACAATAAAAGCCCCCATGGTCAAAATGGAGACATCTGGGGCATCCTGGAGGGGACGCTGTCATAATAAGTGTCTCTGCCAGAGCAGGCCCCGTTATAATAAAAGTCCCTCACGGTCAAAATGGAGGCATCTGGTTTGTCCTGGAGAGGACCGTGTCATAATAACAGTCCCTCCTAGAGCAGATCCTGTGATAAAATTCCCCCATGGTCCAGCTCAAACCTATGATGTCATGAAAAGGACACTATTATAATAAGAGTCCCCGGTGGTTGAAGTACAGGCATCTGGGTAGTCATGCCACAATAAAAGTTTCCCCTAGAGCTGATCCTATCACAATAAAAGTCCCTCCTGGTCAATATTGAACCTAAGATGTTATGGAGAGGGCCGTGTCATAATAAAAGTCCCCAGGGTCGAGCTGCAGGCTTCTGGGTCATCATGGAGGGGTCTGTGTCATAATAAGAGTACCTCCTAGAGCAAACTGTCAATATAAAAGTCCCCCATGGTCCAGATAGCATCTATGAGGTCAGAGAGGGAACTCTGTCATAATAAGAGTCCGTCATGTTCAACATAGAATCATTGAACCTATAGGATGGAACCAGACCATGTCATAATGAGACCCCATGGATAAGGCTGATCCAGCAGCTGCCTTCTCCCCCATCTGTCCCCTGCAGGTGGCAAAGCCAACAACTGGGAGGGCGGCATCTGGGTGCTGGGCATTCTGTGCTGGCCTGGGGTCATCCCTGCCGGATGCGAGGTGGATGCGGCCACAAGCAACATGGACATCTTCCCCACCGTGGCTGAGCTCACAGGGGCGCTGCTGCCCCACAACAGGTGATTGCCAGATGCAGGCTCTGCCCCAGGGTGATTGACAGATGGGACATGGGACCCCCAAAGTCAATCTCACACAAGCCTTCCTCTCAGGGTGATTGACAGATGCAAGCCCTGCCCCCAGGGTGGTTGACATATGGGACCTGGGATTCAAGGAAGACTCCCCCAGGGACCCCAAAGTCAGTCACGCACAAGCCCCCACTCCCCCAGGGTGATTGATGGGTGGGACCTGATGCTCCTCCTCTGGGGGCAGAGCCAGCGGTTGGCCCATGAGTTCCTGTTCCACTACTGCAACGCCTACCTGCAGGCCGTGCGCTGGCTGCCATACAACAGTGAGTGTGCATCCCAGGGCATGCTGGGAAGGGCGGTCATGGACCCTGGGGCATGCTGGATAGAGGTAGATGTCAGCCCCGTGATTTATTGATTGACAGGTCATCCCCATGATTGACAGGTCATCCATAGTTGATTGACAGGTCCTCCATGACTGATAGTCCTGGCCCAGCCCTTCCCTGTGACTGACAGACCTGGCCCCACCCGCAACCCTGACAGCCCAGCCCCATCCCTCCCCATGACTGACAGCCTGGATCCGCCCCCAGGCTCAGCCGTGTTCAAGGCCTTCTTCACGCCCAAGTTCCGCCCAGCTGGTGCCAACAGCTGCTTCCCCACCCACGTGTGCCTGTGCCAGGGTCCCACCCACATGACGAGCTATGACCCACCCCTGCTCTTCAACCTGGCCCGTGACCCTGGCGAGGCTGCGCCCCTCACACCACACACCGAGCCGCACCACCAGGCAATCCTAGGGGCCATCCTAGAGGTGGTGGCAGAGCACCGGGGCTCTGTGTCCAATGTCCCCAACCAGCTGGCCCCACATGGTCTGGAAGCCATGGCTGAAGCTCTGGGCGGCTGGGGCCTCAGGGCCGTAGCCATGCACCTGCTGGGCAGCTGGGGCCACTCCCAACATGGCTGTTGGCCATCTTTGTCACACACACAAATCTGGCTCCATCCGTGGCTGTTGGCCATCTTTATCTTGGACATGGTCCTGGGGCCACGTGTGGCTCGGTCGGCCATCTTTATCCTGGACATGAACCTGTGGCTCCATCCATGGATCAGTCGGCCATCTTTGACACAGACATGAACCTGGGCTCAGGGTCCACAATGACTCCCATAAAGTGTTCATCACAAACGAAGCAACAGGTGTTCCTTATAGATGCAGATGAACCAACTGGGAACCTGTCCGTCTGCCTCAGAGCCTGCCCCCGACTGTACCAGGAACCTGTCACTCACCCTCAGAGCCCGCCCCTGACTGGACTGGGAAACCGTCAATCCAGCCCTGGTTGTGCAGAATGGAGCAGGGATCAGGGGTGGCCCTCAGAGGATCTTCAGGGGCCCAGGTGGAGACCCCAGGTCTCTTGGAGCAGCTGTCAGTCACAGAGAAGCCATGCTGTCAGTCACTGCACAGCAGAGTCAGTCCCTGGCACTGAGCACTTTCTGCTGAGTCACCACAAGAGCTGATAGCTGCATGACTTGGCAGGTGTAAAACCATGACTCAGCAGGTGTAGAAACATGACAGCATGTATGGAAAGCATGACTCAGCAGGCATGGAAGGGTGATTCAGCAAGTATATGACTCAGCAGATATGGAAACATGACTCAGCATGACAGCAGATATAGAAATCATGACTTGGCAGGTATGAAACCATGACTTAGCAGGTATAGAAACATGACTTGGCAAGTATGGAGCAGCAGCTCAGAACCAGTAACCCCAGTCTAGGGGCCCAAGGGTGAACTCCAGGAAACTGAAGGTTCCACCCACCCCCGGATTTGATGGATGGGGCAGCCCGGACCCTCAGGACAACATGGCCACCGCACAGAAAGACCCCCAAAACCCCTGACCACGTTTATTTCAGTCAATAAATAACCGGGTGACAGGAAAGCCATCTTGCAATTTTCCACATGGCCCAACTGGGAGGGATGAGAATTAAATAAAAAAAGTCACATGGTCATGCAGCCGCCTGTCCATCAAAGGTTGTGACCCCGGACCTGCATGTGGCTGCCGTGTGGGTGCACACGTATGTAGCCAGGCTCGCACATGCATGTTCATGGGTGTGGCAGTCATGCGTGTGTGAGTTGGAACTGTGTACCAATTGACAGGAGCCTCGACCGCAAAGGCTTCTGGGAAGTCTATTAGGCACACAGATGACACATGACTGATAGGAGCACTTGCTGCAAAGGCTTCTAGGAAGTCCTCTTGGCGTTTCCATGATGACGTATGATTGACAGGAGCCCCAACTGCAAAGGCTTCTGGGAAGTCCGTTCAAAATGCTGATGATCCATGATTGACAGGAGCGCTCACTGCAAAGGCTCCTGGGAAGTCCAAGTGATGCTGACTCTGTCAATGCCTTGCACTGGAGCTGGGGCCCTATGGGAACAATACATCTGTGAAGGTAATAGACACATGTCAATCAGAGTGACATTCACATCTGACGACAGCTCTAAAAGAGTCAGGAGGTGTCACAGGGACTTCCAGTGTGCGGAAGTGAGTGGGTGGGACTTCCAGTGTCCGGACCGTCACTGACCGTGAGCGGGAGTGGGCGGGACTACTGCAGAAAACGTCACTCACCGTAAGCAGAAGTACGTGGACAGGATTTCTGGTGTCCAGAAATGCCACTCACCGTGAGCGGGAGTGGGCAGGACTTCCGGTGTCCGGAAAGGTCACTCACCACCGGCGGCCGTGAAGTGCAGGGCAGCTTTGGGGCCCCGCAGCCGCGTCGGCCCCCAGTGGCTCACAGCCTGCAGCTGCACGGTGTAGACGCTACTGGGGCGCAGGCGCTGCAGGGTCACTGAACTCTGGCGCTGCGGAATGGGGGGGAGGTCCCTCAGATCCCAGGGGTCCCTCAGATTACATGAATCCCTCAGTGGGATCCGTCCGAATACTGGGATTCCTTAGAGATTCCTTAGATTACCTGGGATCCCAGTGATCTCTGAGATCCCTGAGATCACTGGGATCCCTCGGGTTACCGGGACCCCTGCGAGGGGGCCGCAGCCCCGCCCCCACCACGCTCACCCTGTCCACCGTCTTCCTCCGCCACTGCCCCTCGGTCGCGTGGCCCCAGGAGACCCTGTAGTGGTGCACAGGGACGTCGGGGTCCTCGGGGGGCTCCCAGATCACGGTGGCGGCCACGGTCCCGTCGGCATCGCGCACGGTGGAGTTCAGCACACGCAGGTCGGCCGGGGCCGGTGGGGCCGACGGAGCTGCAACCCAGTGGAGAGGGGCCTGTGAGGCATGACAAAGCCACCCGGGGGCTGGTCTGAGCGTGGGCATGGGCCATGGAGCCATGGCCACAGGGACCGGATGTGGGGGAGCCACGGCCACAGGAGCCTCCGGTGGACCGGGTTTGGGGGCCCATGGCCCCCATGGGAGCCAGGGTCATGGAGCGGGCCACGGACAACAGGAGCTTCATGGACCAGGTGTGGGGAGCCACAGGGGCCAAGGCCACGGAGCCACGGCTGGGGAAGCCACAGCCACGGAGCCCCCGATCGACCAGGCACGGAGGAGCCTGGAGGGGTGGGGCCCTTCACTGACCTCTGGATGACTGGAAGTGCCTGCCAGGAGTGGTGAAGCCCCGGGTACCGTGCACGTTGACGGCGGCCACTCGGAACTGGTACCAGCGGCCGGGCCGGACATCGGGCAGCCAGACTCGCTGGTCTGTGGTCTGGAACAGAGGATACAGAAAATGGCCCAGATGTGAACCGGAAATTAAAAATGATGGATGGGGACCCAAGATGGCCACCAGGCCCCTCCCACCAATCTAAATATTTCAATAACTGACCTGGGCCACTGTCTCCCATGCAGTGGCCCCACGCTCACTGGGCGCCATCCCATAATTCCACCGGCGCTGCACCACGTACACCACGGGCTCCAGGGAAACGTTGAACCTGGACGACCACCGGACCTCCAGGGGCCCTGACCCCAGCTCCCTGAGCCGTAGCTGCCTCCGGGGTTTTAGGGGGACCCCTAGGGTGGAGGAGCCCGGGTCAGGGAGACCCCAGGGGACCCCTGGGAGTCACAGAGACCCCCAAGGACCCCTGAGACCCCTGGAGCTCACAGAGACCCCTGAGAACTCCTGGGACCCTCGGAGACCCCTAGGGATCCCTTAGAACCCCTGGGACCCTTGCAGACCCCCAGAGACCCCTGGGAGTCAGAGAGACCCTCAGAGAACCCCAGGGACCCCCAGAGACCCCCTGGGACCATCACAGACCCCTGGGAGTCACAGAGACCCCTGGAGACCCCTGAGACCCCTGGAGCTCACAGCAACCCCGCCCCGCCCCCACCGTGATTGACAGCCCTGCTGACCTCGGAAGGCCCCCCGGGGCGCCTGGCAGGTGCGCCCACAGCCGTTGGGGCAGCACTTCCGGCCCCCGGGGCACTCGGCATCGGCCTCACAGCTGACCACGCAGGCCGCGGCAAAGCCGCTGGCTTGGGTAGGGGCCGGACACGTCCCCTGCTTGGCCGCCAGCGCCGAGCGGACGAAGGTGCAGCTGCTCAGGCACTCGTGGCTCCACACAGGGAACAGCGGCTGGGGGGAGGGGAGAAAGACGGCGGGCCTTGAAACCGGCAGAGCTGGCCATGAGAGGCTTTGAAACCCGCAGTCAGCCGCTGGGGGGGGGGGGGGGGGGTAGAAACCGACATACTCACCTCACAGAAACTCTGACATGGCTGTGTCTCCAGTTCCCCTGGGTGCTTGCAGGGCTCCAGACACTGTTGGGAGAGAAGAAGGAGGTTAATCAGATGGCAACAGGAGTCCATCTGGGGCTCAGCAGGTGCACCAGGAGTACCATCCGGCGCTCAGCAGGTGTACAGTGTCCCCAGAACTCCATCCGGGTCTCCAGCAGGTGCACGGGGTCCATAGCCTGCACCAGGAGCTCATCCGGGTCTCCAGCAGGTGCACGGGGCCATGAGCCTACACCAGGAGCTCCATCCGGGTCTCCAGCAGGTGCACAGATCCCCAAGAGCTCCATCCGGGTCTCCAGCAGGTTCACGGGACCCTGTCCCTGCAGCAGGAGCTCCATCCCAGTCTCCAGCAGGTGCACGGAGCCCCCAGGAGCTCCGTCAGGTCTCTAGCAGGTACACAGGGCCCTGAGCCTGCGCCAGGAACTCCATCTGGGTCTCCCAGGAGCCCCATCCTGGTCTCCAGCAGGTCCACGGGGTCCCCGGGGACTCCATTTGCGTCTTCAGCAGGTGCACGGGGTCCCCGAGTCAATGACAAGAGCCTGGGCTGATCCCTGACATTGTACATAGGAATGTCTATCAATAACCTGGGCAACTGTGCACCTGCTCCCTGTGGAGTTCCCGTGTCCAACACGTGTGTTTCATACATGGATTGCATCCACGTCTAGGAATCCTACCGTCGAACACTGCTTGTCATTCTGGCACCAAACCAGGGAACCGTTGTTCTGCGGGAGGGAAGAAAAAAAAAAAAAAACAGGCACACATTCACACCCCCCATCCCCAGGCACAGCACCCCACAGTGATTTTTTTCCAAGTTTCAGGACCCCATTAAGTATTAACCAATAGACACACACATTCACATCCCCCAGGCACAGCACCCTACAGTGATTTTTTTCCTTTATTTTCTACCCGCCCCCCCATCTCCTTAGGACCCTAGGGGGGTTCTCAAGTCTCCTCTAGTCAGAGCCTCCCCATGCCCCTTGTCCCCAGCCCCCACAGAAAGGTCTGGAACCCTGGAGACTCTGGGGGCCCTGCGTGGGGGGCAGCGATGGCCGAGGCCCAGGCACTTTTTCAAAGCTGCTGCTGCCCAGGGGTCTCAGGGGTCGCTGGGGGGTCTCTGTGGAGCCTTGGGGGTCTGGAGGAGCCCAGCAATAGCCTTTAGGGCAGATTTTCACCTCCAGTACACCTCTAAGGGGATACCAAGGGCCAATGTCAGGGCACTTTTGCAACGACGCAGGTTTACTGGAGTCTTGGGGATCCGTGGGGGTCCCTGAGGACCTAGAGGGTTCCAGGCGCAGGGGGAGCCCCGCAATCACTTCCTGGCCTGATTTCCATGTCGGGATCCCCCCCTTGGTGAAAGCCAGTCTTCTCTAGGGGGACACCAAGGCCGACGCCCGGGCACCTTTGCAACACCGCCGGTTTACTGAGACCCATGGGGATCTCCGGGGATCCGTGGAGGTCTCGGAGGCCTCTGGGCGTCTGGGGGCACCAGGGGAACCCAAGACCGAGTCCTGGCCCGATTTCTGCCTCTGGAATCCCCTGGTTGGGGGCCAGGGCTCCTCTGAGGGGGACACCGATGGCCGATGCCAGGACACTTTTGCAACGCCGCTGGTTTAAGGAAACCCGCGGGGGTCCCTGAGGGTTTCTGGGTTCCGTGGGGGGTCTGGGGCGCTGGAGGAGTCCCGCGATCGCGTCCCGGGAGGATTTTCGCGTTGGGAATCCCCTGGTTGGGGGCTGAGACTCCTCTGAGTTGACACAGATGGCCGACGGCCGACACCCGGGCACTTTTGCAACGCCGCTGGTTGAAGAAGACCCACGGGGGTCCCTGGGGGTCTGGGGGCGCTGGAGGAGCCCCGAGATCGAGTCCCTGGCGCATTTTCGCGTCTGGAAGCCTCCAGGTTGGGGGCCGGGGCTCCTCTAAGGGGACACCGACGGCCCACGGCCGGGCACGTTTGGAACGCCGCTGGTTGAGAGACCCGCGGGGGTCCCTGGGGGTCTGGGGGCGCCGGGGGAGCCCCGCGATCGCGTTCCGGGCGGATTTCCGCGTCGCGCACCCCCCTGGCGGGGCCCCGCGTACCTGCAACAGCCGCAGACTCAGGCACCGGGCCGCGCAGCGCGAGCCCTGGACGCCCCCGGCCCGCAGCGACCCCGCGCCTACCGCCCCGGGACCCGCGCCGGCGGCCAGCACCGCATACATCGCCAGCACCGCGCTGGCAGCCATGATGGGCACGGTGGTCCGTCTGCGCTGGGGGCGGGCCCGCGCCAGGGTTCCGGGACATTGGCTGGAGGGGCTGTCAATCTAATTCCTGGGCGGGACCAGCGTAAGCTCCGCAGCATTGACTGGAGATACTTGAATGACATCAGGGGCGGGAAAAGAATACAGGGGCCAAGGCATTGGCCAGAGGGGCTTGAGTGACAGCCGAAGGCGGGACAAACGCGCAGGGGCATTGTCTGGAGAAGCTTGATTGACAGGCAGGGGCTGGCGCAGGGAGTGTGAGTGACAGACGGCTGTGCCATTGGCTGGAGGGACTTGAGTGACAGGGAAGAGGTGGGGACAGTGCGCAGGCCCCGGGGGTATCGGTCGGAGGGGCTGGATGGGTCAGGGGGCGGGCGCAGCGGCTGGGAATGACTGACGGCTACACTATCGCCTGGAGGGGCTTGAGTGACAGTTCTGGAGGCGGGCGCTGGGAGTGTGAGTGACAGGCAGCTGTGCCATTGGCTGCAGAGATTTGAGTGACAGGTTCAGGGGCGGGGCCGGCGCCCAGAGGAGGCCGCGCCATTGGATGCAGGGACTAAATTAATTTAAATTCTTCCCAAGCTATTCAAAACAATTGAAAGGGTGGCAATCCTCCCAAACTGCTTCTACAAAGCCTGCATTATCCTAATACTTAACCTGGAAACTATATGCAACAAAGAGAACTATAGAACAATTTCTCTCATGAACGTAGACACAAAACTCCTCAACAAAATATTAGCTAGTCGAACCCAGCAACACATCACAAAGATAATGCACCCTGACCCCATGGGATTTGTCCCCGGAAGGCAGCGATAGTTCAATATTCACAAATCAATCAATGTGATAAACCACATTCACAAATAATAAGAATAAAAATCATATGATAATATCAATAGTTTCAGAGAAAGCGTTTGATAAAATACAACATCTTTTATGATTGAAAACCTCAAGAACAATGGGTATAGAAGGAACCTTTTTCAGCACAATCAAGGCAACATAAGACAAACCCATGGCAAGCATCCTATTGAATGGAGAAAAACTGTCAACATCCCACCCCCCAGAACTGACACCAGAAAAGGATGTCGACTCTTTTTTTTTTTTTTTTTTTTTTTTTTTGCAGGCAGAGTAAGTGAGAGAGACAGAGAGACAGAGAGAAAGGTCTTCCTTTCCTTGGTTCACCCCCCAGTGGCCACTGTGGCCAGTGCACCACGCTGATCTGAAGCCAGGAGCAGGTGCTTCTCCTGGTCTCCCATGCAGGTGCAGGGCCCAAGCACTTGGGCCATCCTCCACTGCACTCCCGGGTCACAGTAGAGAGCTGGACTGGAAGAAGAGCAACCAGGACAGAATCTGGTGCCCCAACCGGGACTAGAACCCAGGGAGCCAGAGCTGCACGTGGGGGATTAGCCTAGTGAGCCACTGCGCCGGCCTGGCCTTCACTATTGTTATTTAATATAGTTCTGGAGGTTTTAATTAGAGCCATCAGACAAGAAAAAAAATCAAAAGGGTAGAAATTAGAAAAGAGGAACTCAAGTTATTCTTATTTTATTCTTATTTGCAGATGACATGATCCTATACTTAGAAGATCCAAAAATCTTCACTCAGACTATTGGAACTCATAAAAGAGTTGGTAAAGCGGTGCTATATGAAATCAACACAGAAAAATCAAGAGCCTTTGTATGCACAGACAATGCCATGGCTGAAAAAGAACTTATGAGATCAGTGCCATTCACAGTAGCTCCATAAAGAATCAAATTTATCAAATATCTTGGAATAAACTTAACCAAGGAATTCAAAGATTACTATGATGAAAATTATAAAACACTAAAGAAAGAAATAGAAGAAGACATTAAAAATGGAAAAATCTCCCATATTCATGGATTGGAAGAATCAACATCACCAAAATATCCATACTTACAAAATCAATTTAGAGATTCAATAAGATATCAATCAAAATTTCAATGACATTCTTTTCAGATCCAGAAAAAAAATGATGCTAGAATTCATATGGAAACACAAGAGAACCTGGATAGCTAAAGCAATCTTGTACAACAAAAACAAAGCTAGAGACCTCACAATTCTAGATTTCAAAACAAACTACAGGATAATCAATATAGCCTGGTACTGGGAGAAAAACAGAAGTATAGATTAATGGGACAGAATAGAAACTCCCAAATTCAATCCATGTGTCTACAGAAAGCTGTGATGTTATTAGGTTTAATAAAATAGCAAAATCAATCCATGTACAGGGACAGTCTCTTTAACAAATGATGCTGGAAAAACTGGACCTCCAAGTGCAGAAGTAGGAAATTGGACTCCTAATTTATGCCCTACACAAAAATCCACTCAAAATGGATAAAGGAATTAAATCTATGACCCAATAGCATCAAATTATTATTGAGCAGTGAGGAAACTCTGCAAATCATTGGCATAGGCAAAGACTTCTTGGATAGACCCCAGACGCACAGGCAATCAAAACCAAAATCAACAAATAGGATTAATCTAGCTGAAAAGCTTCTGCTCTGCAAAGGAGCACTCAGCAAAATGAAGAGGCAGTTGACAGAATGGGAGAAAATATTTGCAAACTGTGCAACTGATAAAGGGTAACATCCAGATTATATAAAGAGCTCAAGGAATTCAACAACAACACAATAAACAATCCAATAAAGAAATGGGCAAGGAACATACACAGGTGTTTTTCAAGAGAGGAAATTTATATGGGAAAGAGACACTTGGGAAAATGCTCAGGTTCACAACCATCAGGGAAATGCAAATCAAAAGCACAATGAAGTTGGTCTCACTCCAGTTAGAATGCCTCTCATACAGAAAACAATAATCAACAAATGCTGGCAAGGATGTGGCAAAAAAAGGTACTCTGATCCACTGCTCATGGGAATGTAAACTGGTGCAACCACTGTGGAAGACAGTATGGAGATAACTCAGAAACCTGAGTATAGACCTTCCGTATTATCCTGCCATTTCATGCCTGAAATTTAACCAAATCAAAAGATTAGTACATGAAAGAGATACCTGTACCCCCAAGTTCATTGCAGACCAATTTACAATAGCTAAGATGTGGAATCAACCCAGCTGTCCATATACATATATTGTATATATGCACTATGGAGTACTACTGAGCTGTAAAAGCAAACAAAAAAATGAAATCCTTTATTTTGCAACAAGATGATCACCACTTATACCATTATACTTAGTGAAATGTGCAAGTCCCCCCAAAAAAGAAATTCCATATGTTTTCCCTGATCTGATGCAACTAACAGAATACCTGAAATGTAATGTATTCAAGCAGGATAGTCATTTGGAGAATGGGTGATTGTTTATAGCCCTGGTTTCTTCCATTTATGAACAATCTTCAGTTTTGCTTTATTTTGTTTTGTTTTCTTTATCTTTACACTATTTGCTGAAATACTCTACTTAGAGTAAGGCTAACTATAAGATCACTAGGTGAATTGATAATAGGTCATCATAAAAAGGCCATAGTCAAGGTGGAAATTCTCTCCTCCCTTCAGAGAAAGGTACCTCCTTCTTTGATGGCCCATTCTTTCCACTGGGATCTCACAGAGATCTTTAATTTAGGTGTTTTTTTTGTTGTTGTTGTTGTTGTTGTTTTGCCTGAGTGTCTTGGCTTTTCATGCCTAAAATACTCTCATGGGCTCTTCAGCCAGATACGAATGCATCAAGGCCCGATTCTGAGGCCAGAGTGCTGTTTAGGACATCTGCCATTCTATGAGTCTGCTGTGTATCCCGCTTCCCATGTTGGATCGTTCTCTCCCTTTTTTATTCTATCAGTTAGTATTAGCAGACACTAGTCTTGTTTGTGTGACCCTTTGACTCTTAGGCCTATCATTATGATCAATTGTGAACTGAAATTGATCACTTGGACTAGTGAGGTGGCATTGGTACATGCCACCTTGATGGGATTGAATTGGAATCCCCTGTCATATTTCTAACTCCACCACTTGAGACAAGTCAGATTGAGCATGTCCCAAATTGTAGATCCCCACTCTCTCTTTTTCCCACTCTTATATTTAACAGAGATCACTTTTCAGTTAAATTTCAATACTTAAGAATAATTGTGTGTTAATTACATGGCTCAACCAATGGTATTAAGTAGAACAAACAAAAATACTAAAAGGGATATAGTATTAAGTTGTAGATCAACAGTGATGATAAGGGCTGATCAAGTCATTGTTTCTCATAGTGTCCATTTCACTTTATCAGGTTTCCTTTTTGATGCTCAGTTAGTTGTCACCAATCAGGGCAAACATATGATATTTGTCCCTTTGGGACTGGCTTAATTCACTCAGCATGATGTTTTCCAGGTTCCTCCATTTTGTTTCAAATGACCAGATTTCATTGTTTTTGATGGCTGTATAGTATTCAATAGAGTACATGTCCCATTTCTTTATCCAGTCTACTGCTGATGGGCATTTGGGTTGGTTCCAGGTCTTAGCTATTGTGAATTGAGCTGCAATAAACATTAAGGTGCAGACAGCTTGTTTGTTTGCTCATTTAATTTCCTTTGGGTAAATTCCAAGGAGTGGGATGGCTGGGTTGTATGGTAGGGTTATATTCAGGTTTCTGAGGAATCTCCAGACTGACTTCCATAGTGGCTTAACCAGTTTGTATTCCCACCAACAGTGGGTTAGTATCCCTTTTTCACCACAGAGGTAGTTTTATAATATCACAAAGATCATTGTGACAACACAAAAGTTATTCATGACATCACAATTTATTACTATACCACAGTGGTAGGTTTATGACACCACAATTATTTTAACAGCTTTGCGATAGATTATGACCTCACAATAGTAGTCTTCTAGTCATTGTTTTTGTGATCACAATGATGGTGTATGGCATCACAATTGATTTTGACTCCATTATGCTTGTTTATAATGTTGTAGTGTTTTTTTAAAGATTTATTTTATTTATTTGACAGAGAGTTACAGAGAGAGGTAGAGAGAGAGGTCTTCCATCTGCTGGTTCACTCTCCAGATAGCCGCAATGGCCAGAGCTGAGCTGATCTGAAGCCAGGAGCAGGGAGTTCCTTCCTATCTCCCATGTGCTTGCAGGGGCCCAAGGACTTGGGCCATCTTCCACTGCTATCCAAGGCCATAGCAGAGAGCTGGATTGCAAGAGGAGCAGGTAGGACTAGAAACGGCACCCATATGGGATGCTGTGTGCTTCAGGTCAGGGCTTTAACTCACTGCACCACAGCACCGGCCCCTATAATGTTTTTTATAATTTCATAAATGATCGTGACATCACAATGATAGTTTTATGGCACAATCATGATTTATAACATCTCAGCTGATTTTTCAACCTCACAATTGATTAATAAATAAGAATGGTGACTTGATTTTATGTCATAATACTGGTTTATAAAATCATGATGGGGGCTGGCTCCACTGCTCAATAGGCTAATCCTCTGCCTATGGCGCTGGCACACCAGGTTCTAGTCCTGGTCAGGGCACTGGATTCTGTCCCGGTTGCCCCTCTTCCAGGCCAGCTCTCTGCTGTGGCCAGGGAGTGCAGTGGAGGATGGTCCAAGTCCAAGGTAAAAGGACTGTTATGGAATGAAAGTCTGCACAATTCCTTGGAGCAGTTAAAATCTGCTATATGCAACTCAGGCTATAAAGCACTCAAGACTTGGTAGCTTTTCTGCATTTGAGTCCCCATCCCATTTCTAATGAAAATTAACATTTACAGAGTGCATTTACATACACTATAATACAGGAGTGATGTCCCTTTGCCAGAAGGTAAAATTGTACATTCCTTTGCTATTTTTTGGTTCCAACTTGATAATATCTTATGATTTAAGTTATAGAGTACTCAGCTAAAATATTTCTTCATAAATAGTTACAAAACCTGCCAAAACACAAATGGGAAAATATTTTAATTCAAATAAATGACACCTGAATGTCACACAACACAGGAAACAATGCTTAGAGACCAGAAGAGAGTGGGCAGTGAACTACTTAGCTGAAGACAAAAGACTACCCTTCCCCAGGACCACAGTACACAAAAAGAAAAATCTCAAACAACAGTACCTCAAAGCAAAATAAAGGTCTGAGGATGAAGCCAGCTCACTTGCAATCCTGTTAAAGAATGAGAGTCATCATTTAGATCCAATGTACTGGAAAGCATTTGCTAGCACAGAATGCTATATTCGTATAATTTGCTAAGAATTCAACCACAGATGCCAAAGGCATTCATCAGCAGAGGCTTGCTTTTCTGGAACCATTTCTAACATCGGGATCAGGAAATCTGTGAACTGTGCAGCATCTTCATGGTGCCAGCCATACCCTTCCACAAGTACATCAAACAGGCTCCAGGGCTTCAGCCTGGTGAAGTGCCACAGTTCTCCATGCATACTGTACTCCAAATGTCAGCAAGTGTACTGTAACCTGTGCCTATCAAAACCTCTATGGACCTATACTACCATGTCTAGATGTCTTCTACGAAGTGTTTATACACCCAACAAGCATTTCCTAGATTAACAGCTTTCCAAGGATCCAGCTTTCCAAGGATCCAGAGGTTCACCAACAAGTCAGCTGCCTGAGTTTTTGGTTTTGGCAAATCCCCAGTACTGGAGGCTGAAACAGTCCTGTTTCTGTCATGGGATGGACTGCTTTCCTCTTGCTTGGCCAGTGGTGATACCTCTGTCAGGACAGAGCCACAGACCTCAGGTTCTTAGTACCTTGAGAACAGCGAAGTAGAAAACTCAGGAAGCTGTGACTCGGGAATTTTATATCATCCATTTGGCAATTCACCATTGAACTGTTTGTGAGAGCTGCTATATGTGCATATGTGTAATCGTTTTTTGCATTTGGCTTATCAGGGTTATACTCCTTGAGATTTGGGCAGTCATCTTCATCACCTTCCTCCTCCTCCAGCTGCTGCTCCAGTGAGAGGGTCCATACAGTTGGTTTCCAGGGACTCTATCCATGTGGGATCTAGGTTTGCAAGTTCCTGTTCGACATCTTCATCTTTCTCAATGTTTCCTTTTTTGGTGTCTTCTTTCTTGCTTTGGTCCTCAGCTTTACCACTGTCCTTCGCAGTCTCCTCCTCAGCAGCCTCCTCCAATTCTGCCACTTTTAGTTGCACTTCTGGGTAGTATTCACTATCTTGCTCATTGGAAGATACAGCTGAGGTGATGTTTTCTTCTATTATTTTCCTTTCAGCTCCGCGCTCCAATTCTTCTATCTCCTTCAGGCGTTTCTCCAATAATTCTGCCTGCCTCTCCTGCTTCTTTTTAAGCTTTTTCTTTTTGTTTAGTTATTTTTCCTATAGGTTTTTGCTGTGGAGACGTACTTACTGTAGACCCTGAAGGAGGAGGAGTATCTGCTTTCCACCATTCAGTGGACTCAGCAGCCATTATTCTCACATAGGAATCATCCACACACATCAGTATGTTTTTCGGCTTTATGTCAGTGTGAATGATCTTGCATTTACTGTGCAGATAAACTAACCCTTGAAGGACCTGTCAAATGATACTCTTCACACAGCACACTGGGAGGCCTTGATAGTTGGACTTGGTGATCTACTCAAGGAGATGGTGGCCAAGCACTTCAAATACTATGCAGATATGCATTCCATTCATTCCTGAAATCTTTAAGTCGTTGATGAGCTGGGCCACCATGTCTGTGGGTCACTGAAAATACTTTCTCAAACACATTTGAACAATTTTATTTCACTCAAAGCTGTTTCTGTATAATGCTGGGCACCTTTTACAACTTTCATAACAATAGATCTTTTCCCCTGCGTCTCCCAACACAACCACACAGTAGAGAAGTGCCTCCATCCAGGCTTCCTAATAACATGAGAGCAGCCATTGAAGAGGTCTCCAATTTTCACTGAATGATAGGCACCTTTTCATCAGTCCTTGGGGTCCTCTTGCTTCTCATCCTCTGATCCCAGGATCTCTTCCTCTGGCTCTGGGGGTGTGGGGTCTGGCAGATGTGGGGAAGGTGGTGGCGATGGCAGCCAAGCTAAGAGTAGAGTATGTCACTCTCCCTCTTCGTGGAGGAACGACACAAGACCCTGCACTGTTCTTTTCGTCTGCTCGGCCCTCCCCGGGTTTGCTGCTGGTTCTTCCCGGGTTGGCTACTATCCCTTCCACCTCCGTGGAAGGGCAGTTCCCCCTGGCCACATTCCCCACTTCCGCAGGGGAGCGGCACACCGCCGGCCGGCTCTTCTCGGGGGCTGCACAGGTGTTCCCTTAGATGTTCCCCTTAGATGTTCCTGGTGCATGCCGTCTCTCTCCTCCTTTATAGTCCTCCGCCAATCCCAACTCGGCTGCCCACACGCCGAGTACGCTGCTCTCCTCCAATCAGGAGCAAGTCCTACAGTTTATTGGTTGAACTGGAGGCAGCTGTGCAGAAGCTGTTTACTTCTCTCCCAGCGCCATATTGTGGGAGAGCAGATGCATAGAATAAGTCTTAATTCCAGTAACTCAGTCTAGTCCGGATTGCTCCCCACAAGAGTACTCATTTCTGCATGTCTCCCAGGTACAGAGCTTGTGCACATGAAGAATTTCCAATGAACTTTTCAATGCCTTTCTTCACCCTCTTGCCAGCATCCTTTAGCATGATCTTTAGGAAAGAACCTCAGTTGAAGACAGTGAGTTCTGTAAGCACAATGCCTGGAAGATGGAGGGAACACTAGCTTCATTGGAAGAAGCGTTTCTCATTCTGACTTCAGGAAACCATGTTTCCATTTAAGTATGTCTCTCCTTTTTAGGCTAAAATGTTAGTCCAGAACTCTGAAGAGACCAGGAAAGTATTGAAAACAAATATCAGGTTACAGCTTTCTCTCCCAGCCAGAAAATAAAGCAAAGAGAGTAAAGATGCTTGGCTTTGTCAATTTATGGATACCTTGCCAGTAAAATAGGGCAAAAAGAAGTGAATTCACAGAGTTTAGGCCATTTTATTTATTTTTATTTGATTTCTTCTTCATTACTATTTCTTTTATTATTTTTAAAATTTTATTTAAGCTACAGAAATTTGATGTATTTCATATATACAGATTTAGGAACATAGTGATAGTTCCTTCATTCCCACCCATGCTCCAACTGTTCTTCCTCCTACCTCTAACATTCCCAATCTTAATTTTTACAAAGATCTACTTTCCTTTTTTTTAACAGGCAGAGTGGACAGTGAGAGAGAGAGAGACAGAGAGAAAGGTCTTCCATTGCCATTGGTTCACCCTCCAATGGCCACCACGGCCGGTGCGCTGCAGCCAGCGCACCACGCTGATCCGAAGGCAGGAGCCAGGTGCTTCTCCTGGTCTCCCATGGGGTGCAGGGCCCAAGCGCTTGGGCCATCCTCCACTGCACTCCCGGGCCACAGCAGAGAGCTGGCCTGGAAGAGGGGCAACCGGGACAGAATCCGGTGCCCCGACCGGGACTAGAACCCGGTGTGCCGGCGCTGCAAGGTGGAGGATTAGCCTGTTGAGCCGCGGCGCCAGCCTACTTTCAATTTACTTAATTACCATAAGGTTAACCCTACTCTAAGTAAAAGAGTTTAACAAATAGTATGAAGAAAAAAACACTTCCTCAACAGAAGAGACCAGGACTGTAAACAATCATCAAATCTGAAAATGTCAGTTTCGGTTCTATACATTACCATTTAGGTAATCTATTAGCTACCCTTGATCATGGAATATATGATATCTTTCTTTTGGGGGCTGGCTTATTTCACTAAGTATAATGGTTTCTAGTTGCATCCATTTTATTGCAAAGACAGGATTTCATTTGTTTGCAGCTGAGTAGTACTCCATTAGTGTATATATACCACAATTTTTTATCCAGTCTTCAGTTGATGGACATATGTTAGCTATTATGAATTGAGCTGCAATGAACTTGGGGGTATAATTAGCTCTTTCAAATGATGATTTCTTTCTTTTGCTTTGGATAATTCTCAGGAGTGGGATGGACAGAGCAAATGGTAGGTCTATGTTCAGATTTCTATAATATCTCCATATGGTCTTCTACAGTGGCTGCATCAATTTACATTAACACCAGCAGTGAATTAGGATACCTTTTCTTCACATCCACAGAAGCATTTGATGTTACTGATTTCTGTAAAGGAGTCATTCTAATTGGGGTGAGTTGAAACTGCATTGTCATTTTGATTTGCATTTCCATAATGGCTAGTGATCCTGAACATTTTTTCAAGTATCTGTTGGCCATTTGGTATTCGCTCTTGAAAAATACCTGTTCAAGTCCTTTGCCCATTTCTTAACTGGATTCTTTGTTTTGTTTTTGTAGAATTTCTTGAGCTACTTATAGATTCTGGATATTAACCCTTTATCAGATACATAGTTTACTAATATTTCTCCCATTCTGTCAGTTGTCTCTTCACTTTGCTGCTTCTTTTGCAGTGCAGAAGCATCTCAGCTTGATGCAATCCCATTTCTCAATTTCAAGTTTGCTTGCCTATGCTTCTGGGATCTTTTCCAAGAAGTCTTTGCCTATAAAAATGTTGAGCAGAATTTTTCCAATATTCTCTAGTGATTTGATGGTATTGGGTCATAGATTCAGATGTTTGATCCATTTTCAGTGGATTTTTTTTTGACAGGCAGAGTGGACAGTGAGAGAGACAGAGAGAAAGGTCTTCCTTTGCCATTGGTTCACCCCACAATGGCTGCTACAACTGGTATGCTGTGGCCAGTGCACCGCGCTGATCCAAAGCCAGGAGCCAGGTGCTTCTCCTGGTCTCCCATGGGGTGCAGGGCCCAAGCACTTGGGCCATCCTCCACTGCCTTCCCAGGCCACAGCAGAGAGCTAGACTGGAAGAGGGGCAACCGGGACAGAATCTCGTGCCCCAACCGGGACTAGAACCTGGTGTGCTGGCACCACAGGTGGAGGATTAGCCTATTGAGCCACAGCACTGGATTTCAGTGGATTTTTATGTAAGGTGTCAGGTAAGGATTGTATTTCTTATTTCTGCATGTGGTAATCCAGTTTTCCTGGCCTCATTTGTTGAATAGACTGCGCCTGCTCCAGGGATTGATTTTAGGTCCATTGTCAAATTTAAGTTGGTTGTAGATGCATGGACCAGTTTCTGGAGTTTCTATTCTGTTCCATTGGTCTACACATCTATGTTTATGCCAGAACCAGGTTGTTTTGAATATAACTTCCCTGTAGCATGTCTTGAAATCTGGTATTGTGAGGCCTCCCGCTTTGTTTCTATCATAATATATTGCTTTAGCTATTCAGGGTCTCTTGTGTTGGTATATGAATTTCAGCATCAATTTTTTCTAGATATAAGAATGTTATTCGTATATTGATAGGGATCACATGGAATCTGTGAATTGTTTTCAGTAGTATGGACATTTTGATGATAGTGATTCTTCCGATCCATTAATATAGATGATTTTTTTTTTCCATTAGAGAACTTTGACATCTTTGGCTAAATTTATTACAAGGTATTTAATTATTTTTGTAGCTATTGTGAATGGGATTGATTTTAAAAGTTCTCTCTCAGGCATGGTATTGTTTGTGTATACAAAGGCTATTGATTTTTGTATGTTCACTTTATATCCTGCCATTTTACATAACTCTTTCATGGGTTCCAATAGTCTCTTACTAGAGTCTTTTGGTTCCCCAATATATTGTAGTATGCCTTCTACATGTACAGATAATTTGAATTACTCCTTTATAATTTTTATCCCTTTGGTTTCTTTTTCTTGCCTAGTTGTTCTGGCTCAAACTTCCAGGCTATACACAGAATCATATCATCTACAATAGGAATAGTTTGAATTGTTTCTTTTCAATTTCTACACTTTTGACTTATTTTTCTTACCTATTGGCTCTCACTAAAATTCAAAGACTATATTGTGTAGCAGTTTTGAGAGTGGAAGTTCTTGTCTGGTTGTGGATTTTAGTGGTGATGCTCCCAAATTTTTTCTATTCAATAAGATCCTGGAAGAGGATTTGCCTATACCCAATTTGCTTAAGGTTTTCATCCTGAAAGGGTGTTGTATTTTATCAACTGCTTTCTCTGCATCTATTGAGATTATCATATGGTTTTTGTTTTTCAGTTTATTAATGTGATGAATCACATTGATTGGTTTGTGAAATGTTGAATCATCCATGCATACCAAGGATAATTCCCACTTGGTCCAGTGAATCATCTTTTATGTGTGTTATTGGATTCAATTTGCTACTCTATTGCTGAGGATTTTTGCAACTATGTTCAGCAGGGGTATAGGTCTGTAGTTCTCTATCTGTGTTGTATCTTTTTCAGATTTAGGAATTAATGTGATTCTGGCTGCATAGAAAGAATTTGGGAAGATTCCGTTCCTTTCAGTTGCTTTGAATAGCTTGAGAAGAATTGGAGTTAGTTTTTCTTTAAATGTCTGGTAGAATTCAGCAGTGAAGCCATCTGGTCCTGGGCTTTTATTTGCTGGGAGTGTCTCTATTACTGATTCAGTCTCCATCTTGGTTTTTGGTCTGGTTAGGTTTTCTATATATTCATGACTCAATTTTGGCAGACTATTTGTCTAGTAATCTACCCATTTTGTTCTGAGTTTCCCAATTTGTTGACATACAGCTCTTTGTTTTAATTCCTGATGAATTATCTGTGGTATATGTTGTTTCACTTCATTTTTCATCTCTAAATTTATTAATTTGAGTCTTCTCCCTCTTTTTTTGGTTGGTTTGGTAAAAAGTGTATCACTTATATTTACTGTTTTAAAAAAAGCTCTGTTTTTCCACTGGTGATCAATATTGATTTTTGCTTCAGTATTTTTATTTATTCTCTAATGTTTATTATTTCTTTAATTCTATTAATTTGAGTTTGGTTTATTATTGTTTTTCTAGGTCTTTGAGATGCATCAATAGCTCATGTATTTGGTACCTTTTGAATTTCTTCATGTAGGGACCAATTGCTATAAACTTTCCTCCTAACATTGCTTCTGTTGTATCCCATATGTTTGATATGAGGTATTGTCTTCATTTGTGGGATGAAAAGTTCTGTAGATATCAGTTAGGTCAAGTTGGTCCATAATGCTCACTAACTCTGTTGTTTCTTTGTTGACTTTCTGTTTAGATCATCTATTGATGAAAGTGGGGTACTGAGGTCCCCCATTGCTGTTATATTAATGTCTATGCTTCCCTATAAGTTAACTAACATTTAATTTAAATATCCAAAATTCTGTAATTAGGTACATATACATTTATTATAGTCACACCTTCCTGTGAGTTGATACCTTAATGATTATGCTATGCCCTTCTTTGTCTTTTTAAACAGTTTTTGTGTTAAGTTTATTTTGTCTGATAATATTATGGCAATACCTGACCTTTTATGCTTTCTGATAGCATGGGATGTCTTTTGAATCTTTTCACTTCCATCTGTGTGTATCTTTGTTGGTGAGATCTGTTTCTTGTAAGCAGAAAATAGATGGGTCATGTTTTTCAATTCATTCAGCTTTTCTGTGTCCTGTAACTGGAGAGACTGGATTTTTGAGGCTATTTACTTTCTCTTTTTTTAGATTTATTTATTTATTTGAAAGTCAGTGTTACATAGAAAGAGGAGAGGCAGAGAGAGAGAGAGAGAGAGAGAGAGAGGTCTTCCATCTGATGGTTCACTCCCCAATTGGCCACAATGGCTGGAGCTACACAGATCCAAAGCCAGGAGCTAGGAGGTTCTTCCAGGTCTCCCACGTGGTGCAGGGGCCCAAGGACTTGGGCTATCTTCCACTGCTTTCCCAGGCCATTGCAGAGAGCTGCTGGGTCTTGAACAGGTGCCCATAGGGGATGCCGCTACTTCAGGCAAGGGCATTAACCTGCTGCACCACAGAGCCAGTCCCATGAGGCCATTTACTTTAAATATTACTATTAATAAATAATGACTTGACCCTGCCATTTTTTTGCAAAATATTCCTATTATTTATATGGATTTCTTTTGTAATTTTACTGGCAGGTTTTTTGCCTTCACTGCACAATGATTGTCCAGAAGGCCAGTTATACCCTGCACCCTCTCATGCAGCCACAGAGTCCCACAGCTTCAGCACACAAGGCTCCCACAGTTGCTGAATGCAGAAGTTCTGCTCTGCCCTGCCAGTCTGTTCAGTCCACAGAGAGGCAGATGTTGCCTAAACCAGCTGTCCATGGGCTTGAGACCCAGAGCTTGTGGTGTGTTGGAAGACTGGGGGAACCTTGCAGTCCTACATGGGTACTCAGCCCCCTATCTATCCTCCCAGCCAGGCTCAAAGTCAGTGGGGCCACATACTTTTCCATCTGCTGGAATCTCTGGATCACATGCATGCATAAGTGCCACACATGGCCCTCTCCACCACCATCACCAGTACTGCTGAGAAGATGGCACCCTGCCTGAGCCAGTTGCTGTGCTAGCATGCAAGGCCTACCACAGCTGCTGCCCAAGCCCCAAATGGCACCTGCCCTCCTCCAATTGGGTGCTGCTGTGGAAAGGATGGGGTGAGAGGAAGATACCCCCTTTTTCCCACTGAATCCATGAGTATCCATTAGCCCCTAAGGCTGCAGATGGACTCACATCATGATCTCCCTCCAACTATATCACCAAGGGCTGCTGCAGTTTGGTCTCACCTCTGTCTCTAAGCTGCTAACTGCTCTGGCTTTCAGCTGCTTAGTGTATTGTGTCCAGGTTCATGCTGCACATCTGCACCTTCCACACAGGTCTACAGCATTCCTCTTCCTTCAATAGAATTCCCACTGGGGTTTTCTCTCAATTCTCCCCTTAGAGTTCACTTCCTACATTTCTTATTATTTTCTCTAGCCTAGTGCAGAACATTTTTCCTTATTCCACCATCTTAGAATCCATTTTCAAAATTTGATGATAAAACTCTCTTTTTCTGCCTTTTCTGTTACAGAACTTTGAGAATATTTTTAGCTAAATCATGCTGCAATGAGTTGGGAGCACAGGCCCAGTATCTTATGACACTACTGCTTGGGAGATGCCATCCTTACAAGCCCTTCACAAGCTGCTTCTCAGGCTACAGACTAGCACCAGACCTATGGATGCTCAGGTACCTTGTTTGGAAGGGCTTAGCATTTGCACATATCCTGTACACATACTCCCATATACTTTAATCAGCTCTAAATTATTATAGTGCAATGTGAATGCTTTATAAACAGTCATTATGCTCTACTATTTATGGAATAATAACCAAAACACGATGTTTTTATGTTTTTGATCTGTGGTTGGTTGACTCCTAGAAGGCAAACCCACAGACTGGGGTGCTGACTGAGCCTTCTAAGAGGTGGATGATGGAATTCATTTAGATTGTGATCTAGGGCCTACACCTGGCCAATAGTCAATTAGAAAAACACTCAACTCCATTGCTACTGACTCCACTCACCTGTCACCAACACAACACTGCTTCCCTTCCCCTGCCTTGTTTCATCCTTACAGCTGCCTCTGAAGACAGATGGGAAAATCTGGCACAGCAGGGGAGGGTGATGAACACTATCCTGTTATTCTTTTGGTCAAGACAAGATTTCTTACAGGGGAGGATTTTTAGCCTAGCAGTTAAGATGCTCACATCAGAGTGTTTGGGTTCAATTTCCTTCTTTCTGCTAATGAAACCCCTGGGGGCAGCAGGTGATGGTTTAAATATTTGGGTCCCTTCCACCCACAGGGGAGCCCTGGATTGAATTACTGGATCCTAATTCCAGCCAGACCCAAACACAGCTTCAGCCAATGTGTACACTTGGAGATTAAGCAAGCTGGTGGAAGCCTCTCCAAGTGTCTCTGTCTCCATGCACCACCACCCCAAATAAATGAATTTTGAAAAAAAAATTCTTGGAAAAAATAAAGACTTTTTTCTAAGACCAGATGATGTTGACATTTTATGCCAAGGCTGTGAGAAGGGCTATTATTGGACTTCTGGCTCTAACCACTATTATCCCAGGCTTGTGGCTAACCATGACATCACCAGGGGTCTTGTGCCTAGCAAATTGGGCCCTGGCCCACTTAAATTTTTATGACAATTCTTTGCTTTAAATCCAGCAGGCATCTTCCAGTGCCATCACTTTTGTGTGTCTTCTGTGTCCTAGACATTTCCCTAAGTACCCATGCTAACTCTTCTCCTATCAAGTCTCTTCTGTGTACTATCTCCAGAATCTTCATTTCTGATATTTTTTTTCTTTTCTTTTCTTTTTGACAGGCAGAGTGGACAGTGAGAGAGAGAGACAGAGAGAAAGGTCTTCCTTTGCCGTTGATTCACCCTCCAATGGCTGCCATGGCTGGCGCACTTCACTGATCTGAAGGCAGGAGCCAGGTGCTTCTGATCTCCCATGGGGTGCAGGGCCCAAGCACTTGGGCCATCCTCCACTGCACTCCCTGGCCACAGCAGAGAGCTGGCCTGAAAGAGGGGCAACCGGGACAGAATCCAGAGCCCCGACAGGGACTAGAACCCGGTGTGCTGGTGCCGCAAGGCAGAGGATTAGCCTATTGAGCCGTGGCACCAGCCTCTCTGCTTGTTTTGACCAGATAGTGATCTGGCCAAGAGTTGTGCACAGACTTCAATATTAGAGGCTTGATTCATGAACAAACATCCATGTACCCATGAAAGTGGAAAGATAAGATTTATTTACAAAGACTCTCATCCATTAGATACAACCACAGCACTGGAATAAAGCATCATGGGCAACACATGTAGCATTTGGAAAGCAATCAGTTCCACCCCACCTTCATTTGTTTTAATTCTTACTTTTATATCCTTATGTAATTCCTTACCTGACCTTAACCACTCTGCCTGTCAAAAAAAAAAAAAAAAAAAAAAAGCAGAGAGCAGGATTGGAAATGCAGCAGCCCCAGGACTGCAACCAGTGCCCATATGGGATGCTGACACTGGAGGTGGTGGCTTTTACCCACTACAACACAGCACCACCCAAGATCCTTAATTTAATATTAACCCTCCACTAACCTTTAAGATCAGAGAGGTTCATTGCATAGGCCAGACATAACTTTGAGCTAAACATTTTAAAATTTTATTTGTTTATTTAAGTAGCAGAGTTATAGACAGAGAGAGGGAAAGAGAGAAATGTCTTTTATCCACTGGTTCATTCCCCAAATGGCTACAATGGATGGAGCAGGGCCAATCTGAAGCTAGGAGCCAGGTGCTTCTTTTGGGTCTCCCACATGGGTGCATGGGCTGAAGTGCTTGGGCCATCCTCTACTGTCTTCCCAGGCCATAAGCAGAGAGCTGGATTGAAAGAGGAGCACCCAAGACTTGAACCAGCAGCCGTATGGGATGCTGGTGCTGCAGTTGGATGCATATATATATATATATATATATATATTCATTTTGGTGTATGGATAAACATTACAAAAATAACAAGTTTAACAAAAAGAATTAAAGAATTAAAGATTGAAAAGAAATTTTTTTTCAGTAGGTGATTTAAAAAAGGAAATCATACCAATGAGAATTATTGTCATTAATAACTAAGGGTGAAATATTTTAGTTTTTTGGCAATTATGTGAGTTCTAACTTATAATTAATTTAATTGCTATTAGCTGAAGGCAGATACCAGGGAAGCATTCCATAATATATTTGCAAGGGATCATAATGAAACATTAAATATTACAAAGGGGTGAGGATTTAGGAAATGACACCATCTACCTAATCAGGGGAGGTATAAAAAGATTCTTGCCAGTGGAGAATTTCAAGGTGCAGCAGACACCCAACAAAAGGAGCTACTTTACCTTGATCCTTTGCTTTCTTTTGTTATTACTTATAAAAAACTATTGAGGAGATATTTTATATAGCACAGAAAAGTTAGTAATAGGATACAATGTAAAACACATAGATTAGAAGAATGCATTAATAAGTATGTTGTAATTTGTCTACTATGTCATTCACATGTCAATCCATGATCAGATTGCTGTACACTGAGATAGTTGTTAAGATTATCAGGGCCCGTATATGTTCCAATTATGTGGGGTAAAGTGAAAATATTGAAGTAATATAAAAGAAATAACATGAAATTGACACAGTACTTGGGTTGAGTATACACAGCAATGTTATATGGTCCCTATACAAAAAAAATCCAATATAATTTTCCTGTTTATTATCTAACGTTAACAAATCCTCTGCAGGTATATATTAGAAAAATATTTTTTTTCATTTAACACCTGTCCTGGTGGTTAACAGGTATTATGCACTTTATTGTGAATTAACATAGGCATATTTAGTAGGGAACACATCATAAAATTGAGAAACTTTAGTAAAATTAGTAGTTATTTCCAGATTGGCTATTATGGGATGGACAAATAGTTAGAAAGTCTTTTTCAATGTTAAGGTTACTTTAGTGGAGAATAATCATCATGGGCAACTATTGGGCACTAACTACCAAAACTTGAGTAACATCCTGTCCAACACTGCACAGCCTATTGGCCTGGCTTTCAAACTTTACAGAATTAACTATACATAAATCTGTTTTTGCTCCACCAAAAAAGTATTGTACTAGTTCTTTTGTTTTTCATTACAAGATTTTAGAAAATTTTAGGTAATGTCATAGTGGCTATTTATACATGCTTCAAATATATTTTTGTACATTTTGAATTATATTTACATATGATTTGGGGATCTGAATAATAGAATGCTCTTGTATTTTAGGGGAAGCATAAATAATTTAATGTGATCTGCCCATCTTATAAAAGAACATGTTTCAAAGCAAAATGACAACTGAGAATTATAATATACAAAAATAAAATTAAACATTGTTGGAACTATTTGACATTGTTGTTTAAAGGTAATATCTGCTTTTCAAGGTGTATTTGAAAAAACCAATCTGTGAAGTATAATTGCAGCAGATGGTATTGATATGTGGTGGAATGAGAAGGCCATGCCAAGGTGGCCACTGGCAAGTGAATGTCAGTTACTCAGGAATGGCTTTGAAACCCACCTGGCTTTGGAAACTGCCTGGCAACAGGCTGTGATTGGTTGGGGCATAGACCGCCCCTTGACCAGATTGGCTGGTCTTGGCTATATAAGCTGTTGTACCAACTGAAATAAATGAGTCTGCCGGCTGCTCGCCTCAAGCCTGCTTTCACCTGACTCCCGGGGTCTGTGTGGTGACTCCACGCCTCTTGCCCCCACCATGCTGCTCCTCTCAGAAACAAATCCACTGCAACATTGAGACTCTACAGTTACAGTAATATTTTCTTCAGCCATAAAATATGTTTCATAGATGCATGAAGAACTTTTCTCCTAGTTAATGTTACTTTTTTTCAGGGCCATATTTAAAACATAACAAATTTAGTGATCATTGCAATTAAGTTTCTTTTGTCTGGTCCTGGAAGAGCCGATTCATCCTGAAAACATCTCATATTATGACAGGAAATGAAGAGAATTTTCATTGTCCATATCTGCAAATCAAAATTCTAACTCATAAAGAGAAGTCCTGCAAAAATACTTTCTATTCATGAGTAAAGAATTGAGCAGTAGTTGGGGCTGGCACAGAGGCGCAGTAGGTTAATCCTCCAGCTGTGGTGCCAGCATCCCATATGGACACTGGTTCTAGCCCCAGCTGCTCCACTTCCAATCCAGCTCTCTGCTAAGGCCTGGGAAAGCAATAGAATATGGCCCAAGACCATGAGCCCCTGAACCCATGTGGGAGATGGGGAAGATGTGCCTGGCTGCTGGCTTCAGATCAGCATGGCTCTGACATTTTGGGAGTGAACAAATGGAAAGAAGACCTTACTCTCCTGTCTCTCCCTCTCCCTGTCTGTACCTCTACATCTCAAATAAAATAAATAAAGCTTTTAAAAAATAATTGAGCAGTAGGCAATATTTTATCTTGACCTGAATAAGGGACTATTACAATTTAATTAATTAATTCATTCATTCATTTTTATTTACAGTAACTACCTCAGTGGCCTTAAGATTATTTTCATCATGCCTCTTTATCCAAACTTTTGGCTTAATTTAATATTGGTAGAATAAATTCCTAGCTTGTGGTGACATTTGGGGCTTTAGATATTCCTTTGCAGGGTCTTCTTTTGAATGGGATATTTACAAATCAACAAACTTTGAAATATTTTACATTTTTAACTTGCTTTGAAAGAGATAGGTAAAGTAACAATTCTATGGCAAAGGCCCACCTTGGCATAGCTTGGACTCCAAGGTGACCTGAACAATGATGAGCCCATTTTTCCAGGAAATATTATTCTGGTTGTTTGGCCATATTTGATGTGATTTTAGCCCATCTGTCAATTTGCGCATTGTACTCATGTTCAGGCAAATTCATAGCAGCATGGGCATATACATGAAAAACTGAGATAATACTATTTTAAGCACTGCCCCATGTATTTTATCATCATTTTCATAATTTTTGTCCATGAATTTTCTATTTTTTCCTTTTAAATAGGCTTCCATGTAGCCATCTATCATTGTCCATGAATCAGTAAAAATATGACATTCTCTTCCCTGGTGCACTGCTTTTATTTAGTCAATTAATAGTTAGTTTACCCATGGTTTTAGAGTCACTTTTTGGCAAGGGCTATATGAAATCATCTTTTGGGCTGGTGCATGGCAAACTTGGTTAATCGTCCACCTGTGGTGCCAGCATCCCATTTGGGCACCGGGTTCTAGTCCTGGTCATTCCTCTTCCAGTCCAGCTCTCTGCTGTGGCCTGGGAAGGCAGTGGAGGATGGCCCAAGTGTTTGGGCCCTGCACCCGCTTGGGAGACCAGGGAGCCAGGAGGAAGCACCTGGCTCCTGGCTTCGGATCAGTCCAGCACCGGCCATAGTGGTCATTTGAGGGGTGAACCAATGGAAGGAAGACCTTTCTCTCTGTCTCTCTCTTTCTCACTGTCTAACTCTGCCTGTCCAAAAAAAAAGAAAGAAAGAAAGGAAGGAAGGAAGAAAGAAATAAGTCATCTTTTAATTATGCTCTTGTCCTATGTATTTTGAAGTTTTATCTATGAATAGGCATGTTACTTTGGCTTATTAATTTATTACTTCAATAAATGAGGGACTTTATTCATAATGGAGTTTTCATCTTTTAACTAGGAAAAGTTCCCTCATAAGCTGCTTTTTCTTTGCAACTGGGAAACACCATGCTTTATAGACTTAGCCCTAATTTTATAGAATATTTAAATTATGTTAGATTTCTGTGCTTTCCTCTTGAAAGGAGTCAGAGAAGGAATGAATAAAATGTAGAGAGAACAAAGGGGCCCCTCTTGCAATCTCTAGCATTTGATTAGCCTTGCCAGGAAGAAGGTCTGAGCTAGAAAGCAAATGTGATAAGAATTTCATTGATAAGTCAGATGTCAAGATACTCAGAAGGCCAGGTTGCTGTAGCTGTTTTTGATCAAGCTCATGAGTATGGGAAACACAAGAGCTCTGCACAAAAAGTCCCAAGACTCTTTCTCTCCTGTAAAAGTCTGAACTTACCAGAAGTGTCCTTGGGTAGGCAACAGCTCTGAGCCTTCCCTTCCTCATTAGTACAGGGAGGAAGATGACATACACCTAGCAGAGCAATGGTGAAGAGAACAATAGAGTATCCAGCACCAGGGAGAGCGTATTCCAATCATTCCATCACAGACATTATCCTTGTCTACCTCACACATGACACATCAACCCATGTCTTCATTTGTTCACCAGATAACTATATAGTTCCTTAAAAATCTTGATGCATGAAAATAATTTTTGAAACTTTTTTTAAACTTTAATTTTTTAACTTTTATTTAGTAAATTTAAATTTCCAAAGTACAGTTTATGGATTACAATGGCTTCCCCCATAACTTCCCGCCCATTCGCAACCCTACCATCTCCCATTCCCTCTCCCATTCCATTTACATCAAGATTCATTTTCAATTAGCTTTATATACAGAAGATGGATTTAGTATATATTAGGTAAAGATTTCATCAGTTTGCACCCACACAGAACATAAAGTGTACAATACTGTTTGAGTACTAGTTATAGCATTAATTCACATAGTACAACACATTAAGGACAGAAATCTTACATGGGGAGTAAATGCACAGTGACTCCTGTTGTTGACTTAACAAATTGACACTCTTGTTTATGGCATCAGTAATCTCCCTAGGCTCTAGTCATGAGTTGCCAAGGCTATGAAAGCCTTTTGAGTTCGCCGACTTCGATCTCATTTTGACAAGGTCATAGTCAAAGTGGAAGTTCTCTCCTCCCTTCAGAGAAAGGTACCTCCTTCTTTGATGACCTGCTCTTTCTACTGGGATCTCACTCACAGAGATCTTTCATTTAGGTAGGGTTTGTTTGTTTGTTTTGTTTTGTTTTGTTTTTGCCAGAGTGTCTTGGCTTTTCATGCCTAAAATACTCTCATGGGCTCTTCAGCTAGATATGAATGTCTTAAGGGCTGATTCCATGGCCAGAGTGCTCTTTAGGACATCTGCCATTCTATGAGTCTGCTGTGTATCCTGCTTCCCATGTTGGATCGTTCTCTCCCTTTTTTATTCTATTAGTTAGTATTAGCAGACACTAGTCTTGTTTGTGTGATCCCTTTGACTCTTAGACCTATCATTATGATCAATTGTGAACTGAAATTGATCACTTGGACTAGTGAGGTGGCATTGGTACATGCCACCTTGATGGGATTGAATTGGAATCCCCTGTCACATTTCTAACTCCACATTTTGGGGAAAGTCAGATTGAGCATGTCCCAAATTGTACATCTCTTCCCTCTCTTATTCCCACTCATATTTAACAGAGATCACTTTTCAGTTAAATTTAAACACCTAATAATAATTGTGTGTTAATTACAGAGTTCAACCAATGGTATTAAGTAGAACAAAGAAATACTAAAAGGGATAAAGTATTATATTGTACGTCAACAGTCGGGACAAGGGCTGATCAAGTCACTGTTCCTCATAGTGTCCATTTCACTCTAATAGGTTTCCCCTTTGGTACTTGGTTAGTTGTCACTGATCAGGGAGAACATATGGTATTTGTCCCTTTGGGACTGGCTTAATTCACTCAGCATGATGTTTTCCAGATTCCTCCATTTTGTTGCAAATGACCAGATTTCATTGTTTTTGATGGCTGTACAGTGTTCTATAGAGTACATGTTCCATAATTTCTTTATCCAGTCTACTGTTGATGGGCATTTGGGTTGATTCCAGGTCTTAGCTATTGTGAATTGAGCTGCAATAAACATTAAGGTGCAGACATCTTTTTTTGTTTGCCAATTTAATTTCCTTTGCGTAAATTCCAAGGAGTGGGATGGCTGGGTTGAATGGTAGGATTATATTCAGGTTTCTGAGGAATCTCCAGACTGACTTCCATAGTGGCTTAACCAGTATGAATTCCCACCAGCAGTGGGTTAGTGTCCCTTTTCCCCCACATCCTTGCCAGCATCTATTGTTGGTAGATTTCTGCATGTGAGCCATTCTAACCAGGGTGAGGTGAAACCTCATTGTGGTTTTGATTTGCATTTCCCTGGTGGCTAGTGATCTTGAACTTTTTTCATGTGTCTGTTGGGCACTTGGATTTCTTCTTTTGAACAGTGTCTATTGAGGTCCTTGGTCCATCTCTTAAGTGGGATGTTTGTTTTGATGTTGTGGAGTTTCTTTATCTCTTTGTAGATTCTGGTTATTAACCCTTCATCAGTTGCATAGTTTGCAAATATTTTTTTCCCATTCTGTTGGTTGCCTCTTCACTTTCCTGTTTCTTTTTCAGTACAGAAACTTCTCAATTTGATGCAATCCCAAATGTTAATTTTGGCTTTGACTGCCTGTGCTTCTGGGGTATTTTCCAAGAAGTCTTTGCTGGTACCTATATCTATCAGGGTTTCTCCAATGTTCTCTAATAATTTGATGGTGTTGGGTCATAGTTTAGATCTTTAATCCATGTTGAGTGGATTTTTGTGCAAGGTGAAAGGTAGGAGTCTTGCTTCATGCTTCTGCACATGGAAATCCAATTTTTCCAGTGCCATTTATTGAATAGACTGTCCTTACTCCAGGAATTGGTTTTGGATCCTTGATCAAATATGTTGGCTGTAGATGTTTGCATTGAATTCTGGTGTTTCAATTCTGTTCCATTGGTATATCCATCTGTTTCTGTACCAGTACCATGCTGTTTTGATTACAACTGCTCTGTAGTATGTCCTGAAATCTGGTATTGTGATGCCTCAGGCTTTGTTTTTGTAGTATAAGATTGCTTTAGCTATTCGAGGTCTCTTGTTTCTCCATATGAATTTCAGCATCATTTTTTCCAGATCTGAGAAGAATGTCTTTGGTATTTTGATTGGCAGCTGAGAGTGTTGTGTTGGAATGGACGTAGAAAGGAAAATTGAGGAGTTAAAAAAATCTAAGCTTACTGCCATTTTCAAACATTTTAAGACATTATACATAGAACAGAAGGAAGAGCTATCCTCTGTTGAGCCAGAGGTAGCAATTAGCACTGAGCAGAAAGTTACAAAGAGGCATGCTCTGGCCCAGAAAGAGCTGAAATACCCCCCGGTATGGAGTTTTGTGGTTTGCAACTATTATTCTATACACTCCATGTACAGTTGCTCATTTAATCCTCATCATAAACTTATTGTGCTTGGGTGATAAACACATTTTTCACAGGGAGAAACAGCATCTTCTAATTGTCAAGGGATTGATGTAGGGGCCCACAACTTCTGAGAGTTGGGGCCTGGATTTCCACTCAGATAATCTGACTGCAGACCCAAGAAGTACTCCTGGACACATTAGAGCACTGGCTATCACCACAAGGGTACCCTTCAAACCATCTGACAATGAACTGGCCCATCCCTGATTGGTTCTCTTCCAGAGAGGCAGTGCTTGTATTTCTGTGGCTGATTTTGTGTGAACCCTTTGCTGCTATTTGTGCAAAGCATTATACAATGGGGATGGAACACTGTTCTGAGATGGCACTTGTGTGGGAGGAGGCCATGGCTTTAATATGGGTGTTAGTTTTATTTTCAATCTGCCTGGTGTTTTTTTTTGTTTGTTTGTTTTTTAGGAAATCTTGGGTAAAAGGCAGGATCTAATCAATTTTAATAGTCATGAAGCACCCTTTCTCTCTGTCTCTCTCTCACTATCCACTCTGCCTGTCAAAAACAAACAAACAAACAAACAAAAAAGGCCGGCGCTGTGGCTAAACAGGCTAATCTTCCACCTAGCGGCGCTGGCACACCGGGTTCTAGTCCGGGTGCCAGATTCTGTCCCGGTTGCCCCTCTTCCAGGCCATCTCTCTGCTGTGGCCAGGGAGTACAGTGGAGGATGGCCCAAGTGCTTGGGCCTTGCACCCCATGGGAGACCAGGAGAAGCACCTGGCTCCTGCCATTGGATCAGCGTGGTGCGCCGGCCACGGCTGTCATTGGAGGGTGAACCAATGGCAAAGGAAGACCTTTCTCTCTGTCTCTCTCATTGTCCACTCTGCCTGTCAAAAAAATAGTCATGAAGCACTTGAATTTGAACCTTGAATTTTAAAGATGATTGGCAAATGCTTGCTAGGGGCCACTGCTTTTTAACACTGGATCTTCAGCTTTCTAGACTGAGATTACCATAGGAGTCCTGGATTCCTAAATCCAGAGAGGACACAGCCTTTGTGGTTTAAAAAAACATCCTGAGAACCCAACATTGAAATCAGTAGTAGTAACTCTCAATTCAAGCTTCCTGTCATTTGCTCCTCCCATCAATACAGTGAAGTAAGTACCATGAACCCACTGTACTCATAAGGAGACAGACTCAGGGAAGTAAGTTGACTTGGTTAGTAGGAATAGAACCAAAAGCCACTGGTATCTTTCAACTATTCTCACCACCACCTGAGCCTAGTCATCTTCATGTCTTACCTACATTTCCATTTTTGGTCTCTTTTTTAAAGATTTATTTTATTTATTTGAAAGACAGAGTTACAGAGAGAGGTAGAGACAGAGAGAGAGGTCACCCATCTGCTGGTTCACTCTCCAAATGACCACAATGGCCAGAGCTGCACAAATACAAAGCCAGGAGCGAGGAGCCTCTTCTGGGTCTCCCACATGAGTGCAGGGGCTCAAGAACTTGGGCCATCTTCTACTGCTTTCCCAGAACATAGCAGAGAGCTGGATTGGAAGAAGAGCAGCCAGGACTAGAATTGGCACCTATATGGGATGCCGGTGTTACAGGCCAGGGCTTTAACCTGGTGTGCCACAGAGCTGGCAACCTCATACATAGACTTTTAGCTTCCTTTCCTGCCTATCTTTGGCAACTTGTTCACCCACAACCAAAACAGCATGAAGTGAATCAAATTGTTTCTCTCAGGCTTGAATCCTTTGGGAATGTCTCCTGACTCTGAGGGTAATATCCAGACACAGCTGTACAGTGCTAGCTCACTTGATTCCCTTTGGTTGAGTCCCACCTAAGACAGCCTCGACTTACCAATGCACCTTGTGCATGTCTCTTCTTCCTGCCCTGTCCCTCAGTCTTCTGGTGCAGTCATCTTGAGAGGCCTTCAAGGTGGTCTAGTGTTTAGAAGCATAAATGTTGACATTATAGGAGAGATCTGGGTTCCTGCCTCTGAAGCTGCATGAATTTGGGCAACCTCTTTCTCTTCTCTGTAAAATAGGGGTGGTGATAGTAATAATGATAATAATAATAAATTCCCCATGATTACTATTTATCCTTGCAAGATAATAAAAATATCCCCTCATTTCCCAAATAATGGTGGTACTTATGGTGATGCTAATTATCTGCCCAACTCCTGGAAAGTTTGCTCTTTAAGTGATTAATCTTTTCACTGATCTTCATGCAAATTTGTGTTTCTACAATATCTTTCTGGAAGTCCTCTTAACTTTTGAAAGCATGTGGCAATAGAGAGGTGCCAAGAGTTTCACTTTTTCTCCTTCATACAGAGTGCATAAAATCTGGTGATGATATACAAAACTGGTATGTGCCAACAGGGATAGACAGAATGGAAGAGATTGGAGATTAAAAAAAAAACAGCTTCCTGGTACAGGAGGCTTCCACAAAATTGTGACCTGTTTACATGTTGGCCCCTGACAGGTAGGTAGATGTGTGGAGAGTAAAGAGGAAACAGAATCTTGCAAAGACTTTTTCTAGTACTAATTCCAGCACCAAACTTTGACTGAAACTTAACTTACTGCAGTTGATTTTTATCATTGCAACAGTGAGAATAGGCTGTCAGAACAAACTGCAACAAGCCATTGTCCCATCTTATAGAGGAGGAATTTCAGGCACTGTGAAGCTAATTTGCTCAAGTCAAAGAAAATAATTCATGGGGTGAGATATGCAGCCAGCCTGATTCCTCCTTAGTCTACACTTCAGACCACATTTTATTACAGTTTTCAAAACAGTTCATGGAAAATGTACATTATAAAAAAACTCATGAATTTCAAAAAAGTTTGAGCCAAAATAAATGTATCCTGAATCCAGTTTCCACAAACATTTTGAAGTCTCTTAGGTATCAATGTGGTTCTCTGTGGCTTATTAACCATTTTGACCTACATTCATTTAATGGAGACCAAGACAGAGAAGCTGCTGCCTGAGAAGAGACCAGTTCCAGAGGAAGGGATGCCAGCAGCACTAGCACTGTGGCCATGGGAGAAGAGAGGGCCAATAAGGATCCCATTCCTCATCCATTCCACCTACTCCCACTTCTCCTCAGGATTGAAGCAAGAGGTATGCTTGATGAGGTTGAGATAAGAGACAAGGAAAAGGGGAAAAAGAATTTGAAATCAACTTCTATCTTTTGAACCTTAATACAATTTCTCACTTTTATGAGTTATGGTTGACTTTTTTTAAAAGGTCTTAATTATTTTATACTCTGAACAATTTGTTTTTTTCCATGAGGATGGGTACTGCCTGTGAAAGTTGTAATCTTGCTCACAATATAAATGTCTTGGGCATCTTTCCAGGCCTTTTGATGTATCCATTTTTATTTTTGTTGTAATCACAACACATGATTTAATAAAATATTCACTGCTTTTCATTCTTCTTTTATTTTTTAATCTATAGCTATAAGCTGTGGATCAGTAACATCTTAGTAAGCCAGTGGTGCTACTATGACCCTGTGCCAAATTGGTTTGCATTTTCACTATGAGTTCATCAGCTTGTTCAAAGTTCTGCAAGTTCTCCTGGAAAATTTCATGTATATAATTCAGAGTCTTAGACCAGTTTTATTCATCCTTCCATTCCAGTTAATATATTTTTACCTTTTCAGATTTTTATCATTAGTGTGTGAAATTTTTAATGATGCATTCTAGACATTGCTATATTTCTTATAATATACCATTTACAATGGAAAAAATCTCTTCATGATTTAAGACTCACCATTTAAAACATATTTTAAGCATTTTTATGTATTTAAGAGGTAGATTTAGTTACATACAGAGAGAATGAGAGACAGAGAAATGTCTTATATCTGCTCATTCCTTCCCCAAATGACCACAATGGCTGGAGCAGGGCTGATCCAAAACCATGAGCAAAGAGCTTCTTCTTGGTCTCCCAAGTGGGTTCAGGGGCCCAAGTACTTGAACCGTTCTCTCTATTGTTTTCCCAGGCCATAGCAGAAGGATAGATTAGTGTAGGAGCAGACAGGACATGAACCAGCACACGTATGGGATGCCAGTACCACAGGAAGAGGTTTAGCCTACTACATCACAGCACTAGCTCTAAAAAATGTTAAACTTTGTTGTAATGGATAATGGAACATTTTTAATCAAATAACTTTATATCTGTTAATTATTCTATGATTACTACAATCAAGTAATTCAAGTTATTCAATTTTACTTTCTGCTTTATGACAATATTTTATTTAATGAGCATTTCTCTTTGTTTTTGCATTGTGTTTGAATTTATGGCCATTTTTCTTTCTCTTTCTCTCAAATATTCTAGTTTAATGAGTCCTACTACTATGAACCTCTGGCCACCTTGCTTGATTTTTTTCATTGTGATGTGATCATGTGACTCAAAATTCTGAAAGTTGTCATTGCAAAATTCATGTACACACTACCTCTGGCCTATCTAGGGTAAGTTTAGTCTTTCACATATTTTCTCTGATCCATCTAGGGTAAGTTTAATCTTTCATGCTTTCAAAGTCACATATTTTAAACTTTGTTGATTTTTATGATTCCAAAGTTATCATTCATGGAAATTTTCCAAAGTGTAGCCCTAGATACACTTTCTCTTAAAATTATTACAGTAGGAAGAATAATCATTACTTGTTTTACATTCATTGATTTTTATTTTTGCTTTCACTTCTAATTTAATTGCAATTAACTAATTTTCAACAAATTCCCTATTGGCTTTTTAGTTTAATTTATGGAATGCATCTTAACCTTTGGCTTTAGAAATTTTCCTTTTTAAACTTTATTTAATAAATACTAATTTTGAAAGTACAATTTTTGGGTTATAGTGGTTTTCCCCCCCATAACCTCCCTCCCACCTGCAAGCCATCCCATCTCCCACTCCTTGTCCTATCCCATTCTTCATTAAGATTCATTTTTAAATATTTTTATTTACAGAAAGTCAACTTAGTATATACTAAGTAAAGATTTCAACAGTTTGCACCCACACAGAAACACAAACTGTAAAATACTGTTTGAGTACTAGTTATAGCATTAATTCACATAGTACAACATATTAAGGACAGAGATCCTACATGGGGAGTAAGTGCACAGTGACTTCTGTTGTTGACTTAACAATTGACACTCTTGTTTATGGCGTCAGTAATCACCTGAGGCTCTTGTCATGAGCTGCCAAGGCTAAATGATATTTCTAGATAGTAGGATGATTCCAAAGCCAGGAGCCAGGAGGTTCTTCCATGTCCCTCATGTGGCTTCAATGATGCAAGGACTTGGACCATTCTCCTACGCTTTCCCAGGTGCATTAGCAGGGAGTGGATTTAAATGGAGCAGCTGGCACTCCAATAAGCTGATGCTGCAGGCCAGGGCTTTAACTGCTGCACCACAGCGCAGGTCCCTATATTTCATTAAGTGTTAAGAAATATCTTTTAACACCAAATACTCATATTTCAGCTTGCCACTCTGTTATTTTTCACATTGTGTTACTCAATTTTACTAAAATAATCTAAATATTGTGCATTATTTAAAATATTTATTCCATAGCATGAACACTCACTTTATACTTTGGCTTTGAAAGTTATTCTGCCCATGTGAAAATAAATGTTATGCAGACATAGCATTCATTCTATACTTTTTTCAACAAATCAGAAATTTATTGAGGCCACAAGGGCAAGGGGTTTGGCAGGGGGCATCCCTTTACAGGTAGAGCCTTATTTGACCTTCTTGGTGTGGAAGTATTTTTGTTAATTTTTCAACATTTTAATGATTTTTTAATTTGGAAGCCACTGTCAAAAGTAGGAAGAAAGAGGGCCGGCGCCGTGGCTCACTAGGCTAATCCTCCGCCTAGCGGCGCCGGCACACCAGGTTCTAGTCCCGGTCAGGGCGCCGGATTCTGTCCCAGTTGCCCCTCTTCCAGGCCAGCTCTCTGCTGTGGCCAGGGAGTGCAGTGGAGGATGGCCCAGGTGCTTGGGCCCTGCACCCCATGGGAGACCAGGAAAAGCACCTGGCTCCTGGCTCCTGCCATCGGATCAGCGTGGTGCACCGGCCGCAGCGTGCCGGCTGCGGCGGCCATTGGAGGGTGAACCAACGGCAAAGGAAGACCTTTCTCTCTGTCTCTCTCTCTGTCCACTCTGCCTGTCAAAAAAAAAAAAGTAGGAAGAGATATAGAGACAGAGAGAGATTTGCCATCCACTGGTTCAATCCTCAAATGTCCACAATTGTTGGAGCTGGGTCAGGCTGAAGCCAAGAGCCAGGATCTCCATTTGGTTCTCCCACATACATGCAGGGGCTAAGCACTTGGGTCATATTCCACTGCATTCCTGGAAACAATAGCACAGAGCTGGATCTGAAACGGAGGTGTTGAACCTAAATGGTGCCCATATGGGGTGCTGGTGTCATAGCAGGCAGCTTGACTCACTACACTGAGGTGCAGGACCCTAGGGTAGAAGTGGCTGATGTGGCTGCATTTCTTCTTGTGACAGCTGGCAGCACAGAGTGCACCTGAGTGTAACACCTGAGACAGATCATGTCACATGTGACATGAAGTTTCCTTAACTTTTGAGAGTCCCCTCACATATCAAAACATCAGGTTACATACCTTGAATATACACAAATTTTTTCACTCATATGCTAAAAATCTTGAAAAAATTAAAATATGCAAAAAAGAAACAGGCTCCTATATTAAAATATAAATTCAAAATAACTTAGTAAACTAGACATATCTTCAGGATTGGGAAAGCTTTCTTGGAACAGAAACAATTTTTAAAATATTCATAAATTTGTTAGCCAAAATTTCTATTTTGAAAGTGCAAATACAGATGGAGAAAGTGTAAGGGCTAAGATGATACCCAAGTACCAAATTACAGGGTCCTTCTGCCCCTCTAAAACCTGGATAAAAGACCCAAACCAAATACAACTCCTTTTTCTACCTTACCCAATCTATGTTACTGTGTTACTGGAAAAAGAAAGTGGAGACACCCTAGAAACAGCTATACCAAGACAGAGTTCTGGAAAAGACCCTGCAGCCCACATATTTAGAAAACTGAGAGAAATCAAGTCCTCACAAGGAAGGAAGACAGAACCGAGGGCTGTATAAATGCCAGCAGCACCTGCCCTGCATGAACTCCATACACAGAACCCACATTCTCCCAAGTGACCACTTTGTCCCCACTGCACAGTCAGGAGCAGTGCAGGACAGATGCCACATAGCTGAGCAGAGAAGGGCCAGGGCATCGGGGTCCCAGGTGCCAGTCCTCTCCCTAACCCAAGGGTCTGAGGGGACTGAAGGAAGCACTGTGACAGCACCAATAGGGTGCCCAGAGATTCCAGAGATGACCTCTGGGAGGCCCGTATCCACCTGACTCTTTATCACTTTCCATAGGCTATGTCTTTCCCCTCTCCAGACACCCTAACCCACACATCACATTATGGTTTTTGGCTTCCTAGGAGTCCAGTTTCCCCTGGGGAGCAAAGATGGAGAGCAGCAGATCCGAACTTGCCTTGTGAGCCTCCAGGCAGCACAGGTGACTCCTACCACTTCGCTTCCTTGCAGAACTCTAAGACTACTGTGACATTCAGACCCCATGTGATTACATGGCGTGGGTGTCACTGTGCCTGATTGGGCAGCTTGCATAGTCATGAGTACACAAAATGTCACAAAAGATGCAGCCAATCAGCATCCTCCATAGCATGGGCTCCTAAATTCAGGTGGTGCAGGATGGGAATAGCGACAGGCAAGGCCTGGGTTCAGGTAGGAAACTGCCTTTTTCCTGGGCTCCACCTCCGCACAGCAGGAGGGCCTCTCCCTTCCATGCTGCTGCCACCTGCTGGTATTGCCCTGAGTGGCCCCTGCCTTTCTCCCTGGCAGGTTCTGCCTGGAATTTGTGCTTCAGTGAGTTATAGTTCTATTTGTAAGCTTCTGGGCCTTTCTTTTTCCTCGTGTTTCTGCTCATTTTTCTGTTGAGTCATTTGTGTTAGTTTTTAATATTGATTTGAAGAATGTTTAAATTTATCACATAATTTAATCATTTTATTTCACATAATTTAATCCTATTGTTTCTCTTCTCATGGTGATAGTTCTTTTCTAGTGTGCTTATTATCCTTTCATGCTTAATATTTGTTTCATGCTGGTACCTGGTAATCTAGTGGATTTTATATATTGATCTTTCCAGCAATCAAATTAAATTCATTCATTGGTTGTATTTGTTTTTAGACTTTATGGACTATCTCCATATAAATATCAATATATTGACAATTTACTGTTTAAAAATTGATTTTACATCTTATTTTTTCTTTTTGCTCTTTTTCCCTCCTGACTACTCCTGCAATAAGAAGTTGGAGGTAGTGGAGGCATCCTGGTCTAGGTTTACTTCCAGGGAAATAGCTGTCAACGTTCCTGTAATAATTGTGTTCTATGTTCTAGGCTCCTTTTAAACAATTTTGATACAAATAAGGAAGTCATTGTTAGCGTTGGTGGTATAGTGGTGAGCACAGCTGCCTTCCAAATAAGAAAGCCACAACTTTTTACTATACTGCTAGCAGCAGTTTTTACTAGCTGCTGAATTTTTGAAATGCAGTTCAGCATTTAATCTAAATTATCATGTGATATCCCTCTTGGAATATTCACCAATATGGAAAATTTCCATGGCTTATTTATGAAAATTAACCAAGCTTTCATTTTTAATATCTTACTTGCAATTCATAATGGTTTCATATGTGATTTCATTTATTATAATAATGTTTTACTAAGAAGATATGTATCTGTTTATGAAAGAGATGCTTATACTTAATTTGTATTTCAAGTTCTGGTTAACTTGCATCATCATCAATGTTATGCTGGGTTTCCAAATAAATTTTAAAATATTTCCTGCTTTTTCAACTTTGGATACATCTGGGAAACTTAGGTGTGTTTTTTTCTCCCTTAAGTGTTTGGAATATCATATACATATACATATACATATATATATACATTTATAGACAAAATTTTTCTTCTGTAATTTTTTATTGGTTGGTTGGTAGTTTTCAAATTGTGATCTAACTTGCTTGGTTAAGTGGGAGTTTTCCCATTTTATGTTATACTTGTGTTTTTGGAAATTTGGTTTTCAAAAAATATTGGATTTTAACAATTAGCAAATTTTTACTCCTAAGAGTCTCACACATTTTTCTAGCATCTTGACAAGGATATATGATCAGTGAAGAATTATTTTAATTCTTAAAACTTGATATTACTGTTACTTTTCTCTTTTTTCCTTAATTACTTTTACTCATGGTATATTAATTTTTCCCATTTAAAAAATTCTTATTGGTGGTAATTTTGAAAAACATTTCATTGTTATATGCTATTATTTTTGAATGCCTTTATCTATATACTTTCAGGTTTTATTTTTCTTTTTAATTCTTTAAAAGGAAGCTGTGATGATTGATTTTTAGTTTTATTTTATTTTATTCTAACATATTCATTCATTTAAACTATATGTTTTCTCTGTGCATTGATTTATCTGCAGCCTATTTATTCTCACATATGCTTCCAATCTCTGTATGTCCAGACCCTGTTGGCCTCCCAGTGTTTCCATCCCTATGTGCCTGTAGCCATCACAGACTACATGTATCTCCATTCCTGTGCCTGAAACACATCTGTTGTGATTAGTACACTAGTACTTCAATGATTAGTGACACATTCTTTATACCTGTGTTTGCAGGTAAATGCAGCACATCAGCCACAATTTACATGTCTGCAAAATGGCTATGGTTCCTGCAAATATACCATATTTTTGACCAAAAACTTGAAATGCATGAATATTTTTATAATACTCATTGTTAATGATTTTTGAAGTATCAGTCTATGTATTGATTTCATATTTCCTACCACCAAAATCAACTTACCTTTTAGTTTTATTCTCCATAAACTTTCCAAAATTTTCATTAATAATATATATGTGTGTGTGTGTATATATATATATGTATATGTATATGTATATATATATATATATATGATATGGAAAGCCAAGACACTCTGGCAAAAACAAACAAACAAAAACCTAAATGAAAGATCTCTGTGAGTGAGATCCCAGTGGAAAGAACGGGCCATCAAAGAAGGAGGTACCTTTCTCTGAAGGCAAGAAAGAACTTCCACTTTGAATATGACCTTGTCAAAATAAGGTTGGAGCTGGCAAACTCAAAAGGCTTCCATAGCCTTGGCAACCCGTGACAAGAGCCTAGGGTGATTACTGATGCCATAAACAAGAGTGTCAATTTGTTACGTCAACAACAGGAGTCACTGTGCACTTACTCCTCATGTAGGATCTCTGTCCTTAATGTGTTGTACTATTGTAACTAGTACTCAAACAGTATTTTTCACTTTACATTTCTGTGTGGGTGCAAACTGTTGAAATCTTTACTTAATCTATACTAAATCGATCTTCTGTACATAAAGCTAATTGAAAATGAATCTTGATGTGAATGGAATGGGAGAGGGAGTGGGAGATAGGAGGGTTGTGGGCGGGAGGGAAGTTATAGGGGGGAAAAAGTACTGTAATCCAAAAACTGTACTTTGGAAATTTATATTTATTAAATAAAAGTTAAAAATATATATGATATATATTTTTCATTTTCAAAATCAAAAATTTAATTTTATTTTTCAAATAAATGAAAATAAAAAACAAGATGAAAAGTTATTTTTTTTAACTTTTATTTAATGAATATAAATTTCCAAAGTACAGCTTATGGATTACAATGGTTTCCCCCCCATAATGTCTCTCCCACCCGCAACCCTCCTCTTTCCCACTCCCTCTCCCCTTCCATTCACATCAAGATTCATTTTTGATTCTCTTTATATACAGAAGATCAGTTTAGCATACATTAAGTAAAGATTTCAACAGTTTGCTCCCACATAGAAACATAAAGTGAAAAATACTGTTTGAGTACTAGTTATAAATCTCAATGTAGAGCACACTAAGGACAGAGATCCTACATGAGGAGTAAGTGCACAGTGACTCCTGTTGTTGACTTAACAAATTGACACTCTTGCTTATGGCCTCAGTAATCACCCTAGGCTCTTGTCATGAGCTGCCAAGGCTATGGAAGCCCCCTGAGTTCACCGACTCTGATCATATTTAGACAAGGCCATGGTCAAAGTGGAAGTTCTCTCCTCCCTTCAGAGAAAGGTACCTCCTTCTTTGATGACCCGTTCTTTCCACTGGGATCTCACTTGCGGAGATCTTTCATTTAGGTTTTTTTTCCCCAGAGTGTCTTGGTTTTCCATGCCTGAAATACTCTCATGGGCTTTTCAGCCAGATCCACATGCCTTTAGGGCTGATTCTGAGGCCAGAGTGCTGTTTAGGACATCTGCCATTCTATGGGTCTGCTGTGTATCTCACTTCCCATGTTGGATCCTTCTTGATAGGTTTTAAGCTTGGGTTTTTATTATGTATGTTTTGAAAGAATCACTTGTTTTGTTGAGACTGGACAGTAGGATGTTACAAGTAAATGCTAATATACAAAAAGGAGAGGGTAGAAGTTCTGCAAGAGAGAGTAATGGCATCTTGAATCAGGCAAGTTACAATAGAGAAATTGAGATCCTGACATCACTCACAATATATTAGAAATATCTCTTAAAATTTACTGAGTGATTATATGTTAGGGAATGGTATAAGTATATATTATTCTAGGTTTAGATACTGGGATAAAAGATGTTTTTTTATTGACGTTACTATAGGAAGGAAAGCTTAAATCAAAGAAAAATTGGGTATTGTGGTTAGGAATTCCTTAGTAAAATAGAAAATTGACTTTGAATTGAGGAACACAAAAGAGAAAAAGCCTTCACTAAATAGGGAGAATATTTTCCTGATGAGTGGTATGATATTTCCATTAATTAAATTTGGAGCTTAAGGAGAGATAAGTAAACGTGCTGAGCTTGCTCTCAGACCTGCAGACTCAAGACCTGGGGGACAGTGTACATGTTGTGTGAAATCATCCAGGGCATGGTGCTATGTGATGGAAGCCTTGGAAAAGTAACAAACATCAAGACACTCTTCCTATTTTTTCAAATGCAGTCAGTCAACAGAGAGGAGTCAAGAACTAATGCAATCATTGACCAAATGCTTGGAGATGTAAGACTGTAGTGAGTCCTTCCATAATTCCTGGAGCCACATTTTAAAAGTAATTAACTCAGATACACATTCTACACTCTGGCTGCAGTGGCTGATTTCCGTAATTGTGTGATAAGGACTATTGGTGCTTCAAGAAATGGACAGGATGTTTTAGCACCCTGTTTGAACCTACACAAAGAATGAATCTTTCTTACTTACTTGAGTGTGGCAGTGGTGTATATTGGAGGCTGTCTCTTATCCAAAGGTGACTTAGGTGATGCAAGGTCAAGACATAGACCCACTATTTTGCTTTTTCACCCTGGATCATGCTGCTTCTGCAGGTGGATCCACATATGGACTTCATAGTTGTGAGACAAACATGTCATTTTCCTTTTCAACAAATTTGCTCAGAATTTTCCTTTTTTCTCTCTTTTAAACAATTATAAAATACACATGATACAATTTATCATTTTAGCCATTTGTAAGTATGCACTTCAGGGGCATTAAATAGATTCATTGTTACACAACCATCACCTTTATCCATCTCCAGAATATTTTTCCTCACCTTCAATTAAAATTCTGTACTCAATGAATGTTAACTCCCCATTCCTGTCTGCACTCCAGTCTCTGGTTGCTTTTCCCAACCCCAGGCTGCTTTCTGTCTTTATGAATTTAACCACTTTAGTGATCTCATAGAAGTCAAACAATGTTTGTCCTTCTATGATCATCTTACTTCACTTAGCAAGCCTTCAAGTTCACTCCAAATGAAGCAAGTGTCAGAATTTCTTTTCATTCTAAGGCTGATTAATATTCTATTTTGTTGACTAAGCACACCTTGTCCGTTCATGAAGTAGTTGCTAGGATATTAGTTTGATTCCACCTTTTGATTAACGTGAATGATGCTACTATGCGCATAGACATATACATATTTGCTTTGAGTTCCTGCTTTCGATCCTTTATGGTATATGAGGATACTTCAAGATACTTGTTGAGAAGCTGAATTAAAAGATAAGTTAATTTTGGTGCAAAAATTTTGAAATCTATGCAAAGATTTTTTAATACAAAATTTCATGAAATTTTTGATGATATTTCATTTGCATGGATTTCAAAAATTTTTCCATGGACATGAACTCATATTTAAATTCCATTTTCCATGAACATATGGAAATACCCATGTATCCAGTATGTTGAATAATATGTTAATTTTATTTTTAAATTTTTGGGTAAACTGTTATATTGTTTCCCATAGTGGTTGCACCATTTTAAATTCACACCAATTGTTCAATAATTGGATGTTCTATTGCAACTAAAATATTTATCCCTGATACAATTCCCCATTCTTTCCTCATCAAAAGCTGTTACTCCCTAAGAAACACCCTGTATGGTCTATTAAAACTGTTTGCCCACAGCTGTATATAAACACACATCAATATTAAGGCTTCTCCTGGGGGGGTTTCTTCAATCTTCCATAAGTTTTCAGCAGTGGGAGGGGGTTGTGGTGGTATTACACCATGTCCTTTATCAGCAGTCTCATTTCCTTTGAATCTTTCTCCTAATCATGTTAACTATCCTGTAACCTCTCATGGGATTCTCCTTTGAAAAAATTTCAAACAGAACATCTGCTTTGGTCATTATAAGTCCTTGAAATGCCCTAACATTCCTGACCATTCAAGACTGGCCATCCATTGACACCTACAGGAGTCCAGTCTGCATTGGTCCTTCACTGTGGAAAATTAGTAAATTGAACACAGTAATGGTTTGAGAAGTAGAAATAGGGAATTTTCTTATAAATAGTTCAACACAATTACATCAATATTAGAAAATATTTTAAAATCCCAGAACTTTAAATAATACAAAGATCATGTCAAGTTCTATATTATATGAAAGGAGAAGTTCATACATGTGGAATTATAGTGTTGTAGTTTTAGAAATCAAAGGCAAAATTGAGAGTTCAATATACATCGGGTCGGCGCTGCGGCTCACTAGGCTAATCCTCCGCCTTGCGGCGCCGGCACACCGGGTTCTAGTCCTGGTTGGGGCACCGGATTCTGTCCCGGTTGCCCCTCTTCCAGGCCAGCTCTCTGCTGTGGCCAGGGAGTGCAGTGGAGGATGGCCCAAGTGCTTGGGCCCTGCACCCCATGGGAGACCAGGAGAAGTACCTGGCTCCTGCCATCGGATCAGCGCGGTGCGCCGGCCGCAGCATACTGGCCGCGGTGGCCATTGGAGGGTGAACCAACAGCAAAAGGAAGACCTTTCTCTCTGTCTCTCTCTCACTGTCCACTCTGCCTGTTATATATATATATATATATATATATACACTTACACATCACAAACTATAAAAACATGTTACCTGCTAAATGAACTAACAAGTATCTGGGAAATTGTACATGGCATTTGCCAGAAAACCTACAGAATTTTGAGTGTGTTGATGATGTCGCAAAATGCTATCCAAGCTGACCATATTGTGTTAAGGCTGGCTGAGACTAAGATATTAAACATTTTCACTGGGGGCTGGCACTGTGGTATAGCAAGTTAAACCCCCAGCCTATAGCACTGGCTTCCCATATGGGAGCCAGTTCTATTCCTGACTGCTCCTCTTCCAATCCAACTCTCTGCTATGGCCTGGGAAAGCAGTTGAAGATGGCCCAAGTCCCTGGGTCCCTGCAGCTGCATGGGAAACCCAGAAGAAGCTCCTGGCTCCCGGCTTCAGATCAGCCCAGCTCTGGCCATTACAGTCATTTGAGAAGTGAACAGTGGATAGAATGCCTCTTTCTCTCTGACTCTACCTCTCTCAGTATAATTCTCTTTCAAATAAATACAATAAATCTTTAAGAAAAAATTCACTGGTATTAGATATAATTTCAAAACAATAAGGATTTAAAAAGTCTTGCAATTGTGAAGCTCTGTTATTATTTCTGGAAGGTAAAATAACTTCTGAGAAGAAATAAAAATGAGCTAACACAAAGTGACTGCAGCACAGACCATTACAATGGCATTAAAATAAATATTAAAATTCCAAAATAGTTATAACAAAAGTCATACCCTCTATCACAGAACTAAATAAGCATGTCAGGGGGAAGATGTTGTGGAGCAGTGGAGTAAGCCCCCAATGGGTATGCCCTCATCAAACATTGAGGTTCATGGTTAGGGTTCCATCTATTTCGTTCTACTGATCCAGCTTCCTGCTTATGTACCGTGGAGGCAGAAAATGTTAGCCTATATAATTGGTTTCCTATCATCCACATGAGTGACTCAGATGGAGTTTCTAGATCCTGGCTTAGGAAATTTCAGCCCCAGTTACGGTGGCAATTATTTGGGTGAAGAAACAAAGAATTTCACCTCTCCCTCTCTTTTTACATTCTGCCCTTAAAAGTTTTTTTAAGAAACTAAAAAATTTGTGTAATAAAATACATATTGTCATCATTGTGAGAAAAATAGGAATTTGTTAAGCAATAGTAAGGGCTGATTTTTTGGTTTAATTTGTCAAGACACCACTTTGATGCAATCATCCTATATGGGCACCAGATACTCCACATGTGCTCTAACTCCCAGCTAAGGACCTGGGAAAAGCAGTGAAAGATGGCCTAAGGGTTTTGGCATTTACCACCTATGTGGTAGACAGATAGAACTCCTAGCCATAGCCTTGATCAGCTTTGGCTATTGCAACCATCTGGGAGGTGAACCAGCAGAGGGGAGATCTCTCTCTCTCTCTCTCTCTCTCTCTCTCTCTGTGTGTGTGTGTGTCTCTCTCTCAATATGTTTCTATCTCTTTCTCTGTCCCTCTTCCATGCCCTCCTTCCCTCCTTCCTTCTCTTTAACTCTGGTATTCAAATAAATAAAGGAACAAAGAGTGAAAAATCAGTGTCAGACAAGGTGCTAAAAGTAGCCCATTGTCATTGCATTAAAAGAGGAAAACAAACGAAATCTTTTCCAGGAAGTATAAATCAAAGATTTATTACAACACTTACCTGAATAACAATAAAGAGAATGTGACACAAATATTCTATTGAAACTCTTTTTTAAATCTAAAGCAAATTCTTATTAAAATTGAGAATAAAAAATATATTGTTCAAAAGGGTGAATTATCAGAAGGCTTAAGACTTTTTCTGAAAATATGTGTGCATGATAACTTAAAGATCACTATTTGTGAAGAAATTTGTAATCTGGTAAGAGTAATAATAGAGTGACAATTGTAAAGGCAGTTGCTGAAAAATAAATAATATTACATTTATAAAGAAAAAATAAAGGGAAAGTAAAAACATCACGTCTTTGAGAATAATAATAAATGCAAAAGGGTAGTACATAGAAGTATTCAATTGGGTATTTTAAACTCTCCCAATAATTAAGCAAAAATTTAAACAAATCATCAACAAAAGGTGAATAATTTGTAGGACCTAACATGGCTCTAAGATTTGTGTAAATGAAGATTGCCAGAACAACTTACAGCTTTGATATAAATGATGCTGTCACACTGAAAAAGAATATTAGTATATATAGATAAAACATATATTATCAAATAAAAACTAAAGAATTGGAAACATGAAATAAAAATATGGCATATATACACAATGGAATACTACTTAGTCATAAAAAAACATGTAATCCTGTTTTCTAAACAAAATGGATACAACTGGAGACCATTATGCATAGTGAAATAACCCGGTGACAAAAAAGGCATTGCACATTTTCTCTTATATGTTACTTAATATGGAATACAAAAACCCATAAAAAATGAAATTGACATGATATAACCATTGTTTATATTGCTTCTCTACATTCCTGTGGAATAATGTTTTTCTATTTACTTGTTGAACATTATAGCTAGTGGTGCATTAAGCCTGTGATTGTAACAGACATTTTATTACGTATTGCAATAACTAAAGATAAAAGGGAAGAAAGGAGGGGAGAGAGAGAGATATATGAATATGGTTGTCTTCCTCAAATTGTATCTACAGACTGCATGAAAACTGATCATTTATAGTAATAAAAATTTAAAATGAAATAAAATTTATTTGCCATTACTCTGAGAAGATTTGAGTAATTTTAGTTGGAACACTGTACAAAAAGGAGATTTGAGACATTACACTAAAGTAGACCAATAGAAGTACATTGAAAAAGGGAAAACAAAAAATGCATCTCAGGAAAGACAACTCAAAGGCCATATAACTTACCACAAAAATCTGATTTTTTTCTTATTTAACCATATTCTAAAGGAAATATATGGAGATCTATTCTGTTGAGATTTTCAAAATTGAAGATAAGAGTTTCAAATAATCAGAAAAGGTAAACTCTGCTAACTGCAAGAATGAATTATCAGAATTATCAGATGAATCTAGGATCCCTCTGAAATTGTGTCCATGATGGCTGCCAGCAAAAACTGTAGTATTTGGATTGAGTTGATGATCTCGTAATGAAAAAGCCAACCAGGATGACCAAGCATCACAGTGCTAGGGCTGGCTTAAAGCACAAAGTTAAAGAGATGTATAGGTGTTAGCTACGAACTCAAATGCAAAAGCAAATAAAAAGGATGCTTTGAAATAAAATACACTATGATTACTAAGAAAAAATGAACAGTTTCTAGTAGCAATGATAGAATGACAAGAAGATAAAAAGCAGTTGAAAACTAGACTTGGGACTGGCATTGTGACATAGTGCATAATGTCACTGCGGTGCTGGCATCCCATATGGGTAAGAGTTCCAGTCCTGGTTGCTCCTCTTCTGATCCAGCATTCCCTGCTGGGAAAGCAATAGATGCTGGATCAATTCCTTGGCTCCTGCATCCATCTGGGAGACCTGGAAAAGTCTTCTGGCCTGTGGATTCAGTCTGGCTTGGCCCTGGCCATTGCAGGCATTAAAAGAGTGAATCAGGATGGAAGATCTCTCTCTTCTATCTTTCTCTATCCCCTTCTCTCTCTCTTACTCTCAGCCTCACTTTCTGTCTCCCTCTCATGCTGTAACACTGACTTTCAAATAAATAAAGTATTTTTAAAAGTATACTATTATAATTAATGTAAAAAGAAAAATAAATGAAAGTTTTTTTATGAAATATAAATCAAAGAAAACACCACATGCCAGAATAAAAACACCAGTAAGATATGAGTATTTAGAACTAACCTACAGACATTTCTTAAAAAAAAAAAAGGTAATGTTATAGTTCCATAAACATTCACAATTACCATGAATTCTGATATCTTCAGTGGGGTAATGACAAGATTCTCCTAAAATGGCTCTGAAAAATGCACATGAAAGTTTCCAGAAAGCAGTAGAAGATGCCCCAAATCCTTGGGCCCCTGCACACGCATGGGAGACTCAAAAGAAGCTCCTGGCTCCTGGCTTTGGATCAGCACTGCTCCAGCAGTTGCGGTCAACTGGGGAGTGAACCAGCAGATGGAAGACCTTGCTCTCTCTTTCTGCCTCTTTTTCTCTCTCTGTGAAACTCTGACTTTCAAATAAATAAATAAAGCTTTAAAAATATATACAGAGGTGATAGTTACAAGAACAAATATAAAAAATTAAATAAAGATAGAGATGTTATGAAATCAAATTACTGTAAGAAACAATCATTTCAGAGAAACAATAGTAGAACAACAAGTAGATCTAAGTATTTGGCTGGAAACTATATGATTACAATTACCCTAAAAAGGAAAATGGGTGAAAAAAAATACAAAAGGGAAGTCAAAGCTCAAATAAGTTAGCAGAGAAAATTCAAAGAAGCCAATGTCTGTACCCATTCTACTGCAACTCTCATATACTGATAGGAAATATAGAGTCCCATAAAATTCAGATAAGTTAAAAATATGTTTCATGGGAGCCAGCATCATGGTATAGCAAGTAAATCTTCCCTCTGTGAAACAAACATCCCAGATTGGTGCTGGTTCCTATCCTTGATGCTTCACTTCTGATCCAGCTCCCTATTAATGGTTTGAGAAAAGCACTGGAAGATACACCAAGTGATTGGGCCACTGGCACTAATGTGGATGGTGGGAAGAATCTCCTGGCTACAGCCTGGCCCACCCAGCCATTGCAGCAATTTGTAGAGTAAGTCAACAGATGGCAGATATCTGTCTCTCCTCTGTGCAACTCTTTCAAATAAGTAAACAAATCTTTAAAAAAGAAAACAAGAAAAGATGGCTTTAAAAATTCATTACATGGATACTGTGAATTATCAGGAATGCAAAGACTTCTCAAAGTATATGAACATAATGGTTTTTGATCTCATATTCAAAATTTAATTTGTTCACAGGTTCACAATGGAAGTATAAACTTAGACTAGGATATTAAAAAACAGCTAATAGTAATTTGAAAGATGTAACATAAAAATGGATAATTTCTGAAATAAAATATGTTGAGATTAAGTATTAATGAATAAGCCAGTGGCAGATATAATAGATTGATAAAAGACATATGGAAAATTGGAGACAAACTGACTATTACAACACATTAAAAAGGTAAAGACTCAAGAAAAATCAAAGTCAATGGCACCAGAATAGGCTTCAACTTCTTTAGCTTTCACAATTAAAGGGAAATTTAAAGTCCCATAAATATCCATAAAATGTTCAAAATATATTACCTGGAAGTGGTAAATGATTACCCCAGTCTAAGGACTCTCTGAGAGACTGTGTACTTGAATGTTGCCAGGACAACTTATAGAACTTTAAGGAAGCTGGTGACCTCACAATGTAAAACTCAAGTAAGAGGGCCTCCATTCTATTGGGCAAATACTGACTTAAACTAGGATATTAGGATGCATACATATAGGTGGTAGGTAGAAAGTCAAAGAACAAAAATTTCAAATGTGCTGCGAATATGAATTGAAAAGCAACATGCTATCATTACTGTGAGAAAGAATGAGTACTTTATTAGAAACAATACTGACAGGAGATAATGGAAGTTATCTAAAAATAGCCCATAAAATTATATTAAATCTGTATAGGTAGTTAAATATTCAAAGAGTTCAATAAAATATAAAAGTTGCAGATATTTTAAAATAAAATATGGTAATTATCATGTGAAGGAATGATTCATTTTGTGGGAGCTTCTTATTTAAAATGAAAAAGCAGGATTATATATTTTCTGTCCTTTTCAAATTTCATTTTTCTAGTAATTAATTTACACTTTACTTTATTTTACAAAATATCAATCCAGAATGTGCTGAAGAAAATGCTTGTCCTTTCCTACAAGTGGTTTGAACAGCACTGCTCTAGCAACAGTCTAGAAAGCATTATTAAAAATTTATTTTCATTATACAGAGTACAAATATATGAATAATTGAATAATAAAATGATTTTAAAGATTTTTTTATTTGAAAGAGTTACAGAGAAGGAGAGAGGGAGAGAAAGAGAGTGAGAAAGAGGTCTTCTATCCACTGATTCATTCTGCAAATGGTCAAAATGACTGGAGATGTGCCGATCTGAAGCCAGGAGATTCTTCCAGGTCTCCCACATGGATGCAGGTTCCCAAGCACTTGGGACACCTTCTAATGCTTTCCCAGGCCATAGCAGCAAGCTGGATCAGAAGTGGAGCAGCAGAGACTCAAACTGGTGCTCATATAGAATGCCAGTACTGCAGGTGCTGGCTTTACCCACTATACCACAGCACCAGTCCCATAAACTCATTCTCTTTTTAAGTTTTGTTTATTTTTTATTTGAAAAGCAGAGTTACAGAAAGGCAGAGAGAAAGAGAGAGAGAAAGAGAGAGAGAGAGATCTTCCATCTTCTGGTTCACTCCCTAAATGGCTGCAATGGCTGGAGCTAGGTTGATCTGAAGCTAGGAACCAGGAGCTTTGGGGTCTTTTGGGTCTTCCACTTCTGTGTGGGTCACCTTCTGTTGCTTTCCCAGGCCATAGCAGAGAGCTGGACTGGAAGTGGAGCAGCAAGGACTTGAACTGATGCCCATATGGGATGCCGGCACTGCAGATGGCAGCTTTCCCAGCTATTCCATGGTGCCAGCCCCATAAACTCATTTTTAAGAAAAAGACACATAAGCTATCTTTTAAAAAATATTTGATATTTAAATTGAGATGGAGTATGGTGCATGGAGTTAAGAAAAACAAGTGTGGAAGAGAAAGAAATTTGAGCCCAGTGGAATCTCAATTAAGAGAAGAGCTTAGAGGCTCTGGGGAAAGCCAGACCCAACATTGACTCTTCAGTTACAAGTGCTTCTGTGAGGGGCGGAGCCAAGATAGCGGAATAGTGAGGGCGCGCACCGATAGTCCGGGAAAATTTAGTTTAATAAAAGGGGAGTTACGGTAGCCGCAGAAAATAGAACCAAACAAAAATTGCAGGGGAAACCCTTCTGAATGGAGCAGGCGTGAATCGGACGACCTACTGGGAGAACAAGGTCGCCCACCGCACGGAAGCAAAGTCGCGGGACCCAGCCACAGAAGCCCCAGGGTCTGCGCGACAGTGCTCCAAGGAGAGTGCACGCCACACAGAAAACAGCGGGGAGACTTGAGACGCTCAGGGCTCCGAGTCCACACATCGGCGCTGGAAGGGGAGGTGAGCTCAATAACCCGAGACATTGGTGGGGAAACGGGGGTCAGAATCTAGAGGGGGGCCGGAAAGTGCAGCAAACTCACTACCGGAAAGAAGGAAAAAAAAAAGCTTCGGGGTTTCTCTTCCCCCTAACCTTGCAAAGGTTACAAGCCTGCAAGACTTGAAGAATTCCCAAGAGACAAAGAGCAGGCCTCCTCTTTGGATTTACATATCAGTGGGGGAGAGTTAAGGAACTGAGTCACTACAATTCAGTAGCCTAGGCAACCCAGTGGGAGTCCAGAGGAGCCAAAGACTGGAAGCTAAATACCATCAATTCTGCACAGCCCTGCCCTGCAGTGTTACTTACCCCCTGAATAAATAAAATAAATAAATAAATAAAAAGAGAGAGATTTACCACGCATAACCTGAGGGTGTCACCTTTGCACACCCTTAACCAGGAAGAACCAGGCAGAGCTCTCAGGCCCCACCCATCTCAAGCCTCCAAGGCTCCTCCAACAGCAGGCAGTCCACTTAACACGGACACAGTATAAAAAAAAAAAAAAAGAAAAAAAAAAGCGCACAGTGACGCAAGAAGAATTAACTATGCCGAGTAACAAACACAGAAATAGAGGGAGCAAGATCAACGATGACACTATGATGCCTCCAAATAAGCAAAACACCCCAAGCCAAGAGTATGAAGATGATGAGATAGAAGAAATGCAAGATACGGATTTCAAAAAATTTATGATAAGAACATTTAGAAGTTTTCAAAAGCAAATCCTTGAACTACAGAAATCCTTAATGGACAAGATTGAAAATCTTTCTCGTGAAAATGAAATTTTAAGGAAGAGTCAAAATGAAACTCAGAAACTAGTAGAACAGGAAAGTGTAATAGTCAAGAGAAATCAAAATGAAATGAAGAGCTCAATAGATCAAATGACAAACACATTAGAAAGCCTTAAAAACAGAATGGGTGAAGCAGAAGAGAGAATATCAGACTTAGAAGATAGAGCACAGGAAAACATACAGTCAAACCAAAGAAAAGAAGAGGAAATTAGAAACCTAAAAAATATTGTTGGGAATCTACAGGATACTATTAAAAAAACCAACATTCGAGTTCTAGGAGTTCCTGAAGGCATGGAGAGAGAGAAAGGATTGGAAGGCCTTTTTAGTGAGATACTAGCAGAGAACTTTCCAGGTTTGGAGAAGGACAGAGATATCCTAGTACAGGAAGCTCATAGAACCCCCAATAAACATGACCAAAAGAGATCCTCACCACGACACGTGGTAATTAAACTTACCACAGTGAAACATAAAGAAAAGATCCTAAAATGTGCAAGAGAGAAACGTCAGATTACTCTCAGAGGATCTCCAATCAGACTCACAGCTGACTTCTCATCAGAAACCCTACAAGCTAGGAGGGAATGGCGAGACATAGCACAGGTGCTAAGAGAGAAAAATTGCCAGCCCAGAATATTATATCCTGCCAAGCTCTCATTTGTGAATGAAGGTGAAATAAAGACCTTTCATAGCAAACAGAAATTGAAAGACTTTGTGGCCACTCGTCCGGCCCTGCAAAAGATACTTAAAGATGTGCTACACTCAGAAACACAGAAACACGGCCATCAATATGAAAGAAGGGAAAGGAAGAACACCTACCAGTAAAAGAGCATGGGAAGCTCAAAGCATATACTAGAAAATATTTCCGGGAAAATGGCAGGGCAAAGTCACTACGTATCAATTGTCACATTGAACATTAATGGTCTGAATTCTTCAGTTAAAAGACACCGTTTAGCTGACTGGCTCACAGAACACAACCCAACTATTTGTTGCCTACAAGAAACACATCTCTCTAACAAAGAGGCATGCAGACTGAAAGTGAAAGGTTGGAAAAAGATATTCCATGCCAACAGAAACCAAAAAAAAGCAGGTGTAGCCATATTAATATCAGACAAAATAAACTTTAATACAAAAACTGTTAAGAGAGACAAAGAGGGACACTATATAATGATTAAGGGTTCAATTCAACAGGAGGATGTAACTATTATAAATGTATATGCACCTAATTACAGGGCACCGGTCTATTTAAAAGATATGTTAAGGGACTTAAAGGGAGATTTAGATTCCAATACAATAGTACTGGGGGACTTCAATACTCCACTCTCAGAAATAGACAGATCATCCGGACAGAAGATCAACAAGGAAAGAGCAGATTTAATTGACACTATTGCCCAAATGGATCTAACAGATATCTACAGAACTTTCAACCCTACATCTACAGACTTCACATTCTTCTCAGCAGCGCATGGAACCTTCTCTAGGATTGATCACATACTAGGTCATAAAGCAAATCTCAGCAAATTTAAAAGAATTAGAATCATACCATGCAGCTTCTCAGACCACAGCGGGATGAAGCTGGAAATTAGCAACTCAGGAAACCCCAGAAAGTATGCAAACACATGGAGACTGAACAACATGCTCCTGAATGAACACTGGGTCATTCAAGAAATCAAAAGAGAAATCAAAAACTTTCTGGAAGTAAATGAAGACAACAACACAACATATCAAAACTTATGGGATACAGCAAAAGCAGTATTGAGAGGCAAATTTATAGCAATAGGTGCCTATATCAAGAAATTGGAAAGGTACCAAATAAATGAGCTTTCAGCGCACCTCAAGGACCTAGAAAAACTGCAGCAAACCAAACCCAAATCTAGTAGGAGAAGAGAAATAATTAAAACCAGGAAGAAATTAACAGGATTGAATCCAAAAAAACATTACAAAAAATCAGCCAAGCGAGAAGCTGGTTTTTTGAAAAAATAAACAAAATTGACACCCCATTGGCCCAACTAACTAAAAAAAGAAGAGAAAAGACCCAAATCAATAAAATCAGAGATGAAAAAGGAAATGTAACAACAGACACCACAGAAATAAAAAGAATCATCAGAAATTACTACAAGGACCTGTATGCCAGCAAACAGGAAAACCTATCAGAAATGGATAGATTCCTGGACACATGCAATCTACCAAAATTGAACCATGAAGACATCGAAAACCTAAATAGACCCATAACTGAAACAGAAATTGAAACAGTAATAAAGGCCCTCCCAACAAAGAAAAGCCCAGGACCAGATGGATTCACTGCTGAATTCTACCAGACATTTAAAGAAGAACTAATCCCATTTCTTCTCAAACTATTCAGAACAATCGAAGAAGAGGGAATCCTCCCAAATTCTTTCTATGAAGCCAGCATCACCTTAATCCCTAAGCCAGAGAAAGATGCAGCACTGAAAGAAAATTACAGACCAATATCCCTGATGAACATAGATGCAAAAATCCTCAATAAAATTCTGGCCAACAGAATACAACAACACATCAGGAAAATCATCCACCCAGACCAAGTGGGATTCATCCCTGGTATGCAGGGATGGTTCAACATTCGCCAATCAATCAATGTGATTCACCACATTAACAGACTGCAGAAGAAAAACCATATGATTATCTCAATTGATGCAGAGAAAGCATTTGATAAAATTCAACACCCTTTCATGATGAAAACTCTAAGCAAATTGGGTATAGAAGGAACATTCCTCAATATAATCAAAGCAATTTATAAAAAACCCACAGCCAGCATCCTATTGAATGGGGAAAAGTTGGAAGCATTTCCACTGAAATCTGGCACCAGGCAGGGATGCCCACTCTCACCACTGCTATTTAACATAGTTCTGGAAGTTTTAGCCAGAGCCATCAGACAAGAAAAAGAAATCAAAGGAATACAAATCAAGAAGGAAGAAGTCAAACTATCCCTCTTTGCAGACGATATGATTCTGTACTTAGAGGATCCAAAGAACTCTACTAAGAGACTATTGGATCTCATAGAGGAGTTTGGCAAAGTGGCAGGATATAAAATCAATGCACAAAAATCAACAGCCTTTGTATACACAAGTAATGCCATGACTGAGAAAGAACTGCTAAGATCAATCCCATTCACAATAGCTACAAAAACAATCAAATACCTTGGAATAAACTTAACCAAGGACGTTAAAGATCTCTACGATGAAAATTACAAAACCTTAAAGAAAGAAATAGAAGAGGATACCAAAAAATGGAAAAATCTTCCATGCTCATGGATTGGAAGAATCAACATCATCAAAATGTCCATTCTCCCAAAAGCAATTTATAGATTCAATGCAATCCCAATCAAGATACCAAAGACATTCTTCGCAGATCTAGAAAAAATGATGCTGAAATTCATATGGAGGCACAAGAGACCTCGAATAGCTAAAGCAATCTTGTACAACAAAAACAAAGCCGGAGGCATCAGAATACCAGACTTCAGGACATACTACAGGGCAGTTGTAATCAAAACAGCATGGTACTGGTACAGAAACAGATGGATAGACCAATGGAACAGAATTGAAACACCAGAAATCAACCCAAACATCTACAGCCAACTTATATTTGATCAAGGATCTAAAACTAATCCCTGGAGCAAGGACAGTCTATTCAATAAATGGTGCTGGGAAAACTGGATTTCCACGTGCAGAAGCATGAAGCAAGACCCCTACCTTACACCTTACACAAAAATCCACTCAACGTGGATTAAAGACCTAAATCTACGTCCTGACACCATTAAGTTATTAGAGAACATTGGAGAAACCCTTCAAGATATTGGCACAGGCAAAGAATTTCTGGAAAAGACCCGGGAGGCACAGGCAGTCAAAGCCAAAATCAACTATTGGGATTGCATCAAATTGAGAAGTTTCTTTACTGCAAAAGAAACAGTCAGGAGAGTGAAGAGACAACCGACAGAATGGGAAAAAATATTTGCAAACTATGCAACAGATAAAGGGTTAATAACCAGAATCTACAAAGAGATCAAGAAACTCCACAAAAACAAAACCAACAACCCACTTAAGAGATGGGCCAAGGACTTCAATAGACATTTTTCAAAAGAGGAAATCCAAATGGCCAACAGGCACATGAAAAAATGTTCAAGGTCACTAGCAATCAGGGAAATGCAAATCAAAAGCACAATGAGGTTTCACCTCACCCCGGTTAGAATGGCTCACATACAGAAATCTACCAACAACAGATGCTGGCGAGGATGTGGGGAAAAAGGGACACTAACCCACTGTTGGTGGGAATGCAAACTGGTCAAGCCACTATGGAAATCAGTCTGGAGATTCCTCAGAAACCTGAATATAACCCTACCGTTCGACCCAGCCATCCCACTCCTTGGAATTTACCCAAAGGAGTTTAAATTGATAAAGAAAAAAGCGGTCTGCACCCTAATGTTTATTGCAGCACAATTCACAATAGCCAAGACCTGGAACCAACCTAAATGCCCATCAATGGTAGACTGGATAAAGAAATTATGGGATATGTATTCTTTAGAATACTATACCGCAGTAAGAAACAACGAAATCCAGTCATTTGCAACAAAATGGAGGAATCTGGAACACATCATGCTGAGTGAAGTAAGCCAGTCCCAAAGGGACAAATACCATATGTTCTCCCTGATCGGTGACAACTGACTGAACACCAAAAAGGAAACCTCCTGAAGTGAAATGGACACTATGAGAAATGGTGACTTGATCAGCATAGCCCTGACTGCTAATGGACAACTTAATACATTATCCCTCATAGTATTTTTTTTTTTGTCTGTTCTACTTAATATGACTGGTTTAATTCTGTAATTATCACACAGTTATTCTTGAGTGTTGAGAATTAGCTGAAATGTGATCCCTGTTAAACATAAGAGTGGGAATGGGAGAGGGAAGAGATGTGTGATTTGGGGCATGCTCGGGCTGACTTGCCCCAATTGGTGGAGTTGGAGACATGCTAGGGGATTCCAATTCAATCCCATCGGGGTGGCATGTGCCAATGCCATCTCACTATTCCAAGTGATCAATTTCAGTTCACAATTGATCATAATGAAAGGACTAAGAGTCAAGGGGAGCACATAGACAAGTCTAGTATCTGCTAACACTAACCGATAGAATAAATAAGGGGGAGAGTGATCCAGCATGGGAAGTGGGATGCTCAGCGGACTCATAGAGTGGCAGATGTCCTAGGTGGCGCTCTGGCCTCAGAATCAGCCCTAAGGGCACTCGGATCTGGCTGGAAAGCCCATGGGAGTGTTTCAGGCATGGAAAGCCAAGACACTCTGGCAAAGGGATCTCTGTGAGCGAGATCCCAGTGGAGAGAACAGGTCTTCAAAGAGGGAGGTGCCTTTCTCTGAAGGGAGGAGAGAACCTCCACTTTGACTATGACCTTGTCTAGGCAGGATGGGAGTCGGAGAACTCGGGGGGCTTCCATAGCCTTGGAAGCTCGTGGCTGGTGCATAGGGAGATTGCTGATGCCATAAACAGGAGTGTCAATTTGTGGAGTCAACGGCAGGGGTCACTGTGCACTTGCTCCTCATGTAGGATCTCTGTCCTTAGTGTGCTGTACACTGAGGCTTGATGCTATGGCGAGTACTCGAACAGTATATTTCACTTTGTGTTTCTGTGGGGGTGCAAACTGTTGAAATCTTTGCTTAATGTACGCTGAACTGATCTTCTGTTAAAAAAAAAAAAAGAAAAGAAAAGAAACTATCAATTCCCAACTTGACTCTCACTGGGATTAAACATGACAATAGGTCTGATCTGATTTCATCATCATTTAAAAAAAAATCATCTATTATTTTTCACTTTATGTTTCTGTGTGGGAACAAACTGTTGAAATCCTTACTTAAGGTATACTAAGCTGATCTTCTGTATACTAAGATAATCGAAAATGAATCTTGATGTGAATGGAAGGGGAGAGGGAGTGGGAAAGGGGAGGGTGGTGGGTGGGAGGGACGGTATGGGGGGGAAAGCCATTGTAACCCATGAGACGTACTTTGGAAATTTATATTCATTAAATAAAAGATAAAAAAAAAATAAAAAATAAAAAAAAATAAAAAAATAAAAAAAAATAAAAAAAAAAAAAAACAAGTGCTTCTGTGACTTAAAGATTTCTGTCTTCACAACCCTGAGGTGGGCACCATAGGTGGTTGGAAAATAGCAATAAAGGCTGAGCCCAATACCTGAGTTTATAAGAATGTGTCCACTAGGATTGCCTTGGTACTGTAGGCTGCTGGATGAAACTGGGACATTGGTTACTTTTGGATTTCAGATGAACAGTGAAACCCTTTTAGGGGCTGGTGCTGTGGCATAGCAAGTAAAGCTGCCACCTGCAGTGCCAGGGTCCCATATGGGCGTCAATTCAAGACCCAGCTGCAACATAGCAGCTCTCTGCTATGGTCTGGTAAAGCAGTAAAGATGACCCAAGTCTTTGGGCCCCTGAACCCATGTAGGAGACCTGGAAGAAGCTCCTGGCTCCTGGATTTGGATCAGCATAGCTCCAGCTACTGCAACCATCTGGGGAGTGAACCAGGGGATAGAAGACTCTTTCTCTCTTTCTTTCTCTCTCTCTCTCTCTCTCTCTGCCTCTCCTTCTCTCTCTGTGTAACTGACTTTCAAGTAAAATAGCTAAATCTTAAAAAAAGGGACATTTTGGTATCACACAATGTTTAGCTGAAATTTAAATTTAACTGGGCACCTGAATTTTTATTTCCTAAATTTGGCAACTCTTAAAAACTGGTTTACAAGAATCAGGAGCTGAGGGCTGATGCCATGATAAAAATGTGAGTTTTTGAGCAGGCAGAAACCTTGGAAAAGACCTGATACTTAAACAGAGCCCAGGCATCTTATTGACAAGTGGCTTGACTCAGAACTGCTCTTTCTTTCTTCTCCACTTTCCAGTGGTCTGGGGTCTCCCACCTTCTCTTCCTCCACCTTCTTTTGTCTTCTGAAGTAAATTTTCCTTGAATTTGTTCTTGTTTTCTCAGTGTCATCGAGTTCTACTATAAGGAAAACTCTTAAACTTTTTTTTATGTCCACATTCCATTTCTCAGAAAGCATGCAGATATGCATATTACTAATTTAATTTTACATTTTCTTGACTGCATTTATTGTATCACTCTGGGTTCTTAATAGAGAAATTTGAATTAAGTTAACAAGTATAATCTCCCTTAGGTAGTTGATGGCAGATGTTAATCACATCTACAAAATATCTACACAGTGCATCAATAACAGAATTTTGCCAAACTCAGCACAACAGTGCAACTAAGTTGACTAAGTTGAGTTGTTGATTACAATGGTCTCCTTATCAATACTGAATTCATAACATGTCCTTAAACCAAATGTAAGCTTCAAATAAATAACATACCTTCTTACATATCAAATAATACAACTATATTTATAACCAAACACATTTGCTTTTCTTTATCTTATAGTAAAACTTCATTTCCCAGTATTGTAAAAAACACATCATTCCACTCAATTACTGCCACCATATGAGTTTTACCAAATGGGCTAGATCTAAACAATACATTGCGTACCTCAATAAGCTTGTCTAAGTATGTGTGAGGTAAGCTGTACCAAGATTCAAGCTTTCATGTAAGTAATTATGCTAGGATCCAGTGACCTTGGGTAGACTGGGAAAAAGTCTTATAAAAAAGACTCATTGGGTTGTACCTCAGTTGCTACCAAGAAATAAGACTGACAGTTGGTAGGCTTTCCAGAAGCAACATAGTTTGACTCCTCAAATTATTTTACTTGGTAAAAAGGAGATCTGCTGAGCTATAAAATGGACTCAAACACAGAAAGAATTTTGTAGTAGTTCTGAGTTGGGGGTTGTAAAATCACAACTTTTTTTTTGGATTATAAAAGCAGAAAGATACTTTGGTAGCAGAGATATGCCTAGTGAGAAAACACTCTCTTTGGATTTCATGGCTAGCCTTGATAAGATCATAACATAGAAAATATACATGTTCTGGGCTGGCGCCCCAGCTCAATAGGCTAATCCTCCACCTGTGGTGCCGGTACTCTGGATTCTAGTCCCAGTTGCTCCTCTTCCAGTCAAGCTCTCTTCTGTGGCCCCAGAAGGCAGTGGAGGATGGCCCAAGTGCTTGGGCCCTGCACCCACATAAGAGACCAGGAGGAAGCGCCTGGCTCCTGGCTTCAGATCAGTGCAGTGTGCTGGCCACAGTGGCCATTTGGGGAGTGAACCAATGGAAAAGGAAGACCTTTCTCTCTGTCTCTCTCTCTCTCTCTCACTGTCTAACTCTGCCTGTCAAAAAATAAATAAATAAAATATACATGTGCTTGAGAAAAAAAAAAATTGTCTATGGCAACTAAATATATACCATTTGAAAAATCTGGGTGTGCTCGTGGGTACTAGTAAGGACTGGGTATGGAACTATGCTGTGTCAAGGGCCTATGAGGACAGAGATGTATTCTGTCAGACCTACTAAGTTTGAAAGAAGAGTAGCAGTAGCAGCAACAATAAATGGAAAGGTGCATCAAAGCTCAGGCTACAACATTCTCAGAAGGCACAACTAAACTGACAAAAAATGGGCCTCACCTCCCTCTTGTATTAGTGATTACATAGAGACTACCATATAACTGTCAGAGAAAGTTAAAAAAAAGTTGAATCTTGCTCATGGATGGTTGGCTTAGTATGTTAATATCAGTTGAAAGTATATGGTTAACAGTAGTACCCTGTTAAGGGACTTGTAAGGTAGTGGTATAAGCAAAGCTCTGAGTACTATATCTGTCTACTTTATGGAGAAAAAATCGTCAAAAACATTGGTAATTATAGTTTCTCATATACATCATGAGTTTACCTGGTTGATCAGAAGACTGAAGATTTCTAGCATGGATTTTTGAGGAGGTATGAAATGTGCCTAGTAGAGTGGCTAAAATGGGTGATCTTTATATTGCTTACTAATAATAACTAGATAGCAACTATGAAAGAAGAAATAGTAAGCACCCATGTAGACAGAATGACATGGGCCATTGATTTCAACATGCCTCTGCCACTGCCCAGTCCCATTTATTACACAGGGGACACAAAAATACAGTAATCATGGTTGCACAAATGGAAAGTGATCATAGACTTATTAAATATGGATCCATTAGCATGGGTTTCCACTCAATATTGCTGGCCCAGGTATTGCCAGTGGTGTTTGGGCAATCTACCAACCAAAGAGACTAACATGGACTATGCTTCACAAATTTATGAGGTGATCATCAAGGTACTTGATTGAATACTGATTAATTTGATTGGAATCTCTCTATATATATTAAATACAAGTTTGTCTTTCTTCCTTCAGGTCCTCAGTCATCACCACTATTTGAAGAGTCACTGAGTTTTATACACAGAAATGAGATTATAAATACAATGAGATTATGTATATAATTTTCTATGAATATAAATCTCATTTTACTTCAAATAGCATGAGCAGGTGACTAAATAATGACATCCACTCTTTCTTTTTTTTTAACTTTTATTTAATGAATATAAATTTCCAAAGTACGGCTTATGGATTACAATGGCTTCCCCCCCATAATGTCCCTCCCACCCGCAACCCTCCCCTTTCCCATTCCCTCTCCCCTTCCATTCACATGAGGATTCATTTTCAATTCTCTTTATATACAGAAGATCAGTTTAGCATACATTAAGTAAAGATTTCAACAGTTTGCTCCCACACAGAAACATAAAGTGAAATATAATAGATGATTTTTTAAATGATGATGAAATCAGATCAGACCTATTGTCATGTTTAATCCCAGCGAGAGTCAAGTTGGGAATTGATAATTTCTTCTCTTTTTTTAACAGAAGATCAGTTTAGTATACATTAAGTAAAGATTTCAACAGTTTGCACCCCCATAGAAACACAAAGTGAAATATACTGTTTGAGTACTCGTTATAGCATTAAGCCTCAATGTACAGCACACTAAGGACAGAGATCCTACATGAGGAGTAAGTGCACAGTGACTCCTGTTGTTGACTTTACCAATTGACACTCCTGTCTATGGCATCAGTAATCTGCCTATGCTCCAGTCATGAGTTTCCAAGGCTATGGAAGCCCCTTGAGTTCTCCGACTCTTATCTTGTTTAGACAAGGTCATAGTCAAAGTGGAGGTTCTCTCTTCCGTTCAGAGAAAGGTACCTCCTTCTTTGAAGACCTGTTCTTTCCACTGGGATCTCACTCACAGAGATCTTTCATTTAGGTGTGTTTTTTTTTTTTCCAGAGTGTCTTGGTTTTCCATGCCTGAAATACTCTCATGGGCTTTTCAGCCAGATCCGAATGCCTTAAGGGCTGATTCTGAGGCCAGAGTGCTGTTTAGGACATCCGCCATTCTATGAGTCTGCTGAGTATCTCACTTCCCATGTTGGATCACTCTCCCCTTTATTTATTCTATCGGTTAGTTTTAGCAGGTACTAGACTTGTTTATGTGCTCCCTTTGACTCTTAGTCCCTTCATTATGATCAATTGTGAACTGAAATTGATCACTTGGACTAGTGAGATGGCATTGGTACATGCCACCTTGATGGGATTAAATTGGAGTCCCCTGGTATGTTTCTAACTCTACCATTTGGGGCAAGTCAGCTTGAGCATGTCCCAAATTGTACATCTCTTCCCTCTCTTATTCCCACTCTTATGTTTAACAGGGATCACATTTCAGTTAAATTTCAACACTTAAAATAACTGTGTATTAAGTACAGAATTAAACCAGTCATATTAAGTAGAACAGACAAAAAAAAACTACTAAGAGGGATAATGTATTAAGTTGTTCATTAACAGCCAGGGCTATGCTGATCAAGTCACCGTTTCTCACAGTGTCCATTTCACTTCAACAGGTTTCCTTTTTGGTGTTCAGTCAGTTGTCACCAATCAGGGAGAACATATGGTATTTGTCCCTTTGGGACTGGCTTATTTCACTCAGCATGATGTGTTCCAGATTCCTCCATTTTGTTGCAAATGACTGGATTTCGTTGTTTCTTACTGCAGTATAGTATTCTAAAGAGTACATATCCCATAATTTCTTTATCCAGTCTACCGTTGATGGGCATTTAGGTTGGTTCCAGGTCTTGGCTATTGTGAATTGTGCTGCAATAAACATTAGGCTGCAGACCGCTTTTTTGTTTGCAAATTTAAATTCCTTTGGGTAAATTCCAAGGAGTGGGATGGCTGGGTCGAACGGTAGGGTTATCTTCAGGTTTCTGAGGAATCTCCAGACTGAATTCCATAGTGGCTTGACCAGTTTGCATTCCCACCAACAGTGGGTTAGTGTCCCTTTTCCCCCACATCCTCGCCAGCATCTGTTGTTGGTAGATTTCTGTATGTGAGCCATTCTAACCGGGTGAGGTGAAACCTCATTGTGGTTTTGATTTGCATTTCCCTGATTGCTAGTGACCTTGAACATTTTTTCATGTGCCTATTGGCCATTTGGATTCCCTCTTTTGAAAAATGTCTATTGAGGTCCTTGGCCCATCTCTTAAGTGGGTTGTTGGTTTTGTCTTTGTGAAGTTTCTTGATCTCTTTGTAGATTTTGGTTATTAACCCTTTATCTGTTGCATAGTTTGCAAATATTTTTTCCCATTCTGTCGGTTGTCTCTTCACTCTCCTGACTGTTTCTTTTGCAGTACAGAAACTTCTCAATTTGATGCAATCCCAATAGTTGATTTTGTCTTTGACTGCCTGTGCCTCCCGGGTCTTTTCCAGAAATTCTTTGCCTGTGCCAATATCTTGAAGGGTTTCTCCAATGTTCTCTAATAACTTGATGGTGTCAGGTTGTAGATTTAGGTCTTTAATCCATGTTGAGTGAATTTTTGTGTAAGGTGAAAGGTAGGGGTCTTGGAAATCCAGTTTCCCAGCACCATTTATTGAATAGACTGTCCTTGCTCCAGGAATTGGTTTTAGATCCTTGATCAAATATAAGTTGGCTGTAGATGTTTGGGTTGATTTCTGGTGTTTCAATTCTGTTCCATTGGTCTATACATCTGTTTCTGTACCAGTACCATGCTGTTTTGATTACAACTGCCCTGTAGTATGTCCTGAAATCTGGTATTGTGATGCCTCCGGCTTTGTTTTTGTTGTACAAGATTGCTTTAGCTATTCGAGGTCTCTTGTGCCTCCATATGAATTTCAGCACTATTTTTTCCAGATCTGAGAAGAAGGTCTTCCAACTTTTCCCCATTCAAGAGGATGTTGACTGTGGGTTTTTCATAGATTGCTTTGATTGTATTGAGGAATGTTCCTTCCAAACCCAGTTTGCTTAGAGTTTGCATCATGAACGGGTGTTGTATTTTATCAAATGCTTTCTCGGCATCTATTGAGATAATCATATGGTTTTTCTTCTGCAGTCTGTTAATGTGGTGTATCACATTGAAAGTCTTGCGCACATTAAACCATCCCTGCATACCAGGGATAAATCCCACTTGGTCTGGGTGGATGATCTTTCTGATGTGTTGTTGCATTCTATTGGCAAGAATTTTATTGAGGATTTTTGCATCTATGTTCATCAGGGGTATTGGTCTGTAATTCTCTTTCAATGCTGCATCTTTTCCCGGCTTAGGAACTAAGGTGATGCTGGCTTCATAGAAAGAATTTGGGAGGATTCCCTCTTCTTCGATTGTTCTGAATAGTTTGAGAAGAACTGGACTCAGTTCTTCTTTAAATGTCTGGTAGAATTCAGCAGTGAATCCATCTGGTCCTGGGATTTTCTTTGTTGGGAGGGCCTTTATTACTGTTTCAATTTCTGTCTCAGTTATGGGTCTGTTTAGGTTTTCGATGTCTTCCTGGTTCAATTTAGGTAGGTTGCATGTGTCCAGGAATCTATCCATTTCTGATAGGTTTCCCTGTTTGCTGGCATACAAGTCCTTGTAGTAATTTCTGATGATTCTTTTTATTTCTGTGGTGTCTGTTGTTACGTTTGCTTTTTCATCTCTGATTTTATTGATTAGGGTCTTTTCTTTTTTTAGTTAGTTGGGCCAATGGTGTGTCAATTTTGTTTATTTTTTCAAAAAACCAGCTCCTCATGTGGCTGATTTTTTGTAATGTTTTTTTTTTTGATTCATTCCTGTTGATTTCTTTTCTGATTTTAATTATTTCTCTTCTCCTACTAGATTTGGGTCTGGTTTGCTGTAGGTTTTCTAGATCCTTAAGGTGAATTGAAAGCTCATCTATTTGGTGCCTTTCCAATTTCTTGATGTAGGCACCTATTGATGTAAACTTTCCTTTTAACACTGCTTTTGCTGTGTCCCATAAGTTTTGGTATGTTGTGCTGTCATCCTCATTTACTTCCAGAAAATTTTTGATTTCTCTTTTAATTTCTTCTATGACCCATTTTTCATTCAGGAGCATGTTGTTCAATCTCCATGTGTTTGCATATGTTCTAGGGACTCCTGAGTTGCTAATTTCCAACTTCATTCCTTTATGGTCTGAGAAGCTGCATGGTATGATTCTAATTCTTTTGAATTTGCTGAGACTTGCTTTATGCCCTGTACGTGGTCAATCCTAGAGAAGGTTCCATGTACTGCTGAGAAGAATGTAAAATCTTTAGCTGTAGGATTGAAAGTTCTGTATATATCTGTTAGATCCATTTGGGCTATAGTGTCGTTTAAATCTACTGTATCCTTGTTGATCTTCTGTCCTGTTGATCTGTCTATTTCTGAGAGTGGAGTATTGAAGTCCCCCAGTACTTCTAAGTCTCCCTTTTGTCCCTTAACAAACCTTTTAAATAAACCGGTGCCCTGTAATTAGGTGCATATACATTGATAATTGTTATATCTTCCTGTTGTATTGATCCCTTAATCATTATATAGTGTCCCTCTTTTTCTCTCTTAACAGTTATTGTGGTAAAGTTTATGTTGTCCGATATTAAGATGGCTACGCTCGCTCTTTTTTCATTTCTGTTGGCATGGTATATCTTTTTCCAGCCTTTCACTTTCAGTCTGTATGGATATTTGTTGGAAAGATGCGTTTCTTGTAAGCAGCAAATAGATGGGTTTTGTGCCTTAACCCAGTCAGCCAATCTGTGTCTTTTAACTGGACAGTTCAGGTCATTAACGTTCAATGTGACTAATGATAAGTGGTAACTTTGCCCTGCCATTTGCCAATGATAAGTTCTAATATATGCTTTGAATTCATTGTGATCTTTTGCTGTGAGGTGTCCTTCCTTTACCTTCTTTCATATTGATGACCGTGTTTCTGTGTTTCTGTGTGTAACACATCTTTAAGCATCTTTTGCAGGGCTGGACGAGTGGCAACAAATTCTTTCAATTTCTGTTTGCTATGAAAAGTCTTTATTTCACCTTCATTCACAAATGATAGCTTATCAGGATATAATATTCTGGGCTGGCAGTTTTTCTCTCTTAGTACCTGGGCTATATCTCGCCATTCCCTCCTAGCTTGTAGGGTTTCTGATGAGAAGTCAGCTGTGAGTCTGATTGGAGAGCCTCTGAGAGCAATCTGACATTTCTCTCTTGCACATTTTAGGATCTTTTCTTTATGTTTCACTGTGGAGAGTTTAATTACAACGTGTCGTGGTGAGGATCTCTTTTGGTCGTGTTTATTAGGGGTTCTGTGAGCTTCCTGTACTAGGATGTCTCTGTCCTTCTCCAAACCTGGGAAATTTTCTGCTAATATCTCACTAAAAAGGCCTTCTAATCCTTTCTCCCTCTCCATGTCTTCAGGAACTCCTAGAACCCGAATGTTGGGTTTTTTAATAGTATCCTGAAGATTCCGGACAATATGTTTTAGATTTCTAATTTCCTCTTCTTGTCTTCGGTCTGACTATTGTATGCTTTCCTGTTCTCTGTCTTCTAAGTCTGATATTCTCTCTTCTGCTTCACCCATTCTGTTTGTAAGGCTCTCTAGTGTGTTTTTCATTTGATCTATTGAATTCTTCACTTCATTATGATTTCTCGTCACTCTCACAGTTTCCTGTTGTACTAGTTGTTTCATTTTATTTTGATTCCTCCTTAATATTTCATTTTCACGAGAGAGATTTTCTATCTTGTCCATTAAGGATTTCTGTAGTTCAAGAATTTGTTTTTGAGAACTTCTTAATGTTCTTATCAATTTTTTGAGATCTGCTTCTTGCATTTCTTCTATGTCATCATCTTCATAATCTTGAATTGGGGTGTCTTTTTCATTTGAGGGAGTCATGGTGACTTCCTTGCTTTTATTGCCTCAGTTTTTGCGTTTGTTATTTGGCATATTGGAGATATTTGGTTTCTTCCCTGTGGTGCTTTTTCTTGTTATACTATGATTCTAGATTAACTGGACTGTCTGTTTTTGAGGGAGCCTTAGAGGCTTGAGATGGGTGTGGCCTGAGAGCTCTGTTTGGTGTGCCAAAGGTGACACTCCCAGGTTAGGCGTGGTAGGTCTCTCTCTCTCTTTCTTTTTTTTGATTCAAAAGGGAAGTAATTCCACACAGCTGAACAAAGTTGGAGGTAGTTAGCAGGCAATTGATATACCCACAGGAGCCAGAGATCGGAAGCTCTTTCCCAAGGACCACACAGGGAATCTGTTCTGCCCTCAGGGTGGGCTCAGATTCTCCTTCGGTCTCCCACTGGGTTGCCAAAGTTACAGAATTGTAGCATCTCGGGAGAGTGCTCATGTGAATTCTGTGAGTTCTCTCCCCCACCGTCTCTTTTTTCACAGTCTCAGTTCAGTAGCACCACAAATTTACTAGGTCCTAATCTCCTGTTAATTCGCCCCGCCCAGAGTCAGGTTTTTCTGCTGGGCTCAGGGCCGGTGCAGACCTGAGGTCACTCTGCTTATGATGTATGTCCAAGATGGCACCTGCTCTTTGTCTTGCTCGCCCTTGGGAGGTGAGCAGAGAGAGAGAAACACGTGTCTGTACCAGTCACCTTTTTTTTTCTCTCTCTCTCTCTCTCTTCCAGTTATCCTGGTGAACTCCCCCCCGCCCCAGGGGTCATTCCCTCTAGTCTCCTCTTTCCGCTTGCCTGCCGGTGTTTCAGGCTACTGTGGTTCGGCTCACCTCGCGTTCCAGCACTGGTGTGTTGAGTCTGCCGCTGGTGTCCCGAACTGTGGGCTCCCACGCTCTCCACGCAGTTCCACTATGAATCACGCATTCCCAAAGAGTTTCTTCTGCTGTTTCTTCCCCTACTCTTCCTTGAACCTGCAGTATCTCCACTTTTATTAAACTGTCTCTCCCCGGACTATCAGTGTGCTCCCTTCCTACTCCGCCATCTTGCCCGCGACATCCACTCTTTCTATCATATATGCCACCACCCAGAATTTGTCATCCTGATAGAGCATCGACATGAATTCAGATGACATGGTTCTGTGAGATTGAAGGGTGGCATCATCATGTGGGTCACTCTATATCTTTGAAATTAATGGATTATCAAGATACTGACAGGTTATTATGTAAGGCATTGGTCCATGAAATAAGAATGCATGAAGGAGTATCTGCTTATCATCATCACTACTACATGGCATTTTGTTCTGCTGTCCAAAATTTTAATTTGTGTGGCCTAGATGTTCTCAATCCTAAAGGAGTAATGCTTCTACAGGGAAGAGTGTAGGAGTTCAATGAATTTTAATGTATGGCTGCTGCCACATCACTTTGAGCCCCCTTTTGTCTCAAAAGACCTACTGACAAGAAAAAGCCCATATCCTGGCAAAATTCAAAGACTCTCAGCATGTAATGGGTGGTGAAAATATTTTTCCTGTCATGAGTTTTTGTATATTTATGGGCCAAAAAACTTTATTATCTTAAAAATCAGCTTGTTACAGATTTATGAAATTCTGAGTCCTCCCTGTGGTTGACTAGTTAGAACATACCAAATGACTTCACAGGCCTTGTAGGGCAAAAATGTATGTTTGGAGCTATGGTTGCACACTAGAATGACTACTGCTTTTCCAAAGTCCACTTATAAGTTATGTGTGCTAATACATCAGACACTTCCTTAGTAAGACATGGTAAGTAAGCAGATCAAAAAACTTAGTGATGTGGGTTGTAACATAATAGATTAACTTATACAAATTCACATTTCATTGTATCGATGGAACAAACCAGGAATTAAAAATATTTTTGCTATAAGGTTTTTGAGTCATGTAATTTCTGTTATGACTTGCCAACACTGTTTTGTTAGTGTGAAACTGAATGTACACAAAGTAAATATGAACTGATATGGTAGAATTTATCCCAACTGATACTTGTGCTATATGAATAGGTTCACTATAATACTATAAAGGCAATAGTACATAGGTAATGCCATAGATTTCTCAAGAAGGTACCTTTTGTTAATGTTTAGAGTGTAATCTAAATTATTGCTATAAATATGATTTCTTTCTGTGCCAACTAAAATTAGTAATTTAATTCATTTAGTGCCCACTTGTTGAACACTATATATTTGTTATATTCAGTGGCAATCACTGGGAATATCATCTTAAAGGATTCAAAAGGATATTTCTAAATAATCCTCAGATCTTACACTACCGTAAAGATGACCACCATAAATTCAGTGATCTCTGGGGGTTGCTGCTGAGGCATAGAAGGCTAAGCCTCTGCCTGCAGCACCGACATCCCATATGGATGCTGGTTCACATCCTGGCTGTTCCTTTTCTGACCCATCTGTCTGCTTGTGGACTGGGAAAGCAGTAGAATATGGCCTAAGTGGTTGGGCTCCTGCACCTATGTGGGAGATGCAGAACAAGCTCTTGACTCCTGGCTTTGGACCTACTCAGCTCTGGCTGTTGTGGCCATTGGAGGAGTGAATCAGAGGGAGGAAGACCTCTCTCGATCACTCTCTGTAAATATACCTCTCAAATAAATAAAATCTTTAAAAAAAGTTCTCTGAAGGAAACTTTAGGTTTCCATGGGAATAACTAATAAAAGGAAATTTGTGCTAGGCAATATCATTTTCTAGGTAACAAAATTCTGATAAGTAGAAGAATAAAGTGACTAGCACAAGGGAATGGCATATTATATAAAAATAGAGGAGGATGAGTGAAGACTCAGCAAATAAAGGGCAAATAGTGCTTTTTGGAAACACTAATGGATGATTTATTTGAAGATGAAAAAACTTGACATGAGTAGGAAACATCATGATATAATCCAAGTTCAAATGTTATGAGAACAGGACAAATTTCAAGATATTTAACAAGTAAAACAAAAGGAGTATTGTTGCATTAGGTATGGAATTTTGAGGGAGAGATAAGTCCCAAGATAAGTCCTAAGTCTGAGGATTCTAGCTTGTGAAGCCAGTTCAATGGGAAATCATTAATGACTAAGGATAATTTGTGTTCAGTTTAAACATTTTAAGTTTTTAAGGTCTAAGAGTCAAAGGGATCATATAAACAAGAATAGTGTCCGCAAAAAAGGGAGAGAATGATCCAACATGGGAAGCGGGATACACAGCAGACTCATAGAATGTCAGATGTCCTAAACAGCACTCTGGCCTCAGAATCAGCCCTTAAGGCATTCGGATCTGGCTGAAGAGCCCATGAGAGTATTTTAGGCATGGAAAGCCAAGACACTCTGGCAAAAAAAAAAAAAAAAAAAAACCTAAATGAAAGGTCTCTGTGAGTGAGATCCCAGTGGAAAGAACGGGTCATCAAAGAAGGAGGTACCTTTCTCTGAAGGGAGGAGAGAAGTTCCACTTTGACTATGACCTTGTCTAAATAAGTTTAGATACCTTAAATACAAAAATGCCTCTAAGAGATAATTAGAAAAATGAAATTAAAAATTTGTTTTGTGCATGAAATTTGAAATTCCTGCTTGTTTCTTCAAGATATCCACTTTGAAACTCCTGCTGCCTGAAGAGCCCTCATGCATGAAACTAAAATGAAGCATCTGAATATAAGGCTGGGTTGTACATACAGATTGGGGAACCTTTGGTGTACAGAGTTAAAGTCACAGGACCAAAAGACTGAGAATTGCATAGTTTCCCCATTCCAGCACTGGGGAAATCCCACAGTTGATACTTTGGAGGAATATATTACCTTGAGAAAATGACCCAGAGGGAACAAAAAAAGATAATTGATGGATTAAATAAGCTAAACTGAAAAGAGTTTCTTAATGAATCAGGTGTTTAAGAATGTCTTATATTATTGAGAACTCAAGCACGGTGAGGATGAGGAATGTCCACTGCACACTATGTATTCAATAGTGATTATAGCAATTATTCCATGTGAAAAACAGAACATATGTGAGATGGAATTGGATTTCTTTGTCTTTAGGTTTGATAATTAATGGAAACAATCAGAATAGTTAAGTATTAAGATAGTTAACTCTAAGAAGAAGGAAGAAATAAAGCTTTGTTTAAAATATGTTAAGCAGAAAATTATGTGTTCATTTGCTTATTTTGATTTCTACATGAACTTTTTGAAGATTTATTATTTATTTGAAAGACACAGTTACTGAGAGACACAGGCAGAGATAAAGAAGTCTTCCATGAACTGTTTCACTCGCCAAATGACTGCAATGGCTGGATATGGGCCAATACAAAGCCAGGAAACTGGAGAGTCTGCCAGGTCTCCCACATGGGTGCAGGGGCCCAAGGACTTGGACATCTTCTACCGCTTTCGCAGGCCATAGCAGAGAACTATATCAGAGTTAAAATGTAATGAGATGAGAAAAGAATCCCTGAAAACTAGGGAATGAGATGAAATGGGAGTACTTCACAGAAAGTTTTTTCTATGTATTTATGAAAAGTGAGAATAGTTAAAGAAAAATAATATTGTGGTATATATACATACAAAATAGTACATCTGAAAATTACATTTTATTTTTTCTTCTTGTTGAATTATTTAATTAATGTAGGATTAATCTTACAAGTATAAAATAAATGGAAAGTAGATCATCATAATAATGCAAAGAAAGAATAAGAAAGGGAGGGCAAGGGAGTGTGGAATCACATTCAGGAGGGAGATTAGGTTGGGAAGTATAACTATGCTCCTAAATCTCTATATATAAAATACATAAACTTTGTTCACTTGAATAATATATTTTAAAAGGAGCTATTTTAAATATAACTTGGGACTGAAGAAATGATTTAAATGTTGTAGAAGAAATACATTTTAGACATTTCAAAATAGTGCAATTCACAACTATGTGATGACAAGATGGATGAGATGAATCCCTGTTTATTCCCATTGTGCTTTATTTGAATGAAAAGCATTTTTTAGTTAACAACATAGAATGAGTCCTGCTTCTCTGAATTGAAGTCACAACCCCTGTTGGGATTATGTGAAAAGTGAGTTTTTCCTACTGCCTATGATTAGCTATGCCCTTAGTTACTGAGAGAAGCTGGAAATATGAATGCCAACAAGTATCCATGCTCTTTATTTTTTTTTTTCAAATTAAAGAGACTACATGTACATTTGAATCCCAAAACTCAAGTACTAGAACTAGGTTACATTCCTTCAAACTCTAGTAAATTATTCCATGTGGTTTCCCATATAATATATAGTCATTATAAATAATGCCATAAAACAACAACTTAGAAAAAAATCCCAAGACAGTTTTAAATATATAGGACATTCTTCATGTTAATTATTGCCAAAAATGCAGTGTATCTGTTATTAAGAGATTTTTTCTACAATTATCCAATAGGTTCTGGATTATTCCTTAGAGGTCACTGAATCAATTCAAATGAAACCTTATAATACATTTCAGGGAATGCTTAGTACATGGGAAGACTAATGAGGAACTGATAGAATTAAGGGAGACTTGGGGCTGGTGCTGTGATGCAGTGGGTTAAAGCCCTGGCTTGAAGTGCTGGCATCCAGTATGGGCACCAGTTCTAGTCCTGGCTTCTCCTCTTCCTACCCAGCTCTCTGCTATGGCCTGGGAAAGCAGTAGAAGACAGCCCAAGTCTTTGGGCCCCTGCACCCACATGGGATACCCAGAGGAACTTCCTGGCTCCTGGCTTCAGATCGGCACTTCTCTGGCAGTTGCAGCCATCTGGGGAGTGAACTATCAGATGGAAGACCTCTCTCTCTCTCTCTCTCTCTCTCTCTCTCTCTCTCTCTTTCTCTCTCTCTGCCTCTCCTCTCTCTGTGTAACTCTGACTTTCAAATAAATAAATAAAATAAATCTTTAAAAAAAGAATTAAGGGAGAGTCTAAAAGCAGACCTTGGAAACCTCATGTACTAAAGTGTAAGAAAAGATTTTAACAACAGGGACTGGGATCCAAGCAATTTCTATTTATGGTCCTCACATGATAAGGAGACTGGATCACAGCCCATCTCTACACAGAGAATTGTTCTTGATCAACCTTGCTTGAAGCCCTGAGATGGGGTAACAGCTAATGATGCAAGGGAAAACAAAGCTCCATATTAACAAATGAAAATGGAAAGTGCAGAAAGAGGAAAAACAAACTCCACTCTCTTCATTAAAAATGAAAGTTTGGGATGGATATGTAATTCCAAGATGTCATTGAGAAGAGGACTAGGAATAAAAAAAAAACTTGCATGATTAATACAATACCTTCTAAAAAAGCAGCTTTATTTTTTTTGTTTGGTTCATATTTAGATTCTTGATGCTTTAGCAAGAGTTATGCATATAATCAAAGCCTGAGATCAATTTTTCCAGCTGTGATAAATTGCTGAGAAATGCAATGTGATGGTATTTCTCAGCTTTTATTAGACTTATACTTCAAAGTTTTCCAAGAGAAAAGTAATCTCTACTTTTTTTCCTGGGAAGTAGGTTTATAAGAGAAATAAAATATAAATTCTAGGTTATTTTATTATTTTCTTTTTGTAAAGATTTAATTATTTGAAAGAGTTACTGAGCATGGTAGAGCCAGAGAGAGAGAGAGAGAGAGACAGAGAGAGAGGTCTTCTATCTGCTGGTCCATTCCGCAAGTGACTGCAACAGCCAGAGCTGAGCTGATCTGATGCCAGAAGCCAGAAGCTTCTTTAGGGTCTCCCACATGGGTGCAGGGGCTCAAGGACTTGAGCCATCTTCTACTGCTTTCCCAGGCCATAGCAGAGAGCTGATTCAGAAACAGAGCAGCCGGGACTTGAATTGGCACACACAAGTGATGCTGGTGCTCCAGGCAGCAGCTTTAACCCACAGGCCCCAGGTTATTTTCAATATGTAGGTACTTAACCCATTAAAATCCAAATGAAAATATACCTTGATGATTCTCATATTCAAAACTTTGGAAAGTTTGGAAGTGTTAGTGTTCTTCTAAATATTAACTCTTGCATTCTGATTTAAAACATTGGTGACTCAATTTGCATTGTCATATACAGGATATTGTGGACATGTTCCTATGTCTGTCTAATATGTGTGTGGCCATGAGGATTGTCTTTCTCATAGCAATAAAAAATAAGTGAAACTGTTCCTATACTTATGGTGCTTCCTCCCACTTTCAATAGCTTACTTATGTCCATGTCCATGAAATGTTTTCTCTAATAATCAAAGAAAGCTCTTAACTTTGTGGCTATAACTCTGTCTTAAAGTGTTAGGCATCTACTTTTGACATACCTACAGAAGTAATAATTTAAAAACCTGTTCAATGGGATTTTGAGTAAAAACATGTTAAACTAATAGCAACTGTGTTACTGTATGAAAGTCTTTCTAGAGTTTATCCACTTGGAGATTTTGGCATCTTATTACACACTAGATTTTCCTATAATTAGCTACAATTAGAATAAATTACCATTTATTATAGACACTACTTTAAGAAGTTATGTTAGGGGCCAGCATTGTGGCATAGAAGCCTCCACCTGCAATGCCAGAACCCTGTATGGGCACTGGTTCAAGTTCCAGCTGCTCCTCTTCCAATCCAGCTCTCTGGTATGGCCTGGGAAAACAGTGAAAGACAGCCCAAATGCTTGGGCCCCTAGACCAGCATGTGAGACTAAGAAGAAGCTCCTGGTTCCTTGTTCCTGGCTTCAGATCAGCTCAGCTCCAGCTGTAACAGCCAAATAGGGAGTGAACCAGTGGATGGAAGATCTTTCTCTCTGTCACTGCCTCTCCCTGCCTGTAACTCTATCTCTCAAATAAATAAATAAAAATCTTTTAAAAAGTTATGCTATAGAGGCAGTTAACCTTTCCAAATCCTTTTATTACTAATTGTAAATGCTATAGCTCTCATCTCATTAGCATCGAGTGCTGAAATATTTTGAAGATGAAAATCACAGAAGTAAAAAAAAAATCATTATTTCTTTTTGACAAACTTGATGGGAAATGGCTGACATAGAAGGCCAAGATAATGGAAAAGTGACTCATTTCAATAGAAACGTATTTGCTGGCCAGCGCTGTGGCACACTAGGCTAATCCTCCACCTGCAGTGCTGGCACCCCGGGTTCTAGTCCTGGTTGGGGCGCCAGATTCTGTCCTGGTTGCTCATCCTCTTCCAGTCCAGCTCTCTGCTGTGTCCTGGGAGTACAGCAGAGGATGGCCCAAGTACTTGGGCCCTGCACCCACATAGGAGACCAGGAGTAGGCACCTGGCTCCTGGCTTCGGATCTGCACAACACACCGGCTGTGACAGTCATTTGGGGAGTGAACCAACAGAAGGAAGACCTTTCTCTCTGTCTCTCTCTCTCTTTCACTGTCTAACTCTACCTGTTCAGAAACAAAACAGAAAAAAAACTTATTTGCTGTTACATCAACTAATTATCATTGCTCATTTTGAAAGAATATGATTCCTGCATTCTAATTTCCTGCTTAGTTGTTTGATTACTTCCTATATAAATTTTAAAATCTATTAAAATCATTTCTATTAACTTTTAATGCTCTTTTAAGATTTATTTATTCATTTGAAAGAGTTGCACTAACAGAGGAAGTGGGGATGGGAGAGGGAAAGAGAAACAGACAAAGTTTTCATCCAATGGTTCACTCACCAGAAGGCTGAAGTGACTGAGACTGGGCAAGGCCAAAGCCTGGAAACCGAACATATTTCTGGGTATCTCACATGAGGTGCAGGGGCCTGAACAGTTTAAACACCATCTGATGCTCTTCCCAGGCCATTATCATGGAGTTGGATTGGAAGTGGAGTAGCTGGAACACAAGTTGGCACTATATATGATGCTGACATGCCAGGTGGCACCTTTACCTGCTGTGCCACAATGCTGGCCCCTACCTCACTTTCACTCAGTTTTTTCAAAAGATGCATTTACTTGCTTGTAGAAGATACTACCTAAATGTTCACAGGGGAGCACACTCCCGTGGAATAGGACATGGCTGCAGTGGTACACCCTCAAAATATAATGCACTGCCAGAGGCAGAAAGGGGCGAATGGGCTTTAATGGAGACCTAGTGTTTTCAGGAACTTTCCATAACATCTGAATTGACCTGTCTGTGAAGATAGACATCACTGTTCTGTTCTCTGTCAAGGATCACTGCACGGGATTCCTTTCCCACAATAAAGTTGATGTACAATCCTGCCTACATACTTGCTAGCTTGTAGAATTCCTCGTACCCTCTAATAAGAAGCACTGGCTGAGAGCTATCCAGTGGCACACTCTTCTGATGGAGGCTCCCATGTCTTGTCTCTTCTTAGTCATTTTGTGACACTGTTTATTTGAAAGCCAGAATGACAGTATCAATTTGTTCACAACTTACCTTTTTAATAATGAATTCATGTCACATTTTTGAGATTACAGAAGTATAACTGCTACTTGGAACTAAGTAAAGAATGAAATTAGTGGTGAAGATATAACTTCTGTGGCACCTATGTAAAAATGTTAATAATTTGTCCATTTTTTTTTTGGACAGGCAGAGAGGACAGTGAGAGAGAGAGACAGAGAGAAAGGTTTCCTTTGCTGTTGGTTCACCCTCCAATGGCCGCCATGGCTGGTGCGCTGCGGCCGGTGCACCGCGCTGATCCTAAGGCAGGCAGGAGCCAGGTACTTCTCCTGGTCTCCCATGGGGTGCAGGGCCCAAGCACCTGGGCCATCCTCCACTGCACTCCGGGCCACAGCAGAGAGCTGGACTGGAAGAGGGGCAACCGGGACAGAATCTGGCGCCCCGACCGGGACTAGAACCCGGTGTGCTGGCGCCGCAAGGCGGAGGATTAGCCTAGTGAGCTGCGGCGCCGGCCCTAATTTGTCCATTTTTGCTATCAACCTCTAAATATTTCTGTGCAACATATAAAGCTGTTTTAACATCTAGTAAGTAGGGGGAGCAGCAAGACGGCGGAATAGGAAGGGAGCACACTGATAGTCTGGGGAGAGACAGTTTAATAAAAGTGGAGATACTGCAGGTTCAAGGAAGAGTAGGGGAAGAAACAGCAGAAGAAACGTCCAGAACGCGTGATTCACAATGGACATGCGTGGAGAGAGTGGGAGCCCACAGTTTGGGACACCAGCGGCAGACTCAACACACCAGCGCTGGAACGCGAGGTGAGCCGAACCTCAGTAGCCCAAGACACAGGCAGGCAAGCGGAAAGAGGAGACTAGAGGGAACGACCCCGGGGGGAAAGTTCACCAGGCTAACTAGAAGAGAGAGTGAAAAAAAAAGTGACCAATGCGGACACGGGTTTCTCTCTCTCTGCTCACCTCTCAAAGGCAACAAGACAAAGAGCAGGCACCATCTTGGACATATGTCATAAGCAGAGCGACCTCAGGTCTGCACCGGCCCTGAGCCTAGCAGAAAAACCTGACTCTGGGTGGGGCGAATTAACAGGAGATTAGGACCTAGTGAATTTGTGGTGCTACTGAACTGAGACTGTGAAAAAAGAGACGGTGGGGGAGAGAACTCACGGAATTCACGTGAGTACTCTCCAGAGACACTACAATTCTGTAACTTTGGCAACCCAGTGGGAGACTGAAGGAGAATTTGAGCCCACTCTAAGGGCAGAACAGATTCCCTGTGTGGTTCTTGGGAAAGAGCTTCCGATCTCTGGCTCCTGCAGGTGTATCATTTGTCTGCTAACTACTTCCAACTTCGTTCAGCTGTGCGGAATTACTTCCCTTTTGAATCAAAAATGAAAGAGAGAGAGAGAGAGAGATCTATCACGCCTAACCTGGGAGTGTCACCTTTGGCACACCAAACAGAGCTCTCAGGCCACACCCATCTCAAGCCTCTAAGGCTCCCTCAAAAACAGACAGTCCACTTAATCTAGAGTCATAGTATAACAAGAAAAAGCACCACAGGGAAGAAACCAAATATCTCCAATATGCCAAATAACAAACGCAAAAACTGAGGCAATAAAAACAAGGAAGTCACCATGATGCCCCCAAATGAAAAAGACAGCCCAATTCAAGATTATGAAGATGATGAGATAGAAGAAATGCAAGAAGCAGATCTCAAAAAATTGATAAGAACATTAAGAAGTTCTCAAAAACAAATTCTTGAACTACAGAAATCCTTAATGGACAAGATAGAAAATCTCTCTCGTGAAAATGAAATATTAAGGAGGAATCAAAATAAAATGAAACAACTAGTACAACAGGAAACTGGGATAGTGATGAGAAATCATAATGAAGTGAAGAATTCAATAGATCAAATGAAAAACACACTAGAGAGCCTTACAAACAGAATGGGTGAAGCAGAAGAGAGAATATCAGACTTAGAAGACAGAGAACAGGAAAGCATACAATAGTCAGACCGAAGACAAGAAGAGGAAATTAGAAATCTAAAACATATTGTCCGGAATCTTCAGGATACTATTAAAAAACCCAACATTCGGGTTCTAGGAGTTCCTGAAGACATGGAGAGGGAGAAAGGATTAGAAGGCCTTTTTAGTGAGATATTAGCAGAAAATTTCCCAGGTTTGGAGAAGGACAGAGACATCCTAGTACAGGAAGCTCACGGAACCCCTAATAAACACGACCAAAAGAGATCCTCACCACGACACGTTGTAATTAAACTCTCCACAGTGAAACATAAAGAAAAGATCCTAAAATGTGCAAGAGAGAAATGTCAGATTACTCTCAGAGGCTCTCCAATCAGACTCACAGCTGACTTCTCATCAGAAACCCTACAAGCTAGAGGGAATGGCGAGATATAGCCCAGGTACTAAGAGAGAAAAACTGCCAGCCCAGAATATTATATCCTGATAAGCTATCATTTGTGAATTAAGGTGAAATAAAGACTTTTCATAGCAAACAGAAATTGAAAGAATTTGTCACCATTGGTCCAGCCCTGCAAAAGATGCTTAAAGATGTGTTGCATACAGAAACACAGAAACACGGTCATCAATATGAAAGAAGGTAAAGGAAGGAAACCTCACAGCAAAGGATCACAGGGAATTCAAAGCATATATTAGAACTTATCATTGGCAAATGGCAGAGCAAAGTTACCACTTATCATTAGTCACATTGAACGTTAATGGCCTGAACTGTCCAGTTAAAAGACACAGGTTGGCTGATTGGGTTAAGGCACAAAACCCATCTATCTGCTGCTTACAAGAAACACATCTTTCCAACAAAGATCAATACAGAGTGAAAGTGAAAGGCTGGAAAAAGATATACCATGCCAACAGAAATGAAAAAAGAGCGGGCGTAGCCATCTTAATATCGGACAACATAAACTTTACCACAAAAACTGTTAAGAGAGACAAAGAGGGGCACTATATAATGATTAAGGGATCAATACAACAGGAAGATATAACAATTATCAATGTATATGCACCTAATTACAGGGCACCGGTTTATTTAAAAGGTTTGTTAAGGGACAAAAGGGAGACTTAGAAGTACTGGGGGACTTCAATACTCCACTCTCAGAAATAGACAGATCAATAGGACAGAAGATCAACAAGGATACAGTAGATTTAAATGACACTATAGCCCAAATGGATCTAACAGATATATACAGAACTTTCAATCCTACAGCTAAAGATTTTACATTCTTCTCAGCAGTACATGGAACCTTCTCTAGGATTGACCACGTACAGGGCATAAAGCAAGTCTCAGCAAATTCAAAAGAATTAGAATCATACCATGCAGCTTCTCAGACCATAAAGGAATGAAGTTGGAAATTAGCAACTCAGGAGTCCCTAGAACATATGCAAACACATGGAGATTGAACAACATGCTCCTGAATGAACAATGGGTCATAGAAGAAAGTAAAAGAGAAATCAAAAATTTTCTGGAAGTAAGTGAGGATAACAGAACAACATACCAAAACTTATGGGAAACAGCAAAAGCAGTGTTAAGAGGAAAGTTTATATCAATAGGTGCCTACATCAAGAAATTGGAAAGGCACCATATAGATGAGCTTTCAATTCACCTCAAGGATCTAGAAAATCTGCAGCAAACCAGACCCAAATCTAGTAGGAGAAGAGAAATAATTAAAATCAGAAAAGAAATCAACAGGAATGAATCCAAAAATTTACAAAAAGTCAGCCAAACGAGGAGCTGGTTTTTTGAAAAAATAAACAAAATTGACACCCCATTGGCCCAACTAACTAAAAAAAGAAGAGAAAAGACCCAAATCAATAAAATCAGAGATGAAAAAGCAAACGTAACAACAGACACCACAGAAATAAAAAGAATCATCAGAAATTACTACAAGGACTTGTATGCCAGCAAACAGGGAAACCTATCAGAAATGGATAGATTCCTGGACACATGCAACCTACCTAAATTGAACCAGGAAGACATCGAAAACCTAAACAGACCCATAACTGAGACAGAAATTGAAACAGTAATAAAGGCCCTCCCAACAAAGAAAATCCCAGGACCAGATGGATTCACTGCTGAATTCTACCAGACATTTAAAGAAGAACTGAGTCCAGTTCTTCTCAAACTATTCAGAACAATCGAAGAAGAGGGAATCCTCCCAAATTCTTTCTATGAAGCCAGCATCACCTTAGTTCCTAAGCCGGAAAAAGATGCAGCATTGAAAGAGAATTACAGACCAATATCCCTGATGAACATAGACGGAAAAATCCTCAATAAAATTCTCGCCAATAGAATGCAACAACACATCAGAAAGATCATCCACCCAGACCAAGTGGGATTTATCCCTGGTATGCAGGGATGGTTTAATGTGCACAAAACAATCAATGTGATACACCACATTAACAGACTGCAGAAGAAAAACAATATGATTATCTCAGTAGACGCCGAGAAAGCATTTGATAAAATACAACACCCGTTCATGATGCAAACTCTAAGCAAACTGGGTTTGGAAGGAACATTCCTCAATACAATCAAAGCAATCTATGAAAAACCCACAGCCAACATCCTATTGAATGGGGAAAAGTTGGAAGCATTTCCACTGAGATCTGGCACCAGACAGAGATGTCCACTCTCACCACTGCTATTCAATATAATTCTAGAAGTTCTAGCCAGAGCTATTAGGAAAGAAAAAGAAATTAAAGGGATACAAATTGGGAAGGAAGAACTCAAACTATCCCTCTTTGCAGATGATATGATTCTTTATTTAGGGGACCCAAAGAACTCTACTAAGAGATTATTGGAACTCATAGAAGAGTTTGGCAAAGTAGCAGGGTATAACATCAATGCACAAAAATCAACAGCCTTTGTATACACAGACAATGCCACGGCTGATGAATGACTTCTAAGATCAATCCCATTCACAATAGCTACAAAAACAATCAAATACCTTGGAATAAATTTAACCAAGGACGTTAACGATCTCTATGATGAATATTACAAAACCTTAAAGAAAGAAATAGAAGAGGATACCAAGAAATGGAAAAATCTTCCATGCTCATAGATTGGAAGAATCAACATCATCAAAATGTCCATTCTCCCAAAAGCAATTTATAGATTCAATGCAATACCTATCAAGATACCAAAGACCTTCTTCTCAGATCTGGAAAAAATGATGCTGAAATTCATATGGAGACACAGGAGACCTCGAATAGCTAAAGCAATCTTGTACAACAAAAACAAAGCTGGAGGCATCACAATACCAGATTTCAGGACATACTACAGGGCAGTTGTAATCAAAACAGCATGGTACTGGTACAGAAACAGATGGATAGACCAATGGAACAGAATTGAAACACCAGAAATCAATCCAAACAGCTACAGCCAACTCATATTTGATCAAGGATCCAAAACCAGTCCCTGGAGTAAGGACAGTCTATTCAATAAATGGTGTTGGGAAAACTGGATTTCCACGTGCAGAATCATGAAGCAAGACCCCTACCTTTCACCTTACACAAAAATTCACTCAACATGGATTAAAGAATTAATCTATGACCTAACACCATCAAATTATTAGAGAGCATTGGAAAAACCCTGCAAGATATAGGTACCGGCAATGACTTCTTGGAAAACACCCCAGAAGCACAGGCAGTCAAAGCCAAAAATAACATTTGGGATTGCATCAAATTGAGAAGTTTCTGTACTGCAAAAGAAACAGTCAGGAGAGTGAAGAGACAACCAACAGAATGCGAAAAAATATTTGCAAACTATGCAACTGATGAAGGGTTAATAACCAGAATCTACAAAGAGATCAAGAAACTCCACAACAACAAAAAAACATCCCACTTAAGAGATGTGCCAAGGACCTCAATAGACTTTTTTCAAAAGAGGAAATCCAAATGGCGAACAGACACAAGAAAAAATGTTCAAGATCACTAGCAATCAGGGAAATGCAAATCAAAACCACAATGAGGTTCCACCGCACCCCAATTAGAATGGCTCACATTCAGAAATCTAGCAACAATAGATGCTGGCAAGGATGTGGAGGAAAAGGGACACTAACCCACTGTTGGTGGGAGTGCAAACTGGTTAAGCCACTATGGAATTCAGTCTGGAGATTCCTCAGAAACCTGAATATAACCCTACCATTCAACCCAGCCATCCCATTCCTTGGAATTTACCCAAAGGAAATTAAATTGGCAAACAAACAAGCTGTCTGCACATTAATGTTTATTGCAGCTCAATTCACAATAGCTAAGACCTGCAACCAACCCAAATGCCCATCAACGGTAGACTGGATAAAGAAATTATGGGACATGTACTCTATTGTATACTATACAGCAGTCAAAAACAACGAAACCCACTCATTTGCAACAGGATGGAGGAATTTGGAAAACATCATGCTGAGTGAATTAAGCCAGTCCCAAAGGGACAAATATCATATGTTCCCCCTGATTGGTGACTACTAACTGAGCACGGAAGGGGAAACTTGTTGAAGTGAAATGGACACTATGAGAAACAGTGACTTGATCAGCTCTTGTCCTGACGGTTGATGTACAATGTAATACTTTGTCCATTTTAGTATTTTTTTGTTCTAGCACCATTGGTTGAACTCTGTAATTAACACACAATTGTTCTTAGGTGTTTAAATTTTAACTGAAAAGTGATCCCAGTTAGGAATTTGGAAAACATTATGCTGAGTGAAATAAGCCAATCCCAAAGGGACAAATACCACTTGTTCTCCTTGATAGGTGACAACTAACTGAGCACCAAAAAGGAAACCTGTTAAAGTGAAATGAACACTATGAGAAACGATGACTTGATCATCCCTCACCCTGACTGTTGATGAGCACCTTAATATGTTATCCCTCTTGTTTTTTTTTTTTGTTTGTTCTACTTAATACTTTTGGTTGAATACTGTAATCAATACACAATTTTTCTTAAGTGCTGAAACTTAACTGAAAAGTGATTGCTGTTAAATATGCGAGTGGGAATAAGAGAGGGAAGAGATGTGCAATTCGGGACATAGTCAAGCTGACTTGCCTCAAACGGTGGAGTTAGAAACATACCAGGGGATTCCAATTCAATCCCATCGAGGTGGCATGTACCAATGCCATCTCACTAGTCCCAGTGATCAATATCTGTTCACAATTGATCGTAATGATAGGACTAAGAACCAAAGGGATCACAGAAACAAGACTAGTGTCTGCAAATACTAGCTGAGAGAATCAAAAAGGGAGAGAATGATCCAACATGGGAAGTGAGATACACAGCAGACCCATAGAATGGCAAATGTCTTAAACAGCACTCTGGACTCAGAATCAGCCCTTAAGCATGCGATCTGGCTGAAATGCCCATGAGAGTATTTCAGGCATGGAAAGCCAAGACACTCTGGCAAAAAAAAAACAAACAAACAAACAAAAAAAAAACACCTAAATGAAAGATCTGCATGAGTGAGATCCCAGTGGAAAGAATGGGTCATCAAAGAAGGAGGTACCTTTCTCTGAAGGGAGGAGAGAACTTCCACTTTGACCATGGCCTTGTCTAAATATGATCAGAGTCAATGAACTCAGGGGGCTTCCATAGCCTTGGCAGCTCATGACAAGAGCCTAGGGTGATTACTGAGGCCATACACAAGAGTGTGAATTTGTTAATTCAACAACAGGAGTCACTGTGCACTTACTCCTCATGTAAGATCTTTGTCCTTAGTGTGCTGTACATTGAGATTTAATGCTATAACTAGTACTCAAACAGTAGTTTTCACTTTATGTTTCTGTGTGGGAGCAAACTGTTGAAATCTCTACCTAATGTATGCTAAACTGATCTTCTGTATATAAAGAGAATAGAAAATGAATCTTGATGTGAATGGAAGGGGAGAGGGAGTGTGAAAGGGGAGGGTTGCGGGTTGGAGGGATGTTATGGGGGGAAGCCATTGCAATCCATAAGCTGTACTTTGGAAATTTATATTCATTAAATAAAAGTTAAAAAAATAAAAATAAAAATATATTCATTGATTTCTTCCCTCTCCCTCCCCCTCCCCCTCCCCCTCCTCTTTCTCCTCCTTGACCTCCTCCATCTGCTTCTCCTCTTCTTCTTGCCTGGCAGTTTTTATCTTTGTACTAAAACTCTGCAGGTAAGTAGAATATTCAGTGAATTTGGAGAGGCTTGTAGTGGGTGTGGCCAGGGTGTTCTGTTCAGTTCTCCAGGGTTAAGAGTGTGCATAAGGTGACACACCCAGGTTTGGTATGGTAAATCTTCTCTTTTTTTCTCAATCAGAAGTGAAATTTATTCTGCTCCCTGTGCTCCTATCCTTAAGGGAGACCAGTACCATAGCACTAGTCCCAGTGTGTATAATATTCATCTGCTCTGTCCCATGGACCACACAAAGGATCTGTGCAGTCAGTCAATTTTTTGAACTCCAATTCTGGCATTTGTTCAATATCATCTTCTTCATAATCTTATATTGAAGTGTTGTATAATTTTGGGGATGTCATTTTGTCTTCCTTATTTTTATTTCTTGAATTGGTGCATTTGTGGAGATCCTCATTGGTTTATTCTGTGTTTTTTTTTTTTTCTGTGTTGCCTTTTATCTTTGTACTATGCCTCTGCAGATTAGTGCAGTGTCTGGTGTCAGTGAATATACAGAGATGTGTAGTGGGTTCAGCCAGGGAGCTCTCTTCATTTCTCCATGGTGAATGATAGGTCTAGTTGAGACACTCAGTTTTGGCATGGTAAAACCTCCCCCCTTTTTTTTCATCAGTGATGTTTATGCTATTCATGAGAGCCCCTTTCCTCAAAGGAGACTAGTGCCTGAGGGCTAGCCCCAGTGGGTATAATATTCATGCACTCTGCCACAAGGACCACACCAAGGACCCATGGGCTTCACACCATAAGCTCAGATTCCCCAGCAATGTCCCTTGCCAGGAAACCAGGAAGCCCTGAACATGTGGAGTCTCTCAAGGTGACTGCCCAAAGATTAAAATGTTCTGTTATTGAGAGTGGTAATATTTACTCATAACTCAAACCCACATAAAATGTGACTTCCTTTCTCTAGGACACATTGCATCTTTTTAAGAAGATATGGATATAAATTCATGAGAAATGAATAGCATAGTAGAAATTAGATAGAAAAGAATGTTTCAGTGTCAGCTTGTTAGAAATGGGGATAGTAAATTTATCTGTCTTTTACTTATTTTTTAAAATATCTATTTATTTTATTTGACAGAGTTACAGAGGGGGGTAGAGACAGAGAGATAGATGTCTTCCATCCATTGGTTCATTCCCCAAATGGCTATAATGGCTGGACTGAGCCAATTTAAGCCAGGAGCCAGGAGATTATTCCAGGTCTTCCACATGGGTGCAAGGGCCCAAGCACTTGGGCCATCTTCCACTGCTTTCCCAGGCCATAGCAGAGAGCTGAATCAGAAGTGGAGCAGCTGGGATTTGAACCAGTGCCCATACAGAATACTAGTACTGCAGGCAGAGACTGCTCCTGGCTCCTGGCTTAAATTGGCTCAGTCCAGCCATTATAGCCATTTGGGGAATGAACCAATGGATGGAAGACATCTATCTCTCTGTCTCTACCTCCCACTACACCACAGTGCCAACCCATGTCTTTTTAAAGAGTATACTTCTAAAATAAATATAAAATCAAACACAGTCAGATACAAGTGAAGGCTAATAATTTTTTTAGTAAAGAGTTAGAAAAGACTGATCTCAGGTCTTTTTTTCCTAGTATTGATTAATTAATTTTTAAAATGTATATATGATGAACAAGTTTCATGTAACTCATATACATAGATTTAAGTGCCTAATGATACTTCATGATGTGTCCTCACTCCTGTTCATGTTCCCACACTGCCTCCTTCTTTTTTTTTTACTTTTAATTTTTACAATGGCATGCTTTCAATTTACTTCACAATCATAAGCTTTACCCATATGCCAAATAAAGAACTCAACATGTAGTAAGCAGAAAAATCAGTGTTCTTCAAGAGTATAGGAAAGTGCTATGAACAATATTAAAATCTCAAAATGTCAATTTTACTCATATACATTACTTTTTGTTCTCTACATATTAATTACCACAAATCACAGAAAACATATTTGTCTTTTAGGGACTGACTTCTTTCACTAAGCATAATAGTTTCCAGTTGCATCAATTTATTTGCAAAAGACAGGGATTCATTCTTCTTTTTTTGTTGCTGAATAGTGCTCTACACTGTGTATATATCTTATTTTCTTATTCCAGTCACCAGCTGATGGACATCCAGGTTGATTCCATATCTTAGCTATTGTGAATTGAGCTGCAAGAGCTGTAACTCTTCCTCTCAAATAAATAAATAAATCTTTAAAAAAGTTAATTGACAATAGATTTTAATAAAAACTAAATAGGGAATAGGGAGGTAGAAGGGGGTGGGAGAGTGGGTGAGAGAGCAGACATGGTGGGACGAATCATTTTGTTTCTAAAGTTGTAATTATGGAATGTATCAAACTTGTAATTGTAAAACTGTATAATTCAGCATACATTCCTAAAGACCTACTTCTAATTGCACAGGTCAGGGAGAACATGTGGTATTTGTCTGTTTAGGACTGGATTATTTATTTCACTAAGTTTGGTGTTTTTCTGTTTCATCCATTTTGTTGCAAATGACCAGATTTTATTTTTTTAACCAATGCATAATATTTCATGATGTACATATCCACTAATTTCTTTGTATAGTCTTCAGTTTATGGGCATTTGGTTTGATTCCATTTCTTAGATATTGTGAATTGAGCTGCAATAAACAAGGGAGTACAGATAACTTTTTCATATGCTGGTTTAATGTCCTTTGGGTAAATTCCCAGGAGTGGGATGGCTGGGTTATATAATAGGTCTATATTCAGATTTCTGAGCTATCCATACTGTCTTTATAGTGACTTTACCAGCATATATCCCCACCAACAGTGGATTAGAGTACATTTTCCCCCATCCTTGCCAGCACTCATTGTTTGTTGATTTCTGTATGAAAGCCATTCTAACCAGGGTGAAGTGAAATCTTGTGGTTTTGATTTGTATTTCCCTGACTGCCAGTGATCCCATTTTTTAATGTGTCTGTTGGCCATTTGGATTTCTTCTTTTGAAAATTGCCTGTTTAACTACTGTGCCCATTTCTTAACTGGGTTATTTTGTTGCTGAGTTTCTTGATCTTATTTGTTCTGGTTATTAATCCTTTATCAGTTGTGGAGTTTTCAAATAATTTCTCCAATTTTCTTGGTCACTTCTTAACTTTGGTGAGTGTTTCTTTTTACAGTTCAGAAGCTTCTCAATATGAAGTAATCCCACTGGTCAATTTTGGCTTTTATTGCCTGTGCTTGTGGGGTCTTTTCTAATAAGTTGTTGCCAATGCATTGCAGGGTTTCCTCAATGATCTCTCATAATTTGATAGCATCTGGTTATAGATCCAGGTCTTTAATCCATTTTGAGTGGATTTTTTTTGTAAAGTATAAGTTAGGGGTCTTACTTCATACTTGTGGATGTAGAAATCCAGTTTTCCGAGCACCATTTGTTAAAGAAACTATCCTTGCTCCAGGGATTGGTTTTAGTTCATATGTCAAATAGAAGTTGGTTGTAGATGCTTGGATTGATTTCTGGTGTTTCTATTCTGTTCCATTAGTCTATCCATCTGTTTTTTTTTACCAATGTCATGCTGATTATAAATGCCATTTTGATTATAAATGCTTTGTAGTATGTCTTGAAATCTGGTACTGTGATGCCTCTGGCTTTGTTTTTGTTGTATAAGATTGCTTTAGGTATTCAGAGTCTTCTCTGTTTCCATATGAATTTCAGCATCATTTTTTCTATATCTGAGAAGAATGAATGCCCTTCGTGTTTTGATTGGTATCTCATGGAATCTGTAGATTGCTTTCTGTGGTATGGACATTTTGATGATATTGATTCTTTCAATTCATGAACATGGAAGACTTTTCCATTTTTTATATCTTCTATTTTTTTCTTTTTCTTTTTTTATTTTATTTATTTTTTTGTATAGGCAGAGTGGACAGTGAGAGAGAGAGAGAGAGAGAGAGAGAGAGAGACAGAGACAGAGAGAAAGGTCTTCCTTTGCCATTGGTTCACCCTCCAATGGCTGCCACAGCCAGTGTGTTGTGGCCAGCACACCGCACTAATCTGAAGGCAGGAGCCAGGTACTTATCCTGGTCTCCCATGGGGTGCAGGGCCCAAGCACTTGGGCCGTCCTCCACTGCACTCCCGGGCCATAGCAGAGAGCTGGCCTGGAAGAGGGGCAACCAGGACAGAATCCGGTGCCCTGACCGGGACTAGAACCAGTGTGCCAGCACTGCAGGCGGAGGATTAGCCTACTGAGCCATGGCACCAGCCCTATTTCTTTAATGTTTTGTAATTCTCAACATAGAGATCTTTGGCATCCTTGGTTGAATTCATTCCAAGGTATTTGATTTGTTTCAGCTATTGTGAATGTTATTTTTCAGTCATGGCATTTCTGTGTATACAAAGGCCATTGATTTTTGTGTCTTGATTTTATATCCTGATACTTTACAAAACTCTTCTATGAGTTTGAATAGTGTCTTGGTGGAATCTTTTGGTTCCCCTCTATATAGAATCATGTCATCTGCAAATAGGGATATTTTGACTTCCTCCTTCCCAATTTTTATCCCTTTGATTTCTGTTTCTTGCCTAATGGCTCTGGCTAAAACTTCCAAGACTATATTGAATAGCAATGGTGAGAGTGGGCATACCTTTCTGGTTCTTCATCTCAGTGGGAATGCTTCCAACTTTTGCCCCTTCAAGAGGATGCTGCCCACAGTTTTGTCATAATTTGCCTTGATTGTGTTGAGGAACATTCCTTGTATACTCTAATTGCTTATAATTTTCATCATGAAAGTGTGTTGTATTTTATCAAATGCTAACTGTGCATCATGAAGTAACCATATGGTGTTTGCTTTTTAATTTCTTAATGTGATGTATTACATTGATTGACTTGTGAATATCAAGCCATCCCTGCATTCCAGTTATAAAACACACTTGGTCTGGGTGAGTAATTTTCCTGATGTTTTGTTGAATTCAATTGACCAATTTTTTTGAAGATTTTTGCATAAACATTCATTGGGGAAATTGATCTGTCATTCTCTTTCTCTATTGCTTTTTTTCCTTTTTCAGGTTTCAGAATTAAAGTGATGTTGATTTCATAGAAAGAATTTTTAGGGGATTCCCTCCCTTTCAAATTTTTTCAATAACTTGAGAAGAATTGCTGTTAGTTCTTCAATTATCTAGTAGAATTCAGCAGTGAAGCCATTCAGTCCTGGGCTTTTCTTCGTTTGGGATGTCTTTATGACTGATTCGAGTTCTGTCTTGGTTATTTCTCTGTTTAGACTTTCTATGTTTTCATGGTTCAGTTTAGGTAGGTTGAATGTGTCCAGGAATCTATCCATTTCTTTTAGGTTTCCTGATTTGTTGGCATACTGCTCTTTACAGTAATTTCTATTGCTTCTTTTTATTTCTGTGGTGTCTGTTGTAACATTTCCTTTTTCATCTCTTATTTTATTGATTTGGATCTTCTTTTTTTCTTGGCTAATTGCAGCAGTGGTGTATCAATTTTGTTAATTTTTTCAAAAAATAACTTTATTTTACTGATTTTTTGTACATCTTTGGTTTCACTTTTGTTTATTCTCTAATTTTAATTATTTCTTTCCTCCTAATATTTTTGTGTTTGGTTTGTTGTTTTTTTTTTTTTTATCTTTTATTTAATGAATATAAATTTCCAAAGTACGACTCATGGGTTACAATGGCTTCCCCCCCCATACCGTCCCTCCCACCAACAACCCTCCCCTTTCCCACTCCCTCTCCCCTTCCATTCACATCAAGATTCATTTTCGATTATCTTAATATACAGAAGATCAGCTTAGTATACCTTAAGTAAGTATTTCAACAGTTTGCTCCCACACAGAAACATAAAGTGAAAAATAATAGATGATTTTTTTAAAATGATGATGAAATCAGATCAGACCTATTGTCATGTTTAATCCCAGTGAGAGTCAAGTTGGGAATTGAAAATTTCTTTCTTTTTTTTTTTTTTTTTTTTTTTACAGAAGATCAGTTTAGTGTACATTAAGTAAAGATTTCAGTCGTTTGCACCCCCATAGAAACACAAAGTGAAATATACTGTTTGAGTACTCGTTATAGCATTAAGCCTCAGTGTACAGCACGTTAAGGACTGAGATCCTACATGAGGAGTAAGTGCACAGTGACTCCTGTTGTTGACTTTACCAATTGACACTCCTGTTTATGGCATCAGTAATCTCCCTATGCACCAGTTATGAGTTTCCAAGGCTATGGAAGCCCCTTGAGTTCTCCGACTCTTATCTTGTTTAGACACGGTCATAGTCAAAGTGGAGGTTCTCTCCTCCCTTCAGAGAAAGGCACCTCCCTCTTTGAAGACCTGTTCTTTCCACTGGGATCTCACTCACAGAGATCTTTTTGCCAGAGTGTCTTGGCTTTCCATGCCTGAAATACTCTCATGGGCTTTTCAGCCAGATCCGAGTGCCTTCAGGGCTGATTCTGAGGCCAGAGTGCTATTTAGGACATCCGCCATTCTATGAGTCTGCTGAGTATCTCACTTCCCATGTTGGATCACTCTCCCCTTTATTTATTCTATCGGTTGGTGTTAGCAGATACTAGACTTGTTTATGTGCTCCCTTTGACTCTTAGTCCTTTCATTATGATCAATTGTGAACTGAAATTGATCACTTGGAGTAGTGAGATGGCATTGGCACATGCCACCTTGATGGGATTGAATTGGAATCCCCTGGTATGTTTCCAACTCTACCAATTGGGGCAAGTCAGCCCGAGCATGTCCCAAATTATACATCTCTTCCCTCTCTTATTCCCACTCTTATGTTTAACAGGGATCACATTTCAGTTAATTTTCAACACTTAAGAATAACTGTGTGATAATTACAGAATTAAACCTCAACACCAAAAAGGAAACCTCCTGAAGTGAAATGGACACTATGAGAAATGGTGACTTGATCAGCATAGCTCTGACTGTTAATGGACAACTTAATACATTATCCCTCATAGTATTTTTTTTTTTGTCTGTTCTACTTAATATGACTGGTTTGTTGTTGATAGTCCTTGGGGTGCACTGATAGCTCATTTATTTGGTAGCTTTCTAGTTTATTCATGTAGGCACTCCTGTTATATATGTCCCTCTTAACACCATTTTGCTGTATCTCATACATTGCGATATGATGTACTGTCATTTCATTTGTTTCTAGGAATTTTTTGATTTCTCTTTCAATTTCTTTTTTGACTCATTGTTCATTCTGGAGCATGTTGTTCAATCTCCCGTTTGTCTCCAGGCATACAGAATGTGGTTCTAAAATTTCTGTAGACAGTCTGATGCCTACATCAGTCTGTAGTCAGTCTAAATGACCATGCGGTGAAGCTGGGTGTTTGAGCCATTTAAGCTGAAAAGTGTACAGGGTGCATGTGGGTTGCACTTCTGTCCCTACCAATCTGTAAGATGAGTATATTAGCAATAATAGTGAAATATCCTCATATTCCCTGAAAAATCATTGTGAGATGTGTGCAGGCTTACACAATATTGCATTTGTGGGGTTTCATTGTATATCCTCTTTGAATTAAATTTCTGGTTTCCTGCACTGTGCAGCCTGTCCAGCACTACTCATTTGAGGATACAGAAGTTTATACAAAACCTAGTTTCCAGGAACATGGAAGTTTTGGCACTGGGTCACAGTTCCATTTCCTTTGGAATTGAGTAGTTTTTATGATATTTGAAGAAGTGAGTTCCATGAGTAGGAATCATTTCTGACAGAATACCGCTTAACGCTCTCTGAAACAATGCCTTAAGGCTTCAGAACAGAGACGAAGAGTCACTGAAATATGAAGACCCTAGTTTTGCTTAGTCCAGTTATTGATCATACTGAGCAGAGTGAACAAGCTTTAGTTGATATTACCTTACTTCATCCTTGTTATCAAAACTAGGTAATATTGGAAGTTCTGGACTAGCATTCAAAAGAAAGTTGGGAATGGACTAGAAATGCTAGGGCCTACAAATGTTACTTTTTTAAGTGGTCTTGAGGGTGTGGTCTGGGGAGGTGCAAAACCTCTCATGTCTTGAGAGTCACTATTTATATTGCTTCCTACCACATGCCCATTACTTCATTCCACTATTGTGATTTTTGGAAATGGAAGTCTGTGAGACCTAATCTGTCAATCTGGGCTATGCTGCTGCTCCTTGTATCCTAATAGTTCTTTCTGTTAGTTCAAGGAATATTTACCAGGGTTTCTTCAGGTAAAAAAGATGAAACAAATTGTATTTCAGGAGATAAGTGGTTTGAGTAGTGTCACGTGATTTGCAGATTCTTGGCACCGTAACTTTTGGCTAGAGTTTTCTATTTTGCCACACTTAATTAAATAATACATTTATTTTATAGATGAATTTCAGAAAATGTCACAAGTTTCAAATAAGTATTGCTTTAGAAGACTGCCCTGGCCATGTTTTTCCTTTTGATCTTTATGAATCCTGTGACTTCAAAAAGCATATTGTAAACATTTTCCCACTTGCTGTCAGTCACTTCTTGAAAATCTTGAAAAATGCAGCTATAGAAAATTATTGTGAGATTTTTAGCTATTTTCTGAATAGTAAATTTACACTAAATCAGACTTCATGTTTTAAGTTTCTTAAAATATAAACAAAAAATAATATGACCACACATAACTAGAAATGTGAAACATGACCTGATTATCTCCAGAGAATTTATTTGTGTGATTCCCAAGGTTTTTGGTTTTTTTTTTTTTTTTTTTTTTTTTTTTTTTTTTTTTTTTTTTTTAGTGTAAGCAGCTTTGCTAAGATCCAATTGCTAGGCACATATCATGCTTGTAGGAGCTTTTTTCTTTTCTTTTTTTAAATTTGAATGTGTTATATATAGGAAGGTGAGACAGAAGTATTTCATCTGCTGATTCACTCTCCAGAAGGCTGCAATGGGCAAGCCTAGGACAGACTGAGGCCAGGATATAGGAGGTGCATCTAGGTCTCTCACATTGGTAGCATTTATGCAAATATTTGGGCCATCTTCCACTGCTTTTCTCATGCCATTCACAGAGAGCTGGATCAAAAGCAGAGCACCCAGAATACAAACAAATGTCTAAATGGGGTTGCTTGCAGGTGGCAACTTTACTTGCTATGTGACAGTGTCAGCCCTATGTTTCTGGAAACTTCTACATGAGATTGTGAAGTTGTATTATTTGTATTTTTCAACTTTTTCACTTATTCACCAGTATGTACCAGCATTTGATGTAGGAAAAAAATCAGAAAACAGAATGGCTTAACTAAAAGCCATTTGATTTCTAAATCTGATTCGGTGTTTTGGGATGAGCTCAACTGGGCAGTTCCTGTGATCAGCCTGGGATCAGAAATGAGGGTTTCGTCATCTGAAGAACTGATTGAGGCTGCTTCCTTAGATATAGCTTCACTTAGATGTCTGGTGGTTTGTGGCAAATCTTGGTTAGATCCTATCCTTTCAACAAGCAGGCCACACAGTTTTCTACAAGGTAACAGTATCAAATAAAGAAAACCTGAGAAGGCAGATACTTTACAAACTATCTGTTTCTATTGCATTTGGTGATATGGTATAAAGCAAACGAAATGGTGAAAACCAGGGTCATGTGAAGGGATGAATACAGGGAATCATGTTATTTGAAAACATTTCTGGAAAAGTGTACTACATCAAATATTATGTATGTTTATTCCAATTCAATTTTGGCCAAAAAATGTGAAACTGTAATTTACATGTTTTCTATAGAATTTCTGATCTATGAAAATAAGAAGTGTTCTAATGTACACAAAAATATGGAATCCAAATAGTACTTTAACATTAATAGAGTGGCCTGTGCTGTGACGTATTGGGTAAGGCCACTGCCTACAGTGCTGGCATCCCATATGGGAGCCAGTTGGAGATTCGGCTGCTCCATTTCCAATCCAACTCTCTGCTGTGGCCTGGGAAAGCACTAGAGGGTGGCCCAAGTCCTTGGGACCCTTCACTCACATGGGGGACCTGGAAGAAGCTCCTGGCTTTGAATCAGTGCAGCTCCAGCCCTTGCAGCCAATTGCAGAGTGAACCAGCAGATGGAGGACCTCTCTCTCTCTTTCTGCCTCTCTGTCTCTCTCTGTGTATCTCTTTCAAGTAAGTAACTAAATCTTTAAAAAACATTTAAAAATGTAAACTCCAAATTTTTTTAATGTAAAATTTAGTGACAACACAACTTTTATCTCTTTGATAATCTCATTTATTTGAATGATCACTTTTAAATTTTATTATTACATTATTATTTTACAAAATCTGTAGACAATTCTTTCATTAAACCAATAATAACTTCTGTTTAATTGCTACCACTTAATAGAGGTGTGTACATTTTCATATATATACATATTCATATATATATTCCTATATATTTTCATGTTTAAAGATTTATTCCTCCACAATGAAACCTATGTTTTCTCAGTTAATGTAGTTATTATTTGTGGGGAGCAACTGGGAGCAACTCGGACTAGACTAAATTACTGGAATTAAGACTTATTCTATGCATCTGCTCTCCCACAATATGGCGCTGGGAGAGGAGGAAACAGCTTCTACTCAGCTGCCTCCAGTTCAACCAATAAACAGCAGGACCTGCTCCTGATTGGAGGAGAGCAGCGTACTCGGCTTGTGGGTAGCAGAGTTGGGATTGGTGGAAGAGGACTATAAAGGAGGAGAGAGACAACATGCACCAGGAACATCTAAGGGGAACATCTATCTGAAGGAACACCTGTGCAGCCCCCGAGAGAGCCCGCCAGCGGTGTGCCACTCCCCCGCAGAAGTGGGGAAAGTGGCAGGGGGAACCGCCCTTCCACGGAGGTGGAAGGGACGGTAGCCAACCCGGGAAGGACCAGCAGCAAACCCGGGGAGGACCGAGCAGACAAAAGAACAGTGCAGGGTCCTGTGTCGTTCCTCCACGAAGACGGGGAGCGACATAATGGTGCCGTGACTCAGATAGGAAACCTAGGCAGGGTCTAGTGTTGTTCCTCCATGAAGAGGGGGAGCGACAATTATTCTTTATTCATTCTACATTTTTCCACAGTTCAATGTCAAATGATACCAGGTAAGTTTTATGTTAACTCCTTCCAGCTATGATTCTGGGCACTTCCACATATTTCCATGAGCAGAGAAAATTAATACATCACCTGTAAATTGTTTTCTGAATTATTCCTTGACTTGTTTTTAGTTGTCATTTTAGATTTTGAATGGTTCATAAATTAAAATAGAGCAATAAACATAAAGTTTATTTTCAGGAAATATACACAAGCAAGATTAATGATGAATTTGGTGTGATTATGAAACAGTCAACTAAGATCAGGCAATTTGGTTTCTGGTCTTCCTGCTGCCATAGAAAAATATGTATTTCCTACATGCTTTGAGTTGAAACTTAGAGCACAATATGCTAAATTTTGTGGGTCATAATGTGTAAAAAATTCCTTATTGTCATATAAATGTTGTAGTGGGCAGTGTTTTATTGCCACCCAGGAAATAAACATTCTCCAAGTGAAAGAATTAACTAATGCTAAAACACAAATCAGTTAACTTTATTTTTGAATTGTTGAATTAATGCAGTACTTAAGAGTTTTGAGGAGCTGAACTTGATTTATGGATAGGATCAGGAAAATGTGGAAAAAAGAATCTACATCAGGATCTTTTTATTTTTAAAGATTTATTTTTTGAAAGGCAGAACTACAGAGATTAAAAGCGATGGGGAGAGAGAGTTACCTTCCATCTACTGGTTCATTCTCCAAATGTCTGCAATGGCTATGACTAGGACAGGTCAAATCAGGAGCCTGGAACTCCATCCAGGTCTCCCACTTTGATGGAAGTGACCCCAAAACACAGGCCATCTTTCATTGCTCTTTCAGGCACATTAGCAAGGAGCTGGATGTGAAGTGGAGCTTCCAGGACTAAAATAGTCTGTTTACATGGGATGCCAGCATTGCAGGCAGAGGCTTACCTGACTGCACCACAATGATGGTGCCTACTGCAAGTTCTTAAATAAATCTTTATGCATTTCTCTCAGTCACAAATGCAGATTCTATTGCAGACTGTCCCAAGTTCTGTTTTTGGGCAAATAATTCCATTGTTTTCACTTTAATTTGGTGTAATGATATTCCAGTTCTTCAAATCTTTATCAGAATAATAGAGAAAGTCAAAAGTTATTTTCTATTGTTTGTCTTACTTGAATCTTATCTTACTTAAAAAGTATTTATGAGCTTGATAGACAAAGACCTGGAGTGAGACAGAGAGCTCCCATGCACTTATTCACTCCCTAAATAGCCGTACCAAGCAGAGGTGGAGTGGGATGGAAGCCAGGGGTGAGGAATGGAGTCTAGGTCTCTCTTGTTGGCATCACTACTGCTTCTCTATCAATTCATTTGGAGCTGGAATCTGAAGCTGGCACTGGAAATCCAACCTAGCTATGCTGAGGTAGATGTAGTGTATCTTACTGGCATCATAAACACTAAACTAAATGCCTGCCCTCTTTTTTTTTTTATAGGTCTTCCTTCCGCTGGTTCACACCCCAAATGGCTGCCACTGCCAGTGTGCTGAGCCCATCTGAAGGTGGGAGCGAGGTGCTTCTCCTGGTCTCCCATGGGGTGCAGGGCCCAAGCACTTGGGCCATCCTCCACTGCCTTCCTGGGCCACAGCAGAGAGCTGGCCTGGAAGAGGAGCAACCAGGACAGAACCGGCACCCCAACCAGACTAGAACCCAGAGTACCAGTGCCACAGGCAGAGGATTAGCCCAGTGAGCTGCTGCGCCACCTGCTCTCTTTTTTAAATTTTTTTCTCTGTCATATTTGAACTGACCATGCATGGTGCTTTCCTGGAAATTCTTCTCTGGTCATTCCCATCATAGCATCACTGATGGATCTGAAACTCCTATTTCCCTCCAGCATGGGCATTTTTCACAGCCTTTAGAGAATACATTTGAGTCCTTATTGAATGCTTCTGTGTGCTCTCCAAATGTTCAACAAGTCTAAAATGATACCATATCCTTCCTTCTTCCTTCATACCCATAGACAAGATATACAACTGTTAGTGTTTGTTTTGTGACAGAGTTGATATGTTGACCAGAAGTGTAATTCTCTCTTGTCCCTTCTCTCCTGCTCTCTCTCGGTTCCTCTCTCCAGCCTCCTCCTCTGGTCTCTTGGCTCTTGGTTCTTCCCTTCTGCTCTCTGCTGTATCTTCTCTCCTTGCTAGCTCCTCTTCTCTGTTTCACTCTTATATTCTCTTTCTCTTTTCCTTCGCCGCCCCTTCACTCCGGTCTGTAGGGTGTTCCCCAATAAACCCTTCCCCTTACTCCGGTGTGCTTTGCGACGGCTAACATTAAGATAAAACATTGGTGCCGTGACTCGGATAGCCTCATATTGGTAATGCAGCGTCCCCCAGTGCTCTGGGATCCTGGATTTTTGCCTGTCGCGAAGCACATCTCCGGAACTCTTTCCAAGCCACCGAACGCTCCGTGACCTCCATCCACACATTGGCACATCCACACATCTTCCAAATTTTGAGGTAAGATGCGGGATGAAAATTCCTCACGGCGACTGCTATTTGAGTGGTGGTCTACTGTCGGATACTCGCCTGACTACTCTCGTAAAGGTCATAGCACTGAACTCCAGCCACCACTCCTACTTCTACTTAAAGCCTTTAGCCTCTACGGACACTGTGTCCACGCAACAGTGGGTGTGAGTTACGACTCCATCTCTGTTCGCCTCTCTACAGGCTAGGCCCTGGGCTCCAGTGGGCGCTTGGGTGACGACCCCGCCTTCTGCTCCCATTCCTCTCCTAGTCAGACGGCCAGGACTTCAAGGGCGCTTGCTGTCCACCAATCTGACCTACTGAGTCGCCATGGGAAATTCCTCCTCCCGCGTTCCATCTGATTCTCCTCTTGGTTGCCTTTTAAGTAATATGGGCCCTCTCAAATTGGCCCCAGCCCTCTATGGTGGTGCATTTGACCCTGAGGGATCGGAAGTCGGAGTAGTTTGACCCTGATAATATCTTTATCACTTCCGTGAGCTTTCGGGAAAATGGAAGGGGATTCCATATGTTCAAGCCTTTTTCTATCTTCAAACTAAACCTCCCCTGTGTACTTCTGGTCTCCAAGATTCGCACTAGGGGGCGGAGGCCTGAGCAAAAAAATCCTTTCTTCTGCCCGATCCTGTTATCCTGCAGATGAACTTCCTTATTGCTCCAATCTACAGGCACCTGCTCAGCCTCCTCCTGAGGCCTCAGCAGCTGAAGTTTTGGTGCCATTATCTCCCACGCAGCAGAATCCACCATTGGCTCTGGCCCTGGCTGTGTTCTCACCTTCCCCCTCCTGCCGAATTCCAGGGGGTGGGGTCAACCTCTGCTCCCACACCACTGCAATCTCTTCCATCTTCTCTCAAGCCCCTTGTTTATCTATTCCTCAAAGCCAAAGTCTACTATCTCTGTCTAAACAGTTTGGGAATGGCCGTCTCCATTGTCTCCAACTGGTCTTTTGTCCCTCTCTTGTCCCAGTCTTACCATAAGAATAGCAAGGGAATGGCAGTCCCATCCTTTTGGGCTCCCTGCTTATTGAGAAACAAATTAGGTATCCCACTCTTCTGCTGGCTCTTTGTTTTATCATGCAGATAGGAAAATCGGGTTTCCTGCATGGATCTGGCTCACTGTAACTAATTTTTCTTTAAATTTAGAAATACCACTACTTTTGAAACTATTGCTTTATAAAATGCTGAACTTATTTTGCAATTTATTTTAACAGGTTTCCAGGTAATCAGTACTCAATGGAACAGCAATGGGTAATTAGTACTGTTTTAGATGAATGCAATTTTAATTTCAATTCAGATAAAAATATATCAGCATCCTAAGTCATTTAGGTGTAACTGCTAATTTAAATTGGGTAAAACTTTTGTATACTCAACATGTTATATTCTATAAAATACTATTTGGGTTAGTTTATAAACTGTCTATGAAAATAGTTCAACACTGTTTAAAGTAACTCAGGCTAAAATTTGATGTGTTACCTTAATCTTAATTTGTATATTTTTAACAGTTTATCTCAAAATGTAAATCAAGGAAAACATCACAAGCATACTAATCTATTTCTCTTGGATATAGAATTTAAATCTGATTCTCTGTTAAAGCAATGTGTTAAAGTAATCTGTTACATTCTCTTGATGTCTGTTAGATTCTAATTGTTTAAAAACAGCTGAATTTTTATTAAGAGCTATGGGTTATTTAAATATGTGCTTCTTTTAAAACATTTAAATAATTACCTTGTAACAATGATCAAATTATGTCATGATGTTAAAGAATCTTCAACCAGATATTTTGGATTTTGAGCCTTCTTTGACATTCTTGACAGGCATTCAAAAAATCAAAAATCAAAGTTTCAAAGAACTTGGACTCTGAAATTTCCAGTAAATTTTGGACTTTGTTTTTCCAGTTTGGACCCAACTGAAAAAATCAAAGAACTTATGTCTCATCTTGTAGAGACACCAACTAATCAGGCTATTTGGACTATATTAGAAGTACTGTCAAGATGTGAAGTGGTACTAAATTTTAAGTTTCTATAATATAAAATGCTATTAATACAAATGTCTGAGAATTAAAAAGTCTAATCATCTTGTGTTACTAGACACAATAGTTATCTTAGTAAAAAAGCCCCAGAGGCCTAAAAAGGTTAAATGCTTTGTAAAATCCTACAGATGCTTTCAAAAATACTGTGAAGTAAGCAAATGCCTCTTGTTGGTTAATGCATTTATAATTTTAAATGTGGCAACTTAAAGTCTTTCGTCACCCACAGTTTTGCATATCAGATTTGCTGCTCATAAACTAAAGCATTGTTGGTTCTGTCCTTAGCTGTCCTATAGGTTCTGATGGAATTTTTCCAGCCACATCTATTGTATTCAGTACTTTGGGATGGCTCTGTAAACAGATGAAGCCAACAATGTATTAAAGGTACCAACTGAGGTTACTAAAAACAAAAGGTAATTCAAATCAATTGGTAATTTACAAACAGAAGTTAGATTAAAAAAAACTATTAAAACTGCTATATTGGTCTATTATGTTATGCTACATGTGTATATATATTGTATGTCTACATGGGAAAATTTATTAAGGATTTTAATTGGCTTATAGATAAAAATTGCTCAATTTAAATAGCTAAAATTATTCAAAGATATATTTCAATTCATGTGACCTGAATCTCTGTATCATATGTTTTAAACTTGTTAATAGAAAGAAACTAAAAACATTTTATATGCTTGTGCTGAAATTTGCTGGTTAAACAAGCTATATCATGTTAGATATTTAAGAGATGTTTCCAAATATCTGTATTAATATTTATGGAAGGCATTGGGCCTTGTGGTAAATGTTTTCTTAAGTTGTTATCTAATGGTTAAAACTGCTTTCTAAGTTTTCATGTGATATTGCTATTGTCAGTAAGTGATCTGGGACTGGCTCCCCCACTTCTCTATTCTAAGCCTAACTTGTTCTTCCATTTCTCTGTTCTCTTCGAGGTAGGAAACTAACTCTATTATAAAGGAATCTCCAAGATGCAAAATTTGATTTTAAATCTTATAAAAGAGATGGCTAACATTTTTCTGTAATAGCATAGCCAAAATAAGAACTTAGATTTACTACACCATCAGCGAGGTAAACAGTAAACAAAAAGGACCTCCCTTTCAAAACAAAGGGAAAAAAAGTTTTAAAGTGAGAATGTAGTTTTCCTCATGGGCATTGTCTGCCTCAACATAAACTACTACAGAACATGCCTGTGACTACAGACTTCTAGTTTAGGCCACTGAAGATTAGAGATGGGACTTGAGCACCCCCTTGACTTGCATCCTCTGGTCTGCTTTAACAAAAACCAGGAGGAAAAGAAAGCTAGGCATCAGAAGCAATGGGTGGCAGGCCTGTTAATCACTGCTCTGTACAGTGATCTGCCCTCAAGGAGACCCAACAGGCCAGTCTACTGCAGCGGCTTTCAATGTGGTAAGCCTGGGCTTCAGCCAAAGGTCAGCTTGTGAAGAGCCCTGGCAGCTCTGCCAAGAGTTGGATCACTGAAAATGGACCTGCCCTGGAGTCGAAGGATGCCCAGGTCAGAGCCACAGATCTTATTGGCTCTAAGCTGAAAAGACCTTCACTCAGCCCAGCTTCCAAAGTGACCACTACAACTGAGGAAATGGCCAAGTAGGGTCAGTAACATTGCAGGCAGAGCTGTATATTTCCTGTTGGAGTTGCCACTTGCCTTTACCTTAGCCAGCTCTCCTCCCAGGCCAGTTTGGTAATGGAAGTCAACAGGGTGCCTTCCCCAAGGAGGTTCACACCTCTCGTAGGAAGTACCCTATGAAGAGATAGATAAGTCTGGGCCTCATAATTTACAAGGCTTTAAAGCCCACCTGATTATTTTCAAGTCCCTTCTGTCAGTTTCTTTTGGCCTCTCAATCAGAAAACTTAATTGTAGCTCAGATAGCACCTTTCTTAGGTTCTCTAACAACAACTCTGTCCTCTGTATCTAGCCCACTTGAGCCTCATTCCTTTGTAATCATAACCTCTATCACCAATGGTTCTACTCCAAACCTGTGTGTACTGATGGTCCTCTTCCCCACTTAATGTATGATTGTTCAGAATTTCTCTACAGACAAACCCTGCTACCTGTAAAAGCTGAGTGACCTTTCTCCCAGTCTTGGCTGGAATCAGCTTTAAGCTATATCCATCAAACTGTCCCCACAAGGGTCCAGAGACCCCCTCCATTTCCTCTCTATAAAATCCTCCTATTACCTGGTTAATGCTACTCTTAGGATCATTGGTTACTATTCTCACCCTGTCTTCTATACTACAGTGTCTAAGTGTTTACAGCAGGTGATAATGGAACAAAGGAAGGCCTTCAGCAACCAGGCAGTCAACCAAATGCTGCTACAGGGATGTACTTGGCTCCCCACCCAGGAGACAGTGGCTAGAGACATCGCCCCATGCCAGCGAAGAGTACATCATTGCCCCATGTCAGCAGGAAGTAGCTCTAAAGACAGATCATCATCCCTCTACCCCTCTTGGACTTTTAGGACTAATGTAATCCCATACAAACCTTGCTTTATAAAAAACAAAAGGGGGGAATGTTAGGAAACTGGCACAGTTGGCTGCATGGCCCAGCTACCTGAGCCAGGCTCCACCCCCATCCTAATGGGATTGGCTGCTCCTGCTTCCCTGCCCGCCCTCAGGCAAAGTTTTAAAAGGGCCTGTTCCTGCACACGTGCTCTCTCTTGGTTCCACTCTCCAGCCTCCTCCTCTGGTTTGTTGGCTCTTGGTTCTTCCCTTCTGCTCTCTGCTCTATCTACTCTCCTTGCTAGCTCCTCTCCTCTCTGTTTCACTCTTATATTCTCTTTTCTCTTTCCTTCGCCGCCCCCTCACTCTGGTCTGTAGGGTGTTCCCCAATAAACCCTTCCCCTTACTCTGGTGTCCGCTGTGCTTTGCGACGGCTAACATTAAGATATAACAAGCACTAATCCAATAATATTTTATTTACAAGGATATATAACTGGCCTATGGGCTATAGCTTGCCATCCTTTCTCTAGGTTATGAGAAGTTAAAGGAAATTGGGGAACATGGGGGTAAAATTGTTATGAGGTGATAAAGGCGATCTTGATTCTTACT